>NW_004524736.1:3846127-3877093 GCF_000260255.1 Octodon degus | reverse complement strand
CCCGGAATGTGGCAGAAATTCCTACTGGGTAGGCAGGGTAGGGGAGGAGGTGCGGAGTGGTGGGGGGCATCCCAAAGGTGTGGAGGAGGGTCTCATCCACTCTGCACCTGGGTTGGTACCAGTAGGTCCCTCCGGAGCAGGGTAGCTGGAAGCTCTCCCACACACTCACTGGGCCTGGGCTAGGACCGGGTCTGGGGATTCCCAGAACGAGGCAGAAATTCCTATTCTGCGGGCTGGTTGGGGGAGATGCTGCGCTGTGGTGGGGGCTGTCCCAAGGGAGTGGAAGAGGGTCTCACCCACACTCCACCTGGGCTGGGACACATAGGTCCCACAGACGCAGGGTAGCCAGAAGCTCTCCCAAACACTCACCGGGCCTCAGGACTTTATTTTAGGAAGGTCGCACTGCATCATCTAGAGCAGCCTGGAACTTCTGGGCCTAAGGGATCTTCTGCTTTCCTGTCCAAAGTGGCTGGGACTACAGATGCCTGCCACCCCGGCCGACATCGGCCTGTGCTTAAGGCTGTTTGTTCTCTAGAATTTTACATTTACCTATTACATTTAAAACATTAATTTCTTTTATGGGTCTTGAGGAGAAATATATTTACAGAAAGGGTCATTTTCCTTTATCCAAATGGAGTTTCTCATCTTTTGCTTTCAGCCGTGTTCCTTCAGCGGATGCACAAACCAGGCAGTCACGATGGCATTCGGGAGCTGCTGCCGTGGTGTTTGGGAACATTTTGGGAGGCATGTGGCTGCTGTTTCAGATAATAGTGAGTCAGATGTGAGAAAATTATTCCCTTTTCTATTCTCTTTGAATTCCGATTGCATGAGGAGAAAATATCGTTTTGGTTCATTTGGCTTCTCCTCCATAGTTGTTAATCTCTTTCATTACCAAAGGGAAAGGGAGGATCTTGCCAGATAGCTCAGTTGTTTAAAGCGCTGCTTGTGCAAATGCAGCCAGGTGTACATGACCCTGGTTCGATTCCCAGCTCCAGAAGCTGCACCAGACCCACCCTTAAGGCAGGCTGAAGTACCAAAGGAAAAAAAAGTTCTTCTCAAAGGGAAAGGGAGCCTAGGGCAAAGAAGGGAGATCTAATAAGGATTTGATAACATTGCTTTATTTTCATGGTATTTATTTTTATAGTTGATTTTCTATGGCAAGTGATTGTGGTTTTATTGCTTTATAAAATTAATATAATATTCTTTAATAATTTTAAAATTATATTAGTATGTATGCAATTTGTGCACTTTACAATCATCTTGAGGAGTGGTTATGTGTACATATTATAGCTTGTTTCTTTTTTTGAATCCTCTCCTTCTTTCCTCCCTTCTCCCTGCTTCCAGTTCCCCTATCCCCTTTTCTTGGTTCTGGTTGAGATTGCCTTAGCTCATGTTACTCCATCTTGTGTTTACATGAATTGGGGTTATTAGGATCCTGTACATGGCACATTTTTATTCCTCTCATTCCCCTTCTCCTCCTTCCCACCCTTTGCCTCTGTTATTGCTACAATATTCTTTTCTAAATGAATGTCATCAAGAGTGTAGTTCAGTGAAAACATTAATAGGGTAGGTAAAGGCCAAAGTCATTTTTTTCCATAATTTTATTGAGAAACAAATAGCAATGAGACAGCTTCAAACCAAATTGGTAGGACAGTTTCAATAATTAACACATTGCATACATTCTTCCTAGTGGTTAATTGCTGGACAAGATTTGGACATGATATCCTATTTACAAACACCATTAGAACAAATCCCTCTATTCATTAAGAGAATGTAACTATATATCTAACCTAACCACTTTGAATACACAGATACAAAATGGACATTCACCTGTATCCCCTTTTTTATTAAGTTCTGTCATTTGAATTTTATAGGTGTGTAAACTCAGCAATATATTCCAAAAGAGTCCAGTAGCCCATAGTAGTATTGGGTCTTCTGCTTGACTGGCAATGTCAGAAATTGTTGACCTGAGTCCACCACAGCTCGACATAACAGCATAGCTTTATTTCTTATATTTCGTTTTTATACTTTTCTGCTGGATGGTTAAGACCAAGGTGGAGCAGGACCTATGCAACAAGAGTTGTAGCTTTTGGGTCTCATAAGGTCAGTGAAATCCCCTCAGGATTTATTCTGAGATCCTGTACCTCAAACAGTAGAACCTTTGTCAGTGTCAGCCACGTGGATGAGTCATGGCCATTGCTTGGCCAATGTGCTTTCTGTGAAAGCCAGAGAGAATGTTTTCTCTCCAAGTGACTCTCCTTAGGCACACTCTACATCATTGATCACTTTCCTCTTTGGCCCCATAATCTCCTTGATCAGAAAATTTGGGACACTACTGAGTTACATGACATTACAGTACAAGTTCTCATATGTCCTGAGTCTTAATTGACCTTGGAAGGCTAGGACCAAAATGTTGGCTTTCCTAGCGGTACTCTTTTTTCTCTAGTTTTGGTTTGCAAACTTAGGTTGTTAACCATCCAGAAGACAAGCTTATTGTTATTACCATACAACCTAGGCTGTTAAACTTAACCTCACTATCTGTCTGAATATCAAACATCTTAGACATAACATGGAACAGGTATTTTTCATCAAGTATTGATATGTTGAACTTTAAGTCCCTACAGAATATGATAAAAAAATTTAAAAATTAGAATATATTGTAAAAATTGGCATAAAGAATTATATACTTCTTATGTTTACACAGAAGTCCAAAAATCTAACCATATGCAACCTTGAAGCAGGACACTCCCACAATATTCCTTTTCCTGTCTCTTGCCTTCATTCACCACCTCCTTCTGTTTGAACAACCATCTACCCAAGAGACAGCACAGCAGCAACTGACATGTCATGACAAGCAGCCCGTATTCAGAAGACCAGAATGACAGGCACTTCAAGCATGAAACTACTAATACAGATTACCATCTGCAGTGCAGTTGCTTATTTCACAGGTATCAGTATATATAGTTAGTCAGTTGAGAATCTTTCCAATTAACTGCTAGCTTCAAAAATCTTCTGAAGATTCTCAGGATCATTGCCTTGCCCATCTTCTACATATAACTGTATGGCTTGACATGTCATGTTTCCTATCTCTTCTCCTTTCCCTCTCTTGATTAGTTAGTCCTTGAGATCTTGCTTTCCTTTTACCTGTATTATTCCTTTCTATTTGTATTTCTTCTTGCCAATGTCATTTAGACAGTGCCAAAAAGACAGACATTGTTGGAAACACTGTTTTGACAGGAGAATGGTGGACATGAAAGGCAGAATACCTGAGTTACAGGCTCAGCTCTACCGTGCTTAGTCATGCGATCATGGGTGAATGACTCACTTTGGCTCTTTGTACAAGGTGAGAACTAGTGAAAGGAGTAATGTTCTGCCCATTTTCCTGGATTAAAGGTAATGCCATAGAAATGAAAGTATAGGAATATGGTGATATTATCATCATCCTTTGCTCTGATGATTATGATTAAAAATCCTCCTAAATTTATTCTGAACCAAAAGAACATTTAAAGTTATATATGGATTCTGAATCCTTCAACACAGGGCTGGTTTCTGTGTTGTTGTTGATAACCAAGTGATTCTGGGTAAAGATGTGGGGAATGAACAGGAGAACTGGTTGCCATTTGGTCTCCTTTTGCCTGGACAGAACTTACACTGCCTGGGAATGCAGCGCCCACCCTCAGGCGGCCCATACTCTCTACTGAGTCAAATGCACACAAAAATCTTGGGGGTGGCCTGTTGTGATGTATTGTTGCTTAAAACGGGTGTTTTGCTAAACTGGGTAGGAAAAGTTGTGTAACAGATATTCTTCTCTTGGATCTTGACTCTGGGGCCTCCTGTGCTGTTCTGTGCTGCTGTTTTTCCAGGAGGATTTGGAGTTTGGCACATGGTGTCCCACTGATCTGGAGAGGGAAGAGGAAAAACGAACATTTAGTGATCAGTAATTTTCTCATTCCAGGCTTTTAGGAGGACTGGCTAAGAGCCTGTGGCAAGAAAGAGTATAAAATGATTCATCACATTTGCGGTGAGGAATAAACACTAGGTATATATGAAGTTAATTCATTAGAAAAAGCAAAAACAATTATTTTTAATAATGGTTCAAAAAATCCCTCCCATCAGAGTTCTCAAGGAAGGTTGTAGTAAATAGGAAAGACAGTTTAGTAAGAATTTGTCATTTCATTTGGCTTTGGAGCTAGGGATTGAATGCAAGGTCTCACACATGCTAAATCAATGGGTACCACTGAGCTACATCCCCCAGTGCCTGCTCTACTATTGATGTATGCCTGGTTACTAAGAATCAAAGTGGATTAGAGAAGACTTCAGATAGAATGAGAATGTTTTAGGTGCAGGCTTTCACCAAGCATCTGAAATTCATTTTCCTATGTAAGCTTCACAACAAGTTTACAGTGTCAATACGTATTCCTAATTGATCCATGAGAAATAGGCTTTGAAAAATTTACTTGCCCAAGGCCAAAGAACAAAGTTTAACTGATGAAAACCCAAGTAAAGCCCACATTTGAAATTAGGAATAAGCTCTTAACCACTATTGTGTACTGGGACATCAGGCTTGGAAGGAGCCTGAGAAATTTATTTCAATTCAAACTATTCATGAAATAAACAAGATCACTGAAGTCCAGTGCAATTTCATTTTATTTTTCTCAGTTTGATTATAGTAATGAGTTTTGTGAAGACTAGTAGCAAATGGGGAGAGAGTGAACACTTATTGAGGATCTATATTTAGATTCAGACTGACATTTAACTTGACAATCTGTAAAGCAACTGTTGTTCCCATTTTTCAGATAAGGAAACCAAGGTCTTGAAATGTGGAAGTAATTTTTTAAGGCCACTAGATCTAGTTGGTTAGCTTACTTGCTCTTGAATCCAATTCTGCCTGCTATTTGGATTGAAGACTTCCTACACTGTCTTGGTGACTTTCTAAACTAGAAAACTACAATTGGAAAGTTAGGCCAAATGAGAAGGGGGAGACAAAGAACAAAAGACCAGTAATGCTCCCTGAAGAGTTGTGAACAGAGAGTAACACAGAAGCGACATGTTAGAAAGGCAAACTTGTCAGGCATGGTGGTACATGCCTGTAATCTCAGCAGGCTGAGGCAGGGGGATTCATGTGAGTTTGAGGTCAGCCTAGAATATATAGTGAGTTCAAGGCCAGCCTCACCTACATAGTGAGACACTCTCTCAAAAAATAAAAGGTAAATTTAGTGTGGAGAAGAGATTGGATGGGGCCAGATCTAGGGGCAGGAACTGCTGCTTTTGGTGAAAAGGTTAGAACAGCAATGGTACTTAGTTTATTTATTTATTTATTTATTTATTTATTTATTTATTTTGGGTTGGAAGGGTATTGCTAGGTATTTCAGGCTGGCCTTAAACTCACAGCAATCTTTTTCTGTCTCGGCCTCCTGAGTGCTGGGATTATTGGTATGCACCACCACAGCCAGCAGCAGTGGTAACTATGAAGAAGCAAGCACTCACGATTGATGAGAAAGTATAATACACAGAGTTTGATAAAGGGAAGAAAAGGGAGGATAAAGAGATGATGGTGAAGTCTTGAGTCTGAGCAACTAAGAAGGAAGAGAGGAGACGTCTAAAGAAGTAACTGCCTTTAGGAGGAGAGAATGAGGGGGTAGATTTTAGCTATGCTGATTTTGAGGAACTGATATTATGGAGGTGACTTAAGGATCAGGACTTGGTAAAAATGGAAAGTACATAGGATAGAAAGCACCTATCTTCTCACCCATGTGCATCCCCAAAGTCAGCCATATCCTATGATGGGGTAGAATTCTAGCTATTAAAAGAGACAAGCAAACATATTTATGAGTGTTACCTCTTCCTCTTGAATTTTTCCCCTAACCAGTATATAGTGGCCTTCTTTATTTTGCTTGATCATTGTTGGCTTGAAGCTGAGACTGTCTGAGAATAGAATTGCTACCCCAGCTTTTTTCTGAGGTGCTGGGGCATGTAGTATTGTGTTCCATCCTTTGACTTTCAGCCTATGAATGTCTTTATGAGTTAAATGTGTTTCTTGTATACAGCATATTGTTGGATTTTGTTTCCTAATCCACTGTGCCAGTCTATTTCTCTTAATTGGCGAATTGAGTCAATAATTTCTGACATTGCCAGTTAAACAGAAGACCCAATGCTATTGTGGGCTACTGGACTCTTTTAGAATATTTTGCTGAGTTTACAGACCTATAATATTCAACAATGGAACTTAAAAAAAATTGGGGTATAACTATGAATGTCCATTTTGTATCTGTGTATTCAAAGTGGTTGGGATAGATATAGAGTTGCATTCTCTTAATGAATAGAATGATTTTTTCTAATGGTGTTTGTAAGTAGGATCACAAGTCTGCATCTTGTACAGCAATTAACCACTAAAAAGAATATATGCAGTGTATTATTTGTTGAAACTGTACTTTCGATTTGATTTGAAACTGTCTCATTGCTATCTGTTTATCAATAAAACTTTGAAAAGAAAAAAAAAGAGACAGGCAAGCACACTTCACTCTGTAACCTCTTTTAGTGTGACATAATAGTATGTTACACAGATGTGCCTTTTCTCCCCTCTCTAGCAAGTCCAAGTGTAGAAGCCCACGCGGAATAACACAGATTTGGAAAGAATGTCTGGAGTTGATCAAATCTTGGACAGAGTCAGCCTGGACATGCATTTATTTTTTCTGTCATGTACCTCCCAAACCATCTCTCATCTACTGGTCCTGCTCCCTGCCCCCTGCCTCTAGGCCTTCACTTACTCCTCCTTACCTAAAATTCCCAGATACACTCTTTGGTAATGTCCTCGCTGTCTGCAAGTAGGGTGCCGCTTCTGTCGGCTCGCATGTAGAAGCCGTTGGGTGCCAGCACCGTGAGCAAGTTGCTGCCCTGAAGTTCTACGCAGAAGTTGAGTGCAAACTTTCCCCAAGGGCGGAAGGTGCCAAAGGATGTTATTGACCAGAATGATCCGCCCTGTGCTGGGGAGAGAAGAGCTCAGGTTGGTGGTCTCATCGGAGGGAGTCTTCTAGCAGTGAAGCCTCTGAGGAGGTTTCCTGGGGTCCCCTCCTCTCCCAGCTGCTCTAGCCTGTGTTAGCAAGTCCTTCTACCAAAACATAGGGGACTAACAGGGATCTCACTGCATCCTTTCTGCCAACCCATTCTGGAGCCTTAAAATGTGAAAATTAAGTTCCTGTCTTCCCTGTATGGCTAAAGGTAAGACAATGACTAGACTGCGAACTCTAGGATGGGGAAGAGGAGCCACTCACCCTGGAAGTGGTAGATGCCCTGGCGGCAGGGAAGGAGCTGAATGCAGTCAGGCTGATCCATATTGCACTGGATCAGGTCTCGTTCTGATGTGGAGCCCACATAGCCATACCGACCTCGCAATACAAGGAAAGGGCGGTTGGCAAATCGAATAGCCAGTTCCTCATTTGGGCCTGAAAGAAATAGGAAGGAGTTACCTGGATGGACTTTCTCTAGATTCTTTCCCATTTGAAAGTAGGAAGGGAACACTAATTTCAGATGGGTGATATATTTTTGGTACAGGGTCTCCACTCTGCAGCTGACTTGCAGTGATCCTCTTGTTTTCAGCCTCTTCTGCACTGAGATTACAGGCATGCACCACCACACCTGGTCTCAGTGAACAGCTCAGTGTGCCCAGGGGCAGGGCTGGTGTGCCATGTGGTGCCTGGTATCTAACCATGAGTCCACAGAGCTATTTCATTGGCCCTTGTTTTCAATATTTTAACATTTAACAAACATTAAATGTTTAAACATTTCCTGCTATATATTAGGAATTAATGCTAGGTGCTTGTGAAAGCATCTAGCCCCCCTAAATTTTAATATTCTTCTTTCATTTGAGATAACCTATTTAATCCTCACAACCATTCTATGAGATAGCAAAGTAGAGATAACACCTTCATCTTCTTTTTTTCCTTTATTTTGTTTTTTGTTTTTTGCATTTAGCACAGGGTCTCACTAGGTAGATCAGACTCATAGTGACCCTCCTATTTACAACCTCCCAAGTGCTGAGATTACAGGTGCACACAAACATACCCAGTCTCAATCCCTGTCTCAGCATGCCCCGGGGGCTGGGCTAGCATCGCAGGCCCGGGGATTGAACCTCTGACCCCTGTATCTGCCTAAGCAGGTGCTTTAATCTGCTGAGCTATTTGGCCTGCCAAGTACCTTCATCTTTATAGACAACAAAACTGAAACTCAAAGAGGTTGTTTGGTCTGGTAACAAGGAAAACTCATTGATTGAGTATATGTGCAGACCTAAATATTCTGACCCCTAACTGCAGTGGTTCCAGTGCCTTTTTAGAAGTAAATCATAGTTCACCTCCTTTGGAAAGCATCTATGGCTTGGAATAAGCTGACAGGAGGGATCCATAGCTCACCTGGGCTGGTGGTATTAGCTATTAGTAGACCATTGGGTGCAATGCTCAGAAAGCGCCCATTGGAGGATTGCAGGATGATCTTTCCACAGTTCCAGTGCACACGGAAGAAGGTATCAGACTCCATTGGGTGGCCATCAGCCATCACTGCTCTGTGGGGCCTCTGAAGAGAATTGGGAATGCAGCAGAGGAAAGGACAATCTCAGTTTTCCATCATTTTTGTGCCTGGACTTACATCCCCTGCCACTCAGCCTCTGTCATTCTACCAGAGTAGGGTTTTTGCTTTAGATCTTTTAGCACATTATAGTCTCTGATTCTCTATGTCCCTAGTCTGTGCTGTCTGCCAAAGGCCAAGATAAAAAAAAGAACCAGACTATCATAGGTGAAAAATGATGATTGACCCTGACCCCAAGGTCATTTTGAAGTGGGTAACAGATATAAAAGTGAAAGATAAACTACAAAATGTTTAGAAGAAAATATAAGATAAATTGTTGGCTACTCTTAGGGTAGGCAATGATTTTTTGGGACAAAAACAAGAAGTAAGAATTTTGAAATTTGGCAAATTGGATTTAATCAAAGTTAAAAACTTGTTTCACCAAAGTAAATGAAAGATAGGCCACAGATTGGGAGGAAACTTGTACACTGCGAATATATTTGGCAAAGACAAGAATTTAGAACATACCAAAATTTCTTACAACTTATTTTTTTTTTTTAATTTTTATTTATTTATTTATTTGAGAGAGAGAGAGAGAGAGAGAGAGAGAGAGGCCAGCTCAGCCCACCAGGGGGCAGGGCTGGCTGGCATGTGGTGCTGGGGGATTGAACCGCGGTCCCTGATGCTTTTTGCTAAGCTTGTTCTAAGTAGGTGCTTTAGACCACTGAGCCATCTCTCCAGCCCCTCTTACAACTTATTAATAAAACATCCCGATAAGAAACAGGCAAAGATTTCAACAGACACCTTACAGAGAAGATATGCAAGTGACCAATGAACATAGAAAGAGATAGTTTAAATGACAAATTATAATGTAAATGTAACTAAAAGCCTTAATAAGAAGGTATTACTAAATACCCATTACACTGACTTCAGTTAAAAAGACAATATGAAATGTTGGTGAGAATACAGAACAGTTAAAACCCTGAGGCAGTACTGGCAAAAATATAGAATGGTATATTGACTTTAGAAAACTGTTTGACGTTTTCTTATGAAACTGAGAGCCTATCTATCATCATACAACATAGTAATTCTACTGCTAGGTGTTTAGCCAAGATAAATAAATATATAGATTCACTATAAGACTTGTACAAATATGTTCATAACTACTTTCAATACCCCAAAGTGGAAATATCACAAGTATTCCTCAAGAGGTGAATGGATAAAATGTTTTGTTTATGTTTATGAACTGTGTGGGAGAATATGTGCAGTAGTAAAAAGGAATGAACTACTGATACATAGAACATCATAGAAAAAGCTTAACATACTCACAAAAAGTATATACACTGTGGGAGTCCATTTCCCTGAAATTCTAATCCATAATAGCAGAACACAGATGGGAGATGTGTGAGGAAGAGTATGAAGAAAGGTCAAGAGAGAAATTGACTGTGAGGGCTCAGGAGGGAATCTTTTATGGTAGAGGAAATATTCTCTAACTTGTATGCCTGTGTATGCCTGTAGCATGGCTTCATAGGCACACATTTGTTAACTGTGCTGAATTTTACACTAAAAGTGGAGGCAATTTATTCCTACAATAACCATATGCAATTTACATATTTGTATTCCATGCCTCATATATATGTATTTTATATAAAGTACATATATCCAATTTATGCTGCAATAAAGTTGATTTTTTTAGAAGAGGCTCCACTGGGGAAAACGAATGCTTGTTGACCAAGGCCTTGCTTCATTATCTTCTTTCTCATCAGTCTTGCGGCAGGAGAAGGGAGTGTCTAGAAAGAGAGCTCAGCATTTATGGTTTCTTGTTCTGAGAGCCAAAGTCTTACCTGGGCTAAGTAGCAGCCGTTGTTTGAACGAAGCTGCAGAGTGGGACTCTCACTGTCACACTCAAACTGGAACAAGCACATTGGTGTCAAGCGTTCAGAGGTAGCACACACCTCAGCTCCTGCAGAGAAAGTATCAGTCAGCAGAACTCCACTCGACCACACCTTCATTGTCCTCTTTTTTTCTCTTCAACCTTCATCATAGGGCCACAGTAGTCTGGAGAACAGGGTAACTTTTCCCCACAGGTCATATCCCTGATTATCTCTCCTCCACTGCACAAGAGATCCCCTTGGGACTCCAGGATTTTCCTCTTGAATGGGTTCAAAAACCCTTGGATGGTGACACACACCTATGATCCCAGCATCCAGGAGGCTGAGACAGGAAGATCACTATGAGTTCAAGGCCAGCCCCTCTCCCCCGAGACCAAAACAAAAACTCCCTTGATAGTTTCAGACACAATTTCCTCTTTCCTGTTGCCAGCCCTTCCTCCCTTCATAGCTTTTGTTGACCTAGAACTTGCCATAGAGGACTGAGATGAACTTCCGAGCCTTTGACCTGAGGCTGACCCAGGTAGGGAAGTGTCGTAAGATGAACCACTCTGTGCCCCTTGTGGGACTGGAGCCGAGGCCCAGGAGCAGGTGTGAGCCCTGTGGATATAAGGTGCCTCCTTCTCCATCACATAGTGCCACAAGCCCCCTGGGCCTCACTTGCATGTGAAAAGCCGTCTTCGATGAGAGTTGGGAGGCTAGCCGATCTACACGGGACAAGAAGTGGTGTGTAGAGGTCTCCAGGTGATAGCATCCATCTTGAAAATGCAACAGGAAGCCACATTCCTCCACACAAGGCACTGCTGCATCCACCCAGATGCGCCCCATACTGTGGTCAGCCCGGGCATAGGTGTGGTAGATGGGACTATAGAGGGTCACGTGGACATGCAGGGCTGGCCGGGGGGTCCACATGTGGTAAGCTGAGAGGACCCGGGAGTTGCAGAACACGTCCTCGCCATCAGATTCCAGATAACGTCCAGAAATGATGCACTGGAGAGTCCACTTGCCATTCCGGTGGAATCGCAGTAGGAAGCATCCGTGGTGACTGGTCCTCGGCTGGCCATGGCACATGGAGCCATCCGCCTCACACAGAAGATAGAGGCCTTTCAGGCTCCTTAGTCTTACCACGGCCTGTGTCTCCTGCTCATTGCTCACCAGGAGGTCCCAGATCTGAAAGATCAGGAGGGAAAGAGGGAAATAGTTGTGGCCAAGTGACTAGAGGGAGGAAACCTACAGCCATGGCCCCTGTACTTTACCAAAGCCACATCTTACCCTCTTCTTGTACCCTGGCATCTCCCTTGCTATCAGCTTGCCCATTTTCCCAATTGACAGCAAGGAAAAGATCTCTAGGATGCTCCACCATAGGAGCCATTGGACTCCTCAAGATCCAAAGAAAACTTTCAGATGCCCATGCTCCCCAACTTTTTACTCTCCTTGATCCCATCCTTCAAGACCTAATTTTCCAAGAAAAGCTTCCAAGAAAGGCTTGACTCTTGTCCTTACTTGCCCCTGGACAGAACATTCAGCCAATAATACTTTCATTCCCAGAGGCCTTCTTCCCAGCAGAGCAGGAGAAAAGCAAGAGATCTTCAAATCAGGCCTGGCTCCAGGAATGAAGACAGGAGCTGAATGAGACAAGCTGCTGAGGTGTCAGTGTCTGGTATGCTGTAGCCAGTTTGTGTCATCAGGAAGAGGACTTTGCTTCTTCCTTGCTCTGGAGCCCATTCCAGACATGCAAGTTTGCAAGAGCTTCTAGAATACACCATTCTCAAATTATTATTAGAACAGAAACATAGGCCCTTGCACTATGGTCCAGTTGGTTCAACTTCCCCTAGATGCCCTGGTTGTGCCTTCCAATTTCCTCTTTGTGATGACACAACCTTCCCCCGCCAACCCCGTCTAGGCATAGAGCGTAGGTAGCAGTCTGAACAGAGTAAAACCAAGCTAGGGCTGAGGTTTCACTTTGGTGGTAAGTTTAGAAAACTGGAGTAGAAACATCTTGGCTTGGGAATGGTAAGGGTGAGGAAAGTGATCAGTTTGAGAGTGCACCCCACTGCCACACACACCACACACTCAGAAAGCTGGTTTCATATGGGTTTGCTTGTTACCTGTCTCCTGCCCAAACTCTTTGCATTAGCTGTGACTGTATTCTTATATGCTTCAAAGGTGAGGTAGGTTCCTGCCCAGCTGATGAGCCCAATTCTTAGGTCCTCAGCCTTTGGGTGTCTGTGCATCCACTCCACCTCATCCATGGGACCGGTACCACAGGTGATGCCTCTGTCCCACCCAGCCTTCCCCCCACTGGTGAGGTCCCACAGGCCATAGGGACCAGAATAAAGCCTGTAGTACCCACCAGATGATGTTCCCACAGGGAACTTCCTAGGCAGAGGGTGGCCTAGAGCCAAGCACCTCTGTGACCCGGTAGCATTATGACTGAGAGGGTCACCTTTTATCCCACCAGTGCAGCACCACAGTGCATGGCCCAGAGGCAGTGTGCCCAGATCCTCTGGTCACTCCAGGCAACAAGGTAAGCTGAGTTAAGACTGGAAATCAGAATGCCAGCCTGTGACTTTAGGCATGTCCTTCTTTTTGCCTGTTTCTCATTAATAGGATAGATATCAATCTACTTCCTCCCAAGGAAATGGATTCTGCCTGGCTCCCTTGGGCACAAGCATTTTTTTTTTTCAGCTCAAGATATCCAAGAAAAATCAATCAGCTTATAGACCCTTGAGAAAATGGTCAGAGTATCTCAGGAGGAAATCCTAAATAATCACAAAAATGAAATGACTCATTAATTGGAAAGGGCTGGCTCAGGCTCACAGTGAATAGCTTGGGTGGAGAGAGCCGCTGGCTGTATTGCTGGTGGGGAGGTCAGCTGGCTCGCTGGAGCTCTTTTTTGTTTCAAGAAGGCTTGCCAGTGGTCTTTGGGACACTTCTTGTAAGGCATGAGAAAACCCAGGCCACAGACATGAAAGAGCAAAGAAGACAAAAAGCAATGATGGTGGTGATGATAAGCTTTACTTCATTTTTGCTGGGATCCTAATAGAAATGGTTAGTCCCTGGCCCTGGTTCCTTACATATGCACTTTCTCATTCCTAAAGATGGGGTGGGCCCTCTTACGTAGAGTCCCAGTAGTGCCCTGTAATAAATGGCAATCCTACGGCTTCACTAGGGTTTTGTAAAACAAGACTAAAAGATCCTGACTATAGCCAGTTCATTTGGGAAATTTGTAAAATGTGTATTGTTGGGCCTCAGACTAGTTCTGAAGAATCACTTTGTGTAATGTACACAGAATACACACTTTAAATACATATCCCTCCCTGTGTGCAAACACAAAATGATGAAGAACCACTACTTTATGTAGCTAGGATGGAAAATATATTGCTTATGGAACCATAAAACTACATCCTGTTATACTTTACTTACATTCCTAGGAAATAGCAACTGACCCCCTCACCCTTCAAGATTTCTAGCTTAAGAACAGAAAGGGAAAAGCTGGACTGGATGAGGGTGTGTATGCACATGTATGTTGGTCTTACAGCCTCCACTGCTTTAACTCTCTCCCATGTTGCTTCCTGGCACCCCATAAATCCAGCCTCTGGCTTCCAGCCCACAGACAACACTGAGTACAAACCACAGCAAATTTATTATTCAATATCCAGTTTCACATCATAGCACCACCCACAGCCCTCACTTTCCCCCCCAAAACCTGGCCCCAAAGGTACAGCTAAAACAGAAAAGAACAAAAGTAAACCCAGATCCCTGCTCCTCTTCTGGAAAAGGAGGCTTTGGCCAGGAAGCCTTTCCACAGGTCCCAGCAGGCAGGAGGGTGGACTCCTCTATGCCCAGAGAGCAGGGCTCCGGGCTCCAACAACAGAGAGAACATGCAGGCAGGAGCAGGAGCAGAGGCCTGTCTGTGGGGAGGAAGAGTGGAGGAGGCAAGGGCACTGCCTGAGGAGTCCGGGAGTCTTGTCATCCCCGGGATGCACGCAGGAGCTTGTGGGCAGCAGGGGCCTGCCCCTGGTTGGCTAGCGCTTTGACAGCTCATGGGACAGCCAGTCCAGCCCATCATACAGGCCTGTGCCTTGAGTTGCACAGGTGGCCTGGACGTACCACTGCAGGAAGAAAGAAAACATCAGCAGCAGGGAGAAAGAGGGAGTCTTTAGGTGTCTTTATGTCTAGCCCAGCCTGTGTGTGGCTCTTCTGGGACAGGAAGGGCCTACTGTGAAAGGATAGCACCCTCACCGTGCGGCTGCGCAAGTGCTGTAGCCCCAGCTTGTCGGTCAGCTCACTCACGGGCATGGCGTTGGGCATGTCTTGCTTGTTGGCAAATACTAGCAGCACGGCATCCCGCAGCTCGTCCTCCTGGAGCTGAGAGGGAATGAGAAGGTAGAAACTATGGTTGCTGGGGGTCCTCAGGCTCCCTTCCAGATGCTGTGCTGGAGAGCCCCCTCACCTTCTATTTTCTTTCTAGTGAACATTCAGTATGTAATCTATTGCTGAACACAAAAGAGAGTTTAAGTGAGCTTGAGGTCATCTTAGCCTGTAGTGGTGAACCCATGGCACACATGCAGCAGTGGGCAGTTTACTGTCACTGAAAGCTCTAAAAGGTTCACCATCACTGACCTAAACCTTAAAGTTTAGAAAAAGAGTCCTTACATTTGAGAACTTGCTCCAGGCAAAAATGACAAAATTTCTGAGTAGAAAAAGCATGTATATGAGGTATCATTTTTTTTTTCTATCACATATAATTCCTCTTTCTCTACCAACTTTTCAGACTTGGATATAAAGGCATGAGAACCCATGGAAAAGTCAGCCCTATCCCAAACAGGATGAGAAACACCAAACAGGGTGAGAAACACCAAATGTCTTGGGTCGACAAAGAAATCCATGCTCCCCACCTTCCACACCTATGGGGAGTTCCCTGAGTCCCACACCACCACACAGATCTGACTCCACCTTGCAGGCTTACCTGTAAGAACATGGGTACTCACCATCTTCTGGAGTTCATCAGCAGATTCCTGGACCCGCTCGCGGTCATTACTATCCACCACAAAGATGAGGCCCTGGGTGGAGAGGAAGAAGGGAAGGAGAGGCAATCACTCCCACCTAGCCACTACCCTAACCTGGTGATACCTCTCATCTTCAACTGTGACAGCCCTTTATTTAGCAAACTTCCTTGATGGTTCTGTGCAAACTACAGGTATAAAGACACCACGACAAAAGGCACAGCCTCTACCCACAAAGAAGCAATCTACCTGACAGATACACAAGGACCAGAGAAAGATACTTGAGAGCTCAATCAGGCAGGGTGGTCCCAGAAGACAGCTTCCCAAGGGACGCCTAAGGTGGCTAAGACTCCGAAGAGTCTAAGGTGAGCTGTGAAGGCCAGGCAGTGGCTGGCCAAGCAAAGCAGGGAAGGGGCAGGAGGGGGCTCCTTGGCCAATGACTCTGTCTTCCTAGCCCTAGCACCTCCTCCCGGAGCTGAGGAGTCCCCCTCACACTTCACCTGAGTGTTCTGGAAGTAGTGCCGCCAAAGAGGCCGAATCTTGTCCTGGCCTCCCACATCCCAGACTGTGAAACAGATGTTCTTATATTCCACTGTTTCCACATTGAAGCCTGCAGATCATTTGGGGGAAAAATAGGAGAAAATGCCCTTAAAGGAAGAAACTCACCAAGTATTTCGATTGCAGCAGGGGCTTTGGGGAGATCAGCGATCAACAGTTGGGGTTAGGCCACATCCACCCCGCCTCCCAGCACATAGAGATACTGTGACCCACTTCACCAGTAGAGATATCTGGTGTCACGGTCAGCTCCAGATAAGGGCTTGGGCAGGACTGGTTGCTGACCTGGACTGAAAAGGCCCGCGGCGGCTCTTCCGCTCCTCCCTGCTTCCCCCAGGGCTCACCTATGGTGGGGATGGTGGTGACAATCTCCCCCAACTTCAGTTTGTAGAGGATCGTAGTCTTGCCAGCAGCATCCAAGCCAACTGCAAATGAGAATGACACCGGAATGGAGACGGGAGCGAGGGAGCCCTCTAGAGACCAGGGACCCGGAGACGCCAGGCCAGGCGGCGGGGCGGGGGGCGGAGAGCCCCAGAGCCTCCAGGTGCGCGCTGTTCTCCACCTTCGGGGCCGGAGGGGTGCGGGCACGGCGCCGCCAACTCCTACCCCCGAAGTGGGCGAGGGACGGGAGAGGCCTGCGAGCCGAGGGGCTAGGGAGGAAGGCCGCGTTCCTTTTAAAAGTCATCTCCAAGGGCGGAATCCTCCCTTCTAAGCAGTGGGACTGGGGAGGAGGGAGCTCACCCCACCCAGGCCTGCAGCTCCAGGTTTCAGGCCCGGGAATGCGCCGCAGACCCGGGCCTTCGGGAGAGCAGGGGCCCGGAGGTTAGGAGGTGGCAGCTTGGGTCCGAGAGCCAGGTGAGCTGGGCTGGAGGGATGCGGGGGCGGAAGGGCTGCGCCGGGGCCGGCGGCCCAGTACGGGCCGCGGGCTCGATCTGCCTCACCCATGAGGATCCGCATCTGCTTCTTCCCGAAGATCCGCGAAAACAGCGCGGACACCGTGAGGCCCATGGCGGGGCCCGAGGGCGGGGGCGCGGGCACGGACGCGGGATGCGGGCTGGAACGGGCCGGCCGCTGGGGGATGGGGCGCAGCAGAGAAGGGGGAGGTGCCGGGGCCGCCGCCGCCTCCGCGCGTCCCGGCCGCCCGACGTCACGCGGCCCCGCCCCCGGGCTCGGGCTCCGCTCGGGTGCGGGGCAAACTGAAGCCGAGCGAGGCTCCGCGGCCCGGCTGGGGCGCGCGGAGGGGCGGGGCGACGGGGGCGGGCCGCTCCGCGTCTCTGGCCAGCCAGTCAGGCCTGTGGCCGCCGAGCTGCGGGCCTGGGGAGGACGGAGGGCTTAGATCCGGGATCTGCGGTAGCAACTGTGCGCAGCACCCAGCTTAGGGGCGCCTGTAGGGGTCCTAGTTTTGTCTTTTGCTCCTTGGGTTCCCGCTGAGGACTTCGCTAAGTGATGGAATCGCTCCAGTGGTGTGCCAGAGAGGGAAGATACCGAGGCTGGTTTCCTTAGTTACTTAAAACGCCCTTTTCATACCCGCGTCAGAAGAACGAGGGGCAGGACTCCCAACCGCGGCTAGAGAGGTCACTGACTCACTCCTGGGCTCCTGGAGAACTCTGCCTTCCTCTCCATCTCCCTAGGAGCGGCGCCTGTTGGATTCCAGCGAGGCAGTGTTTCTAAAGTTCCTTGTCACAGGCTTGCAGATCTGGATTTTGTTCCATTTTATTATTAGTACATGTGTGTTCATAGTGATTACATTCCTTCTGTGGAGCTGGCACATGTACATAACACATCTCAATTCTTTTTTTCATTTCCTCTCTTTCCCCTCCCTTTCTCCTTTCATGGTCCCCTTTCTACTTGAAAAAAAAAATCTCCCTATTTTTAATTTTTGCTCCTTATATTTTTGGTTTCTCATATAATAGAAACCATGTGATTCTTCAGCTTGTGTGTCTGATTTATTTCACTTAATATTATGGTCTTAAGATACATCTAGGTACCTAAAGATAACTCATTTTTTTCCTACTTTATGGTAGAGTAGTACTCCATGGTATAAATACTACATTTTCTTTACCCATTCATCTGTTGCTGGTCATACAGGATGCTTCCAAGCTTTAACTATTATGAACTGTGCTGCTAGAAATATGAGTATGCATGTATTTCTGAAATATGTCTTTTAACTTTTGGGGAGATATCTAGAAAAGGAACAGCTGAGTCAATTGGAATGTCTAGTTTCAGTTGAGTGTCTGTACTGATTTCCAGTTATACTGTAGATTCCTATCAACAACGTATACGGGTTCCTTTTTCCCTGAAGTCTTCACCAGTTATTATTTGATTTCTTGATAATAGCCATTCGTTCTGGAGTAAGACCTGGATTATCAGTGCATGCCTATCCACGATTTCCTGAGAGTTTTGTCTCCCTGGATCTTCAGAGCTTCACATGTAATCTCTGTCATTTTAGCATTGGAGGAGAGTAGTTGGATGGGAATTAATGTATATTTCTTCTGTGGTGGAAAGTGGGTGGGTTGATGTTGGGCATCTAAAATAGCTTAACGAATGCATATTGGGTAGAACAGGACTGAATGGGATAGGTCTAGTTTGGATTCCCAGTGGGTTTCTAGAATCAATTACTTATGGAGTAGAGGTGGGCTGAGCTGGGAATTTAAAAGCCTTTACTCAATAAGTGTGTTATAGGCCTGTCTCAGTTACTGTTGCTGGGACAAATACCCAACACACAAAGTAAGGAAGGAAAGGTTTATTTAGCTCACAGTTACTGGAGGTTTCAGTCCATACTCAGCTGGCTCCAAGGCAGAGCAGCACATGGCAGAGGACGTCCTTCCATGGTGGTGCAAAAAGCAGAGCCAAAAAAGGGAGGGGCAGCTAGCTGGCCTCTCTCTCCTCCTTACATTGTGATGCAGAGTATCTGCCTCAGGGCACTCACACCCATAATCCTACTCACACCCATTGATCAAGAATCAATCACAAACTCCAGAAGCTACCCCATGACTGTATGAGGCTTTGGGGGACAACTAGAAACAAACCATAACAAGGCCTTAAGCTAAATATCACTTCTTCCATTATTTTTTTTTAGGATTTGGCTTCAATCTCCACACACCTTCATTTTCTGATTTATAAAAGAGAACTTACACTTGTTCTAACTCCAGGGTTACAGTGAAGATTAAAATGAAGTGACAATGCCAGTAAATGTTTTGTACATCACATTTGGATACTAGCTGGGCTATTAAGGAAGTTGGTCTAAACAGAACTTCAGAGCTTGCTCCATCCTGTCCAGCAAAGTCTAATAGAAAAGGCATTTGGAACCAGGTGTGTCTGACTTTATTCCTTGGTCACAGTTACTTTCCTAAGGCTTCTACAAGGTTGAAAAGTACATTTAAAAGATTCCCAATATAATAACAGAGCTAGCAGTCACCATCTTAAGCTCTTATCAGCTCTTTCTCCATCCCTGTTGCCACTACCCTGTTTCGTGACCATCTCTTTCCATGACTGAAAAAGACTCCTTACAGGTCATCTGTCCTTAGGTATATCCTTAATACAAGACTTCATGATACCCCTACCCCTTGAAGTTCAAATCCTTTAGTTTTTTACTGTCACCCAGGATAAAATTTAAATGTTTAAATTGGGTCCCTGCCTATTGTGGTAGGCCTATCTTTGTCTTTTTGAGACAGGGTCTCATTATGCAGTTCAGGCTGGCCTTGAGCTTACTTTGCAGCCCAGAGGTGCTCTAGATCTCTCAATGATCCTCCTACCTCAGCCTCCCAAATTCTGGGATTATGGGCCTGTGCCACCATGCCAGGCTAGAAAGGTCTATCTATTGTCACCTTTTTTCTGTAACCTAAAATATTTCCTTGAGATTATTCTTACGTTTCCTGGATGAGTCAGGTTCTCTGATACCTAGAAGTCCTTTATTTTTTTAAATGTATTTGACACAGGGCCTCACTACACTTCTAACTTCGTAGCTCAGACTCAGTGATCCTCCTGTTTTTAGCCTTCCCAGCGCTAAGATTACAGGTGTGCTCCATCACACCTGATCTTGGTGGCCAGCTCAGTGCATCAGGGGGCAGGGCTGGCATAGCCTATGGTGCAGAGGATCAAACCCCTGTCCCTGCACTTGCCTAAGCAGGCGCTTAGTCTGCTGAGCTACCTCGCCAGCCCTCATTGCAATCTTTTCCACTTGCCTGGAATGCTGGTTTTCTTCATTTCTACTTAGACAGGCAATCATTACTCATTCTTCAAAATCCCAAAATATTTTTCCCTGAGATCCTCTGTGCCTTTCCTAGACAGGCCTTCCTTCCTTTTCCACTTCACTTTGAATATACCTATGCATACTGGTATGAAAACGGGGTCTTTTCTTTCTTAATGGCTGATTTTTTTTACTAGACTGTGAGCTTGTTGAGGTCAGAGCCATGTCTCTCACTGGTAGTATCATTAGTATATTTCTTACTTAGCATATTGAAAGTCAGACTGCGCTTACAATTACTAGTTGTGCGACCTTCGACCTATTACTTAACTTTCCTGTGACTTTTGTTCCCACGTCTATAAAACAGCGTTAATGACACTCTGAACAGAATTTTGTAGACTAGCAGAACTTGTGAGGCTTCTGGCATGTTGCTGGCATTTAGGATGGATCTCATGGTTACTCACTAAGCAACTAAACAGAACTGAAGAGAGGAACCAACTATAACGCTATAATGTGAATGAAGTATTAAGTGCCGCGCTCAAAAGGGCTGCAGTTTTCCTTGGTCTAAATAGTCTTAGCCATCGTCCTTTAGGGACATAGGTCATGAATTCCAAACAGTTGGACACGTCTCACCCGGATATTTGCGAGGAACGCCGTGTAACGTCGCCACCCTCCAGCCCTCACTCATGTAGCCCGACAACAGCTTGCCACACCAGCACTCAGTGCCCCACACTGCAGATGCTCCACTCTTTCCTAAGCTGTGAGTACAGCGGGAAGCCCTGCGGAGTTCTACACTAGCCCTCCCCCCAGCTGCAGAAGCAGCTCCGGCCTCCCGCTCTCCAGGGGGCGGAGCCTGTGGCGGCATGTGCGTCACTTCCGGCGGACCCGGAAGCGCCTTGCTGGCCGGCGGTAGTTAGGAAATAGTGATGGGACTGAGTTCAGTTTAAGCGCTTGGCGAATGTGGGCCGAGGGGGCCGGCCCGGTTGCTGTGGCCGGAGAGGGTGGAGCCGCTTCTGGACCAGTGCGGAGGAGTCTTGGCTCTGTATATTTCTCTCCGGCTAGTGTCGCTCCGCCTCCGGGGTAGGACTGGTTCGTCGTTCTGGGCCTGGCACCCTGCAGGAGATTCGGCCAGGCTGTCACCTGCCCTGCATCGGCTCTCTGACCGTTGGGATCAGGAGTGTGTGTTCCGCGGCCGATAGGTCTCCTCGCGTTGCTTCCAGATCCTCGCCTCCGCACGCCTCTCCTGGGCTGCCAGAACTCTGACGTGGAGGAGCCCGCTTGGATTCTCCATGGAGAAGTTTGGGATGAATTTTGGCGGCGGCCCGAGCAAGAAAGACCTGCTGGAGACCATAGAGACGCAGAAGAAGCAGCTTCTCCAGTACCAGGCTCGGCTCAAGGATGTGGTCCGCGCCTACAAAAGTTTGCTTAAGGAGAAGGAGGCTCTGGAGGCCAGCATCAAGGTGCTGTCGGTGTCCCACGAGGCGGATGTGGGCCTCGCAGGTGTCCAGTCTTCAGGTCTCACCTTTTCTGACTCTGTGGATGATCGCTGCTCCACTTATAGCGAGGATAGCACCGGGACCGCCACTAGCTTGGATACTGCAGCCAGTCTCACCAGCACCAAGGGTGAGCTTGGTGTAGAAGATGACAGAGTGGCCCGTGGAGTACCACCTCCGAAGTCCGAAGAGGCTAGTGGGTCAGAGAGTGGCGTCAGCAGTAGCAGTGGTGATGGATCGTTTGTAGGTGGTGAGGTGGACAAAAGACTGCACCAGCTGAAGACCCAGTTGGCTACTTTGACAAGCTCTTTGGCAACCGTCACGCAGGAAAAGTCACGCATGGAGGCTTCTTACCTGGCTGATAAGAAGAAGATGAAACAGGATTTAGAGGAGGCCAATAAAAAGGCAGAGGAAGAGAGGGGCCGCTTTGAGGGAGAAGTGAAGGGGCTGCAGGAGCAAATAGCAGAAACCAAAGCCCGACTTATCACACAACAGCATGATCGGGCCCAAGAGCAGAGTGACCATGCCTTGATGCTGCGTGAGCTGCAGAAGCTGCTGCAGGAGGAGAGGACCCAACGCCAGGACTTGGAGCTTAAGTTAGAAGAGACCCGAGAAGCCCTGGCAGGGCGGGCATATGCAGCTGATCAGATGGAAGGGTTTGAACTGCAGACCAAGCAGCTGACTCGTGAAGTAGAGGAGCTGAAAGGTGAGTTACAAGCCATTCGAGATGAGAAGAATCAGCCAGATCCTCGTTTGCAAGAGCTTCAAGAAGAGGCTGCCTGCCTTAAGAGTCATTTCCAGGCTCAGTTGCAGCAGGAAATAAGAAAGGTAATTATCCATGTTTCCTACAAACAATAGTCATTTAGCCCAAAGTGGGAAATAGTAAATGTTTTCCCGTCCCCCTTTTGATAAATCTGAAAATTGAGTCCTGGGAAATCCTGTTATGCACAGTGTTAACAGTATGTAGAGAGAGTCCTTCCAACAGGAGGTGGAGTTTCAGAGTGTGGCTGGATCTGAGCAAGAGGGCTGTGAGCCTCTGGGCATTGAAATCTTACCAGATGTGTACTGTAAAGCATAGTAATTGTGGTTGTATCTGTAGGTGGAGTGATCTATACTATTGGATTGCTTTCAGTCAAGATTTGCTTGTTTTAGAAAAATGTTTTGTAGTGTCTCCTTTTGCTGTAGTGGGAAATTAACTTGGTTTTGAATTTCTAGGAATATTAGAAAAGAGTGTTATAAAATTTCTTAATAGGATTTGGGGGAAGTATGTGATAGACAACAGGAACAATTTATATTTGAGCTCTGGAAAACTAAAGTAGAATAATAACAGATATATAAAGGAGCTTATTAGTGAACATTTTGAGTTCCCTAAGTCCCAGTACTATACTGTGACCCTTGCTCCCTGATCCCCAAAGCTTGCTGTGGGGCTTTGTGACTTTTCTGAATTCATTTTTTGTCTGTTCCTTTGTTTTGTAGACAGCCCTTGCAGAGGATCAGCTCCGCCAGCAATCTCAGGTAGAAGAGCAGAGGGTTGCAGCCTTAGAAAATCAAATATCTGAAGTGTCTGAACTGCTGGGCACCTATGAGAAAGCCAAGCAGAAGGACCAGCTGACCATCCAGAAACTAAAGGAGCGCATTCTGCAGCTGGATCTGGAGAACAAGACACTGGCTCTTGCAGCCTCCAGCCGATCTTCTCTCGAAAGTCATGGAGATGAATCCAGTCTGGATGTCAATGTCTTGAAGGATAAGATGGAAAAGCTGAAGAGGCTGCTGCAGGTCGCAGTCAGGAAAAGCCAGGTGACCCTGGATGTGGAGAAGCTCTGTGATTTGGAGATAATGGCCAGCTCAGAGGCTGCAGATGGGGAAAAAGCTACTGCACTCTATTACCAACAGGAGCTGAAACAGCTAAAGGAAGAGTTTGAGCGTTACAAGATGAGGGCCCAGGTTGTGCTCAAGAACAAGAATACCAAAGATGGGAACCTGGCAAAGGAGCTGGAGGCAGCACAGGAGCAGCTTGCAGAGCTTAAGGAGAAGTACATCTCTCTTCGGCTGTTCTGTGAGGAGCTTGAGCGTCAGCACCAGCAGGAGGCTGAGGACTGGAAGCAGGAGCTGGCCCAGCTGCAGCAGCTTCACCGGCAAGAGCTGGAGCGCAGCCAGCTAGACTTCAGAGACCGAACACTGAAACTGGAAGAGGAGCTGCACAAGCAGCGGGACCGAGCCCTGGCTGTGCTCACTGAGAAGGATTTGGAGCTGGAGCAATTGCGTTCCGTGGCCTTGTCCTCTGGGCTGTCTGGTCGCAGAAGCCCTGTGGGTAGTGGGGGTCCTAGGGATCCGGCCGACACATCTTCCCCAGATAGCCTAACCCAAGCACTGCAGCTTGCTGTGGCCAATGAGCCCACTTTTTTTTTGTATGCTGAGCAGTTGGCTCGCAAGGAGGTGGAGATCACATCATTGAGGAAGCAGAAACACAGGCTGGAGGTGGAGGTGCACCAGCTCCAGGACCGACTACTGGAGGAGAGGGAGCGGCATCGTGAGGAAGTTGGGGCCCTGCAGAGCCACATTGAAAAAAACATCAGGGACCAGAGTAGAGAGGGCGCCAACCTGGAGTACCTTAAAAACATCATCTACCGTTTCCTGACCTTACCTGACAGCTTGGGGCGCCAGCAGACCCTCACAGCCATCCTGACTATTTTGCACTTTAGTCCAGAAGAGAAACAAGTGATAATGCGGCTCCCAAGCAGTGGTAGCTGGTGGCCCTCGGGCAAGAGATGATGATACTGTTTTCAGTGACTCCAAAAATCTCTGTGCCTCTGTTGTGTAGGAAAGGGCGGGCTCTGATTTTTCCTGCCCTTTCTTTTACATTATCATTTCTTCACTGTGTTGAATGCAGAGGAGTCTTGTGGAATGGGATTTTCTGCCAAATGCCCTTAATGCTGCTTTATCCTTGAGCCCTAGGAACACCACCAGTGTTGGGACAGCATCTTTTGGTAGTGTGTACATGAAGGGAATTGGGGAAGGGGATAGGAATGAGGCACAAAAGTTGGGAAAGTGGTGAAAATCTTTTACCACAAGATTTATTTTTATTTTGATTTAGCCTCCCAGTGTAGAGATACGAGTACGTGTAACTCTAAAAGGAGTTACATATATTTCCTCCATCTCATCCCAGTATAAGTGTGGTCCATTGCTGCCCCAATTCTCTGGGGATTTATAAAGGCAGGCAGGAAAATTTGAAATAGTGACAAGTTTTGTACCTATTCCTAGAGCTAATGAATGGTGAGTTCGTCCTGGAACTGGAAAGCTTGGTCTAGGTAGACCTATGGTGATTTAAGCAATCTAGATAACACATTCCTTGTGACCATTTTGGAGAGGACCCTGAGCACCAGTTTGATTATTGAGATTTCCTGAATAACCTGCTTTGCCTGGGCAGGGTTAAAGTAGATCTCTATCACTTCTTTTTGCCTTAATTTATCTAAGGTTGGCCTGAGATTGTGAGAGAATGACTTCACTATCTTCTTAATGTTGAACTTGTATTAAAAGAGAAAATCCTAGCTTCTTACAGAGCGGCATTCTAAAGGTAAGCTCTGATCCTGGTTGGGTAGAAGGAATTCCCACTGAGAAATTCTCTTAGCTATTTTTGCTTTGTAAGAACAGGGAAGAAGAGATTTGTTGCAGAAGATTTCAAAAGATTCCTATGACCCTCGTAAGAAAGTGGAAGTTCAGATGAAGCTGGGGTAGAGTATCTTATGCCTTGTGGGGTGGCTTTATTCACAGATGAGAAGGAGGGTCTCAGAAAACTTCAGTCCCATTCTTTTATTTCCTCATCTGCTCTTGCTGGCCACAGAGATCTTTCTGAAAGACCAATGCTTGGCCGTAATTGGGCTGTTGTATGTACATGTATTTGCCTGTCACTTCATTATAAAGGTCTGCTTTGTGAGGGTTTGGGGTACAGCAGACTTTGATTCACAATGTTCTAAATGGGAAGTTCGATGACCTTGGTTCTTTTTAAACAGAATTAACGTGTTCAGATTAAAATAAAGTACAGAATTACTAAAACTGAGTGACTTGACCTGTGTGTTTCCTTAATGGTATCTATATATCTGAATATAAATAGAATGTGAATGGAAATGATGAATAGAAAGACTGAAAATAATATTTCATTGTTAATCTGTAGTTTGAATCCAGGGGGAAGCATCTCAAAAATACTTTTTTTTTTTGTTTTTTTGTTTTGTATTTTGAGACAGGGTCTCACTGTGTAGCTCAGGCTGGCCTTGAACGCTGTGATCCTCTTAGGTTCCCAAGGGCTGGTTTTACAGGTGATGTGTGCCATGCTGAGCACTTCAGTATTTTAACTGCCCCAGTTATAACACAATGTTTTTTAGCCTGGCATTTGTGTATATGTTTGTGCAAAAGCAGCTACACTGGAAATGGCATTCTCATGGCTTTAGTGAGCTGGCTTGACATTTTCATAATTTCTGTTTCAAGCTCTAGAAGTAATCTGTTGATGAATATTTCATTATCCTTAAAATCAGGATTCATTGTGTCCTAGAAAAGTATCTCAGGTCATCCTTTATAGATTTCCCACATTTCTTTACCTTGTCTCTTTAAATGCAGGATATCTTTTGATTGTTGCTATTTCTAAGTGGTTGTGGGTTGAATAGAAAGATGCATAGTTTCGATTGCTTTTCTATAACTAATAATTTCTGTGCTTTTGACTTTTAAGAAAATAGTAGGGCCAGAGAGATGGCTCAGTAGAATAAGTGCTTGCCTGGCAAGAGCAAGGGCCTGAGTTCAATCCCCGGTTCTGGAAAAAAAAACAAAAACAAAAACAAAAAACATTAAAAAAAGGAGCCGGGGAGATGGCTCGGTGGAATAAGTGCTTCCCCAGCAAGCACAAGGGCCTGAGTTCAATCCCTGGTTCCACAAAAAAAAAAAAAAAAAAAGAAAGAAAAGAAAAGAAAAAAAAAAGAAGAAGAAAAAAGAAAATAGTAACCAGGCAAAGAAACTCAATTTTTGATTAATGATTTTTTGTTCGACAAAATTAATTTTATCTTAAGCAAAATGGTGTCACCATTAGTATTCATAATTAGAAATACTAATATAGTCAAGTTTAAATCATTGGTTGTTTCCTATTTTGTATGGTACTTTTTGTCTTTTATTTAATTGAAAATTAAGAAATTTAAACATACCTAAAACTGTACATAACAGTGAGGTACCAAGTGATGTCTGTACCCCTGTGTACATTATGTAGCTCATCAGAAATTTGTTATTAAGATGGGAACATTCATGATCCTAGCCTCTTGAAATCTACTGTACATTATTGTCTGTAGCTACTCTGCAGTGCAGTAGTGCACCAGACAGAACTCCTTACTACTCCTAATTAATAGCATTAATCAGTCTCCTCATCTATCCTTCCCTGCTTTTGTCCCTAGCCTCTGCCAGTAATCACCATTTTACTCTCATTGTCTATGAAATAAACTTACCTTCCATGTACAAGTGAGCTCATGCAGTACCTGGCTTTCTGTGCCTGGTTTATTGAGCATGATCACTGGTTCTATCCATGTTGTCACAAATAACAAGATCTCATTTTTTATGGATGAATATTTTGTTGTGTACATATACCACAATTTCTTTATCCATCATCAGTTATTTCTGTTTCTTGGCTATTGTGAATACTGCTGCAATAAACATGAGAGTGCAGATGTCCAATACTGATTTATTTCCTTTTCTCTGTCTCTCTCTTGCTCTCTCTCTCTCCCTTTTTCCTCTCTCACCCCTCCCTCCCTCCTTCCCTCCTTTCCTTCCTCCCTACTTCCCTTGCTCCCTCCCTTCTTCCCTCCTTTCCTTCCTGCATTCTTCTCTTCTTACTGTGCTACCCAGAATGGCTTAAAACTTCTGGGTTCAAATAATCCTATTCCCATGTAGCTGGGAGCTCAGGACGTATGCCACCATGTCCAGTTAATTTAAATTCCTTTGAGTATACACTAAGTAATGGAATTGCTAGATCACATGGTAGTTTAACTTCTTTTTTTTTTTTTTTTTTTTTTTGGTGGAACAAGGGATTGAACTCAGGCCCTTGCACTTGCCAGGGAAGTGCTTATTCCACTGAGCCATCTCCCCAGCCCTAGTTTTAACTTTTTGAGGAACTGTCATAATTTTTCCATGATGGCTGTACTAAATTACATTCCCACTAACAGTTTCCATAAGTTCCCTTTATTGCACATCTTTGCCAGCACTTTAGTCTTGTTGATAATAGTGATAATATCTTTATTCTTGCTGGTATCTAATTGTGTCTCTGATTTTTTTCCCTGATGGGTGATGTTGAGCATTTTTTCATATCTTGTTAGCCATTTATATATCTTTTGAGAAATGTCTGTTCAGGTCTATTGCCTATTAAAAATTATTTTTTGGGGGGTTGGGCTCCTTACATACACTGGATACCAACCCCTTGTCAAAAGTATAGTTTGTGGTGCCTCGTTTCCTTGAGCATTGTGCACTTGAATGTGTCCTTTATTCTCATCTTTTCATGCCTTTTGTTTTTAAACAAAAGAGTATAATTTGCAAATGTTTTCCTATGTAGGTTGTTTCTGCACTCTGTTGTTTACTGAACAATTAGTTTGATATAGTCCCACTTGCCTACTTTAACTTTTGTTTCTTGCACTTTTTGAGGCCTTATCCAAAAGTCTTTGCCAATATCCTAAACTACTGCCAGTATATGTTCTCTGGTGTTTTTATAGCTTCAGTGTTAAATATAAGTCTTCATTCTGGATTGGCTTCATAATTGGTGAGAGATAGTGGTTTAGTTTCCTTGCATGGAAATAGCCAGTTGTTTCAGCATCACTGATTAAAGAGACTTCAGTGAGTATTAACACTTGTTGAGCATCAGTGGGTTGCAGATGCAAAGGTTTACTCTTAGGCTCTTCATTCTGTTTCATTGGTCTGTGTGTCATATATATATATATATAATTTGGTTGTTACAGGGTCTCACTATATATATATAATTTGGTTGTTACAGGGTCTCACTACGCAGAGCTTTCAGCCTCCCCAGTGCTGGGATTATAGGCATGCACCACCAAGCCTGGGCTCTGAGGTCCGCTCAGCCTGCCCTGTGGGGCTGGCGCGGCTTGTGGTGCCTCAGATCCAACGGAACCATTGTTCCTGCCTAAGCTTGCCTAAGCTTGCCTAAGCAGGCGCTTTTGTCCTCTGTGCTATCTTGCCAGCCCGTGTGTCTGTTTTTATATCAGTATCCTTCTGGGGTTTTTTTGTTTTTTTGTTTGTTTGTTTGTTTCTTAGAAATTGTTTTATTTTTCATCAGCCTCATTCCCATTTTGCTTAAGCACAGGCAGAACAGCTCAAGACTACTTGGTGGGGGTTCCTACCCACTCAGTGGCCTGCGCAGTGGGGGCTGCACACCAATCTTCTGTGGCTGGCTGAGCACTCCTGTCTTCAGTAGGGAACTGCTGAATGGGCACAGCGGGCACCTGCATGCCCTTGGACCAGTCTATGACTTCAGGCTGAGCAGCAATGAACTCTGGAGCTGGTGCAGTCCATTCACCCTGAAATTCCTCCTTGGTCTCAGCATTTTCAGCAGTAGCTTGCTCTTCCTTTTCAATTTCTTCAGTATCCTGGTAGAAGTAGAGATCAGGCACGACTTCCCATGGGTGTTCATGGGAGATGGTGCCACGCATGCGCAGCACTTCCCGGGATAAGCATCCACCACATCAGACCCACTGAGTGAGCGCTCTTATTGTTGCAGGGGATGGCAATGACCACATAGTGCAGAGGAGAATCTGTGTTGTGCAGAGCAATGGTTGGCAGATTGACATAAGATGCCTCAGTTAGGGGCTGGTGGTCAGCCTGGGGGTCAGTAACCACCAGAAGATGCGACTCTCGGAAGGCTGCCTTGATCCGGTTAGTGAAGGTTCTAGGAGTGGAGTGGCTAGTGATAGGACTAGCTCCAGTGGCAGCAGCAAACTTCAGCACAGCCCGCTGTGTTCCTAGAAGATATGACGCTGACATCAGCAGGGTTTTCAATGGCTACTATGGCTCAAGCTGCCAGGAGGAGTTTCTCCCAAGTCTGCTTTAGATTTATGATGTAGATTCCATCACTTTTCCTTTTATAGATATACTGCTCCATCTGGAAATTCAGGTTGGTGAATTTCCACCTAAGTGGGTTCCTGCAGCAAGGAACTTGATGACTTCCTCCTCTTTCATTTGCAGGACATCAAGGGCTCCAGACATTGGGAAGTTTCCCTTTAAGTTACAATGGAAGTCAAGAACAATGACGTATGGACTCCTGCCTGGGCAGTATGGAAAGCCACACTGAGTTTTTTGAAACAAGGTCTCACTATGTTGTTCTGGGTAGCCTTACACTCACTATTCTAGGCTGGCCTTAAACGTGTCATGGGTAATCCTCCAGCCTCTTCCTTCTGAGTGCTGGGATTACAAGCAGGCACCATCACACCTGGTGGCATGGTGTTCTGATGACTACAGGTGTGTAGTACATTCTGAAATCAGGTACAGTAGTACAATACTGCATTGCTCTTTTTGTTTAGTATTATGTTAGCTACTTGAATTTTCTATGATGCAGACAAATTTTAGGATTTTTTTAAATATTGTAATGAATTTTATTGGTATTTTGATAAGGATTGCATTGAATCAGTAGATAGCTTTAGGTAGTATAAGCATTTTAACAATATTGATTCTTGGAATCCATGAAGGTGGGATGTATGTTTTTTTTGTGGGGGTATGTATTTTCTTCAGTTTCTTTCATCAATGTTTTACACTTTTCATTGTAAAAGATCTTTTAATTCTTTGATTAAACTAAATCCTAGAAATTTTATTTTATTGTAAATGGTATTGCTTTCTTGATTTCTAGTTCAGATGATTTGCTATTGGTGTATAAGAATGCTGACTTTATTTATTTTTTCCATAATTTTATTGAGAAACAAATAGCAATGAGATAGTTTCAAACCAAATTGGTAGGACAGTTTCAATAATTAACACATTGCATACATTCTTCCTAGTGGTTAATTGCTAACAAGATGCAGACTTGATATCCTATTTACAAACACCATTAGAACAAATCCCTCCATTCATTAAGAGAATGTAACTATATATCTAATGTAACCACTTTGAATACACAGATACAAAATGGACATTCATCTGTATGCCCTTTTTTGTTAAGTTCTGTTATTTGAATATTATAGGTGTGTAAACTCAGCAATACATTCTAAAAGAGTCCAGTAGCCCATAATAGTATTGGATCTTCCGCTTGACTG
>NW_004524736.1:3844744-3845282 GCF_000260255.1 Octodon degus | reverse complement strand
TATCATTGCCTTGCCCATCTTCTACATATAACTGTATGGCTTGACATTGTCATGTTTCCTAGCTCTTCTACTTTCCCTCTCTTGATTAGTTAGTCATCGAGATTGTGCTTTCCTTTTACTTGTATTATACTTTTTTATTTGTATTTCTTCTTTTGAGTTCTTTTTTTTTTTTTTTCTTTTGAGTTCTTATACTAGGGAAACTATACAATATTTACACACGTGTATTTGGGTTATTTCACTTATGAGTATATGTTCAAGTGGCATCCACTTCAATACGAAGGCTTCGAGTTTATCATTCATTATAACTGAGTAATATTCCATTGTGTAAAAATACCACATCTTTTTCAACCAATCCTCCGGTGATGGACATCTTAGTTGTTTCCAAGATTTGGCTATCACAAATTGTGCTGCTATAAACATAGGCATACATATATCGCTATGACATGATGTTTCAGATCCTCCAGGAAAATTCCCAGTAGAGGAATAGCTGGTTTAAATGGGATTTCCAGTCCAACTTTTCTAAGGAGTCTCCACACTG
>NW_004524736.1:3808340-3836697 GCF_000260255.1 Octodon degus | reverse complement strand
CTCTCTGCACACTCACCGGACCTGGGCTAGGACTGGGTCTGAGTTTATCATTCTTAATAGCTGAATAATACTCCATTGTGTAAAAATACCACATCTTTTTCAACCATTCCTCTGGTGATGGGCATCTTGGTTGTTTCTATGATTTGGCTATCACAAATTGTGCTGCTATAAACATATGCATACATATATCACTATGATATGATGTTTCCAGATCCTCCGGGAAAATTCCCAGTAGAGGAATAGCTGATTTAAATGAGATTTCCAGTCCAATTTTTCTAAGGAGTCTCCACAATGATTTCCATAACAGTTGCCCCAGTCTACATTCCCACCAGCAGTGGAGAAGGGTTCCTTTTTCCCCACAGCCTCTCCAACATTTGTCATTAGGTGATTTCTTTATGATAGCCATTCTTTCTGGGGTGAGATGATATCTCAATGTTGTTTTAATTTGCATTTCGCGGATGGTTAGTGATGTGGAGCGTTTTTTCATATATTCATTCGCTGCTTTAATTTGTTCCTCTGAGAAGTGTGTGTTCATCTTGGATGCCCATTTCTGGACTGGGTCTTTAAATTTTGGGGCCCTAGTGTTTTTTAGTTGTTTATAAATTCTAGAGAGCAGACCTTTGTCTTGAGTACTTATTTGTCATGATTTTTTCCAAATTTGTGAGTTGTCTTTTCACTTTGTTGGTAATTTTTTTTGACATGCCAAAACTTCTCAATAAGAGCAGGTTCCAGTTGTTAATTCTTTCAAGTGTTTCCCATGTGACTTGATTTTTGTTCATGAACTCTTTGCCTACTCCTATATCCTCAAGAGTTCCTCCTACTTTCTCTTCCAGGAGATTTAGTGTTTCTGTTTTAATGTTTAGCTCTTTAATCCATTTTGACTTTAGTTTAATGCATGGTGATAGACCTGGGTCAAGTTTTATTTTTTGACATGCAGAAAGCCAGTTTTTCCAGCACCATTTATTAAAGAGGCTTTCTTTGTTCCAGTGAGTATGTTTGGCCCCTTTGTCAAAGATAAGGTGGCTGAGTGTGTTTGTAGGGGCTTCAGTGTCTTCTAATCTATTCCATTGATCTTCAGGTCTATTTTATTGCCAGTACCATGCTGATTTTATCACAGTAGACTTGTAGTATAATTTCAAGTCAGGACTTGTAATGCCTCTTGCCTTGTCTTTATTGCCCAGGATTGCCTTTGCCATTCTAGGTCTTTTCTGGTTCCAGATAAATTTTAGGGCTATTTTTTCCTTTCCTTTTCTTTTTTTTTTTTTTGTGGCTGTCTCAGCCTATCCAGGAGGGTGGGAATGGTGGGACTGGTGTTGTGGATCGAGCTGCAGTTCGTGTGCATGCCTAAGCTTGTCTAAGAAGTTGCTTTAGACTCCTGAGTTATCTTGCTAGCTCTGTCTTGTTATTGATATCTTCAATCACATTTATTTTATTATTATTTTTTGTTGTACCAGGGATTGAACTCTGTACTTTGCACTTGCAAGGAAAGCACTTATGCCAGTGAACTACTTCCCCAGCCCTATGGCATTTAAATTTTTTCCTGGTGTATTTTTTAGTTCAAGAATTTGATTTTTTTTATGGCTGGTGAGATAGCTAGCAGGCTATGTGCCTTCTTAGGAGGGGACAGGGACCAGGGTTCGATCCCCTGCACCATAGGCTTTACCAGCTCTGCCCCTGGGGTGCATTGAGCTGGCCACAGAGTCTAGGCATAGTGGCACACACCTGTAATCCCAGCAGTGGCGAGACTGAAAACAGGAGAATCACTATGAGTCTGAGCTGCTTAGTGAGACCCTGTACCAAATACATTTTAAAAAAGTTATTTTTCGATTTTGTAGATTGCTTCCATGCCTTTAATTTTCCTTGTTAGTGTACTGAGTTACAGTATTTCTTTGTTTTGTTTTGTTTTTTCTTCAGACTTATTGAGTTTTCTTAAAACTAATGTTTTAAATTGCCCATATTGGTTACTATTTGGTTGATTTCTAGTGCTTTATTTTTGAACATCAGTTGAGTCATATTTTCCTTAGAGCTCTTGTTATTTGATGTTATCAGGGCATAGAGTGTTTAGGATTTTATTCTAGTTTCATAATATGACATTGTGCCTTTTTATCCAGAAACTCTAAGAATATTTTCTTTGCACTGTAGCCACTTTGCTAGGTCAGCACTAGATGAGGCTGTAAGTCAAGGTTTGCCAGGCACCCCACTGTGGATGTATTGTCACTGTATCAGCACTAGGGAGTGATCCAAGCTCAGACCTGACCCAAATCTGCAGTTGGAGTGTTCAGCCATAACCATGGTAGAATCTATAAACTCTCTTGGGGTCTCAGGATATAGCTCAGCAGCACAAGCGCCTGTCTCGCATATGCAGAGTCCTGAGTTTGATTCCTGGTAAAAAACAAAAAACAAGAAACAACAACAACAAGAACAAAAACCTCTTGGGGCAGAAGTAGACCTAAACATCTTGTCTACATGCACCAGTATGTGATTAAGTGCTGGGAAATTCTGCCTACCTCTGAATAGACTCACCAGGGATCAGTCTAGGGCTGTTATGCAACCCAAACTGCAAAGCTTTGTCGTGCCCTGAGCCCATGGCTTTCTAGGCCAGCTCCAGTGGGGTTGGACTAAGGCCTACACTACAATGGACAGCCTCTATAGCTGAGGTGGACATGTGATCCAAGACTCGCTTCATCCTGCCACTGGTGATGCTAGCTGGAATAAAAGTTCAGTAAACTGGGTCTGCATGTTTCTGCCTTGTATAGCGGCCATCAGGCTCCAGTCTGGGGATAAGGGCTGATAGGATCTAGCTACACACTGTTAGTTTTCACCAGCTGGGCGCTGAGTTCTAAGGCAAAGTCTTGTACTATTTACTAAAGCTTACCCTTAGCTAGTGGAATCTTGTGCCATACTATGCTACCCAAGTTTAGGACAGTGCTGGTGAAAGCAATATTTTGACCATCAAGGTTGATGCTAAGCTGGTTGCATCTAAGTGTCAAGGCTATAGGGACATACACAGCCTGAAAGGATGTAGGTACCTCAGGCCTACTCCAAGGCTGGCAATGATGCAGATCAAAATAAGTCTGTCTCATCAGCATACAACTCTGCCTGATGGCAGGGCAGGCCTAGAGGCTCATCTGTGAGCTCTGGTCTATTGGTGGACCTTTAGTTTATATAAAAAGTGCTGGATCTCACTGAGATGGGCCTGATAGTGGGCTGTAGGATAAAGCCCTGTGCTAATTTTTATGTCTTGCTCTCCAGGAGGTAGTCTTTTCCCCAGAGACTCTACCCCTCCAAGTTGGGAGGAGGGAAGGAGCTGCCTGGCTCAGTTTGTGATTTTAGCCTGGCAGTAGGGCTGTGCTCAAAACTGGGTTTCAAGTGGAAGGCCTAATACTAGATTTCAAGTTTAAGGCTTGGCCTTCATTCCTTCTGCCTTCCCCAAGCTGGCAGCATCTCTGTCCACCCACACTATGTTGCTTAGAGGGGTGACACAGACTGTTTTCCTTCCTGCCTTCTGCAGTATAACTTTTCTTATATAAAACCAGGCACTGGACCGGGGATGTGGCTCAGTGGCACAGCGCCTGCCTAGCAAGCGTGAGGCCCCAAGTTCGATTCCCAGTACCAAAAAAGAAAATAGTAAAAATAAGACCAAAAAAAAGTCCCTTTGGAAAACAAAAACAAAAACAAAAATAAAACAACCAGGCACTATGGTCCCTCATCTGGCGTCCTTAGCTCTTGTGGAGGTAGTTCTGGGCATAAGTAGCTGCTCAAATTTGTTTTTGAGGAGATGATTGCTGGAGGATCTTACTTAGCTGCAAATATTTCTTTGCCTTCTCTTGACTAATAATTTTAACTACCTGAATATACATAAGGCTGTAAGTGCTCCCTAGTGCAACTAAAAGATTTAGTTCTTTTCTCCTCTTAAGAATACTTAGAGCTGACAACATTAATATCAACATGCATAAATCCAAATTGTTTTGTCTGCACCTGTTTCCTCCAAAAGAATTTCTCCAGCTATTTGATGGGTTTGCCTTTAATGGATGCTTTAAGCAAGAGGAAGAAGGAAAGCAGAGGGAGTCAGAGGGAGAAGAAAAAGGGGAGAGATTGAGACCAGAAGCAGTTAAAGAAAAATAAATCTTTCTTGGGCCCTCCTACCAGAATGCAAGAAAGTATATGAGGTATGAGACTGAACCATACTTAACTATTGCCACACAAATCCGAGGAGGATGGCTGTGAAGGAGATGGTGGGAGATGGCGGAGGGAAAACATTTGATCACTCAGCTGTAGGGGTTTCCTGTCCTTCTTGTTCCCCACTACTAGGCACTTCCAGCCACGTCTGTGTCATGCCCTAGGCACAGTGATGTCTCTATTTGTTACCCAGAACTTTTACCCTTGTGAAGTTGCCACTACAGGAGTGGTTTTCTTAATTTGTGTTGAGAATGACAGCATAATATTGAGCCATGGACATATTTTCCTTATTCCTCACATATTCCCCCTCCCATTTTACCTATGTTAGATTACATAAAGATCACACCATGAGGAAATGTCTGGATCTGATTAATCCCAAAGTTGCTCAATCCAGGTGTGCCCCTGGCTCTTCAGCCCTTGGGAGGGCCAGGATCTGTGTGTGTAGGTTGCTCTGGATGGAGAGACCAGTCTCAGGCTGAACTGGGCTGAGCTGATTTGGAAACTGTGCTGTGGGGCTGAGCAGTAGCAGTGATTCCTCACAGCAGACCTAAGGCTGCTTGTTCCTCAGTTCTAGATGTTTGCCAATTTTAGAACTTGGATCATTGTAGCAGAATAAAGGGAGGACTGGGGATCAGCTATGGCTACAATGTGTTTCAATAGCAACTGTTCCTGTAAGCCTGGGCAAACCGATTTGGGACTTGGAGATAGAAAATGAAAATAATGAAAAGGTCACTTTACTTAATTTTCAATTTTACTTTTATTTCTTCTCCTTCACCCTCACTCCTGCTGCCCAGACAGCCTGATTACCTTAGAAAGATGGATCAAGGATCAAGGTACTAGTTAAAATTCTAGTCTACCCTCCTATAATTATATGACCTTGGAAATTACTTAATCTCTCTGAGATTACTTTCTTATAGTGGGAATAATAATACTGGTTTTATGGTTTATCCTCAGATTAAAGAAAAGCTAAGTCATGAGGAGCCAGCACAGAATCTGAAACAAAGCTGGTGTTAAAATGCATTTGCTCCCCTGCCCAAGAATGTTAAGTGGTAGAGTTAGAAATCAGACTGTGATCCCCTGGATTTAAATCCAGTGTTCCTTAGTTACAAATGTTGCTGTAAACAAAAGAACAAATACCTGTCTTTTCACAAGTGTCTACTATGAAGTTTACTGCTGTCTTTTTCCTAGATTATTGTATTGGATTCTCACACCAGTCTTGTTTTGCAGATCAGGAAATGGAATCTTGGCAAGGGGAAGTGGCTTGGCTGCCTGGCTCAGAGCCAGCCATGGCAGATGCAGGAAACAAACCTGTTCCTATAAACCAAAGGGCCCAGGCTTTTTGTGCTATCTGGGCTGTCTCCCAGCAGAGGGCCCCATGGAGTCCTAGAAAAGTGCTGCTTGTTGAGAATTTGCGGGGCTGTGTTTCTGACTTGTCATTCTGTGCAGAAGGGGTCCTTGTCCACATTGGCCTCTCTCTAGCTGCAGCTGACCCCCTCATAATTTCTTATCAGCCTTCTAATATTTTTAGCTCAGCTATGACCCCAGCTCACTCTTGCTTTGTCTCTGTCTCTGTCTCTCTTCTCTCCTTCCTTCCTTCCTTCCTTCCTTCCTTCCTTCCTTCCTTCCTTCCTTTTTAAAATTTTGAGACAAGATCTCATTATGTCACTAAGTTTCCTGGGGTGCACCCAAAGTTGTGATCCTCCTGCCTCCCAGAGTGCTGAGATCTTAGATGTGTACCACACATATGGCTTATAGATTTGAGTAGTGATGGCCTGTTTTTTTTTCTAGGATCCAGGTCTCCTGGGTAACCCAAATACTTAAAGATGCTGACAAACTCATAGTACAGGGAACTCAGAATAACAAAGGGTACTTGGAGGCCAATGACACTCTTAAGCAGGAAGTTTTTGTCCTTTCACTTTAGAAAGGAGATCACCTCTGATGCTTGGCAAATCCATCCTTCCCTATATCCTACTGCCAAAGAACCAAATGGTGTCTTTCATATCCAAGAGAAGGAGTCTAAGCACTTAACACTGCTTTGCTTAAATATGTTTTATAAATATGTTTTACACATAAATTTTGTATTGACTGAGTGCTGTCCACACTCAAGGAGTTAGAACATAGAGTATATTAACAGTACTGGCCTTGGAAATGAGCCCTCAGTCTACGTAATTCACAGGTCCTCTGGGGCCATCCTGCCATGACATCTTCTTTACTGGGACAGCTGCCCCATGCAGAGTCAGGGGCAAGCTATGGTGGTGGCTTTTGAGTGTCTACAGTATATTTTCTAGTGAGTTTAATAAATGCACCTAGTAATGCTCAAAATTAGGATCCTAGGCATTCTCTCTATATACTCAAGGTCCCACATCCCATCTTGATCCGCCATAGTATGATCCTATCATTGAAGACTCACCTGAAATGTCACTTCATGACCGTGCTGATTTTCCTGATCCACAGGGATGCTCGGGTACTTCATCCTTTAAGATCCTTCAGTGGTTTGTTCATACTGACCTTGGAGATGGGAGTTATCTCTCATACTTCCATTTTAAAGTGTACATCTCTGTCTCCTTGATTACCCAATAAATCCCTCAAGGCCATGCTCCACACCACATTCACCTTTGTGCTTACAGGATGTTTCATAGTCTGGCACTTAGTAAATGCTCAATAGATAGCTGGGTTAAAAGCAAGAGACTAAGAAATGCCAAAATTTTACCTTCAGAATGAGAGATTTAATTTGGCTGCTCTAGCTTTCCTACTAGCTTTTCTTTAGGCATATTAGTGGATTTACTTTGTTTCCCCTGATTACTAGGACTATGACTTCTGCCAACTTGATGTAAAATAGCTTTCTTTGCTAGAAGTATAGGGGAGCTAGACCTGGTCCCACTCATTATTTTCTTCAAAGCTAACAGGAAGAACAGTGAGAAGAGAATGTAGGTGTGGCAAGTGCTAAGACTACGAGTAGCACATACCACAGTGATGTGTGTACACTCATGTTTATAGCAGCACAGTTTATAATAGCTACATCTAGGAAAGAGCCCATCAAAAGATGAGCAGATAAAGAGAATGTATTTATGTACAGTGGAGTACTTCTCTGACATAAAGAAAGATAAACTCCAGGCATTTTTAGGTAAATGGATGCACCTCAAGAGCATAATCTTAAGTGAACCAATTGGACATTCAAGCTTAAATATTGCACTGTTTCTCTTGTGTGAGAAGCCACAGGATAAATGAGCATAGCGCAGCACAGATACAGGGAAGTGGGAAGAACGTGTTCACATTGGAGGGAGAACAAGGGAGTGGGAAGAGAGAAAGGAAGAAGAGAAAACGGACAAAGAATGGAAGGAAAAATGGAACCAAAGCTTTTGTAAATAGGGAGGGAAAGAAATGTTGAAGGGAAAGGAGAGAAGTGGGAAAGAAAGAAGAATTGAGATGTACTACGTATGAGTACGGATTCACTATGATGGATGTGATCATCGTGTGTGACAAATGCATACTAATAAACCAATGCAAAGCTAAACTTCTGGCTTGAGTCTTGTGAAGTTTTTATTTTTTATGAGTACCTGTTTGAGTGCATAACTGCCGCATTCCTCATGGGAAGTTGGTACATGTAGTACACAACACATTTCACTTATTTGTTCATCTCTTTCCTCCTGCTTCCCTCTATCTGCCTATCTCCTTCCAATTTGAAAAGGATCTCCCTACTTCCTATTATTTATCACCTATTTTTGCTCTTTGTTTATACAATATTTTGAATTTTTCATATAAGGGAAACCATACAATATTTCAGCTTTTGTGTCTGATTTATTCCAGTTAATATGATCTCGAGGTACATTCATGGACCTACGAATGCCAATTTTACCTTCCTTTATTGCAGAGTAATATCCCATTGTGAAAGGGAAGGACTTTGGGAGAGACAAACTGGGACAGGGAAAAGGACGAAAGAAAGAAGTGAAAAAGATACATTTAGGTATATATGCAGGATAGTTTTAATAATTGTACTGCTGATTTCTGCTCATCTTTTGAAAGAATCAGTTGGGCCAGCGATAGATCAGCAGACTAAGCGCCTGCTTTGGCAAGTGCAAGGACCAGGGTTTGAGCCCCAGTCCCACATACCACACTGGCCTTGCCCCGTGGTTGTCCTGAGCCGGCCACCGAATCCAGGTGTGGTGGCGCATGCCTGTAATCCCAGTGCTGGGGAGGCTGAAAACAGGAGGATCACTAAGAGTCTGAGCTGTGTAGTGAGACCCTGTACCAAATACACAAAATAATGAAAGGAGCAGTTAATACTTAATTTTTTTCCGTTTTATTCTTTATATGTTTTCTTTTGAATTTCTTACAATTTTTTTGTTTTATTTTTTCTTTTTAAAATTATTTACTTATTATTATTATTATTATTATTATTATTATTATATTTTGCATTTAGTACAGGGTCTACAGGGTCTCACACAGATTGGACTCATAGGGATTCTCTTAGGTTTTCAGCCTCCCGTGCTGATTACAGGTACGTGCCACCATGCCTAGTCTCAATTGCTGTCTCAGTGTGCTCTGGGGGCGGGACCAGTAGGACAAGCTGGGGATTAAACCCCAGCGATCCCTGCATCTGCCTAAGAAAGTGCTTTAATCCGCTGAGCTATCTAGCCAGCCCCCCCTTTTTTTTTCCTTTAAACTAATCTTGCACATTTATATTTGGTAACCTAAGCAACTAAGTTGAAGATAACATCATGCAATACAGTAACCATTGTTGAATTCCTATTACTTTATTTAGTGAAATTTTGTATCATTTCTAATGTTTTTTCCATTACTATTTTGTATTTTTTTAAAAAAATTAAAAATTAAAAAAAGAATTTAGATCATTGATCCATTTTTATTTTAATTTAGCACATGGTGAGATATATAGGTCTAGGTTCAATTTTTGCATATGAATGGCAAGTTTTCCCAGCATTATTTGTCAACAATCTATTTTTCCTTCGCTGTATGTTTTTGGTTCCTTTCAACAAACCAGAATGGACTTACTTGTCTTGCTACAAGTGTAGTGTCACTTCTACCCCTCTATCTTCTTTCTCTCTTTTTACTCCAAACTCTCCATTGGGAGTAGGACAATCAATAGACCATGTGAGAGAAAGGAGGCAGGGCATGGTCCAAGGCGATGATAAAAAGCTTCAGGGTGTAAGACTGGCCATGAATGATGATCCAACCTTCATCAAGTGGCTTGGGGCATGTGGGGAAGTGCATCCAGCACAGTAAGAATGCAGGGACCAAAAACTTACACAGGATAAGCCCATTTATGTTTGATATTGAGGGAAGGCAATGAATTTACAAACTATTAGATCTGAAAGAGATATTGCTGCCTGTTTGGTCATATAGCCAAGGCTCACACAGGACAGATTGGCACCATCACAGATTAAGTTTCAGAGTAAGGTAGAAATTCTTATTCAGGTAATGAGTAGTGGCTAGATGGCAGGCAGAAGGGATGCATCACATGCACTTTGAACTAGCCAAAGAGAGCCGGCACAGTGAGCACCTCTTGGCCTCACTTTGCTCTCCACAGCTCCTGGGTCTTTTACAAAGATATAAGAAAGAGAAGGGGAGAGGCCAGTAGGATGGTGCTATTGACTCAACCAACCAATGATAACTTACTTAGGAATGCCTACCTGAGTATTATGGAGCAAAATTTTAACCCCATATAGATGAAACATAAACCATTTGAGTTATATTATATCTGTCCACTCAAAACACAGAGTCAACTTTTACTGTGTTCCAGAAACTGTAACAGGCACTAGAAAGGTATTTGACCATTGTTAAGCACAGAATATAGGTAAAAAAGTGATGTTTATAGTTCGATGTGGCAAGTACTATAATGGAGTACAAGGAAGACAAAGGGCATTGCACATAGTCTGCAAGGAATTGGGACTAATGTGTAGATGACACTTGGACTGAGCTTTAAAAAACTGGGACCAATTGGTCTTAGTTACATAGATAAGCAGCCGTTGTAAGAATGGTCTCCTTTTTATTTAGCTTCTGAACTGCAGAGATTAGGATGCCCGTGACACTATGTGTTAGCTCCTCATGCAACTAGGGTGCTAGAGATAAGCTGAACTACATCAGAGCTTAGCAATAGGGGCAGAGTTGCATGGGAGAGGGTGAGTACCATATGAAGCTTCCATTATTCTAACATAGTTCTAATAGGAGGACACGACTTCTGCCAGGAGATGCGTGTCTCCCTGCTTCCCATATTGTAGCAAAGCAAAGGGATTGTGACTTCTAGGCTCCCAAGTAAACAGCAAGAAGGAAAGGGTCCCCGTGTGAGTGGAGGAAATGTGCCTTAGGATGGGGTATTCTAAGTTGAAGGCCCATCTGGGTGTAGATGTCTAGGAGTGAGATTAAAATAGAGTTTGGGAACTCCAGGGTACAGTGAGGAGTAGAGCTGAAGATTTGGGAGGCATTAGAGTACCACTGGCCATGTGTGGGTCAGATTGCTAGCAATAAATTGCCTTTATAATGTCTCCTTAGTATCATTTTATCTGGAATATAGTTTCACTTTTCATCGTTTTGGATTACATCCAAATTATGTTTTCTCTGCCAGAATATTATATAAGTGATGTTGTGATTCCCTCAGGTTATCACATGTGGGGGCGAATTACACCCACCTTCCCCTCATTGGTGATAATAATTTTAATCACTTGGGTGAGGTGTCTCATTTCTTCACTACATACTTAATATTTTCTTCCTTAGTACTAATAAATAACTATACAAAGACATTAAAGTCTTACAAATATCTTGGTTCTTAGTAAAAAATTCCTCCAAAATTTAGCATCTTATGATGGTAGTCCACACTGTACTGTGAGGGATCCCAAGTGCTTATCATTCAATTTTAGAAATGTGGTTTAGGGGCCCAGGGAGATAGCTCAGTAGAATAAGTGTTTGCCTGGCAAGCACAGGGTCCTGAGTTGAATCCCCAGTACTTAAAAAAAAAAAGAAAGAAAAAAGAAATGTGGTTTAGACAAGATATCATGTCTGCATCTTGTACTATGAATAACTACTATGAAGACAGCAATCTGCAGTGTATTAATTATTGTAACTGTCCTACTAACCTGTTTTGAAACTGTCTCGTTACTTCTTTCTCAATAAAATTTTTAAAAAAGAAATGTGGTCACATTTATCTTTTCATGCTGTGCATACTCTGTACAATAGCTCTGCCATTTTCACCAACTATTTATTTATCAATTTGTTTTAAGTATGGATTGATGATCTTTCAACAACGATAAATCATTATTTTTATTTAATTATTTTAGTGCTCAGTTTTCTATTTGAATAAAATTTTCTTAAAACTATTGTGTTCTTGTTTTGAGAGTCTCTTTTTTGGTGTAAAACATGTCACTGACTCACCTTCCATCTTCTGTCCCCTTATCTTAAAATCAGCTTTTGGTCCAGCAATCTGATCTCTGGTTTCTTTTAGCAAAGATAATTGTTAGAAACCAACATATGGGCATGTTATGGGCTCACTGCTAATAGAATATTTTCATTTCTTGGTCTGTAGAGGTGACAGAATCTGTGCTGGGAGCCTGAGGGAAACAGAGACCAGTGTACTAGAGCAACGGCAAAGCCTTGAGACTAAAACATGTATATGTGTATTGTATGTACGCGTGTACTTACATAAGCATTCATGTAGCTATATATTAGAAATTGTGAGTTTATACCAATTTTACAATTTTTTCTTTTTCTTATTTTTTTTTTCCAAGACAATTTTTACTATGTTGCTCTGGCTGGCATTGAACTCTTGGATTGAAGTGATCTTACTGGAACAGGCCCATTTAGTATTTCATTAACATTAAATGTACCATAAACTGTTAAAAAGTTGGTAGTGAAAAAGAGCCTACTTTGCACACATAAGCAGAAAAGGAGTAGGAAATCAGCAGAGGGTTTGTGAAAGAAGCCCAAAAGGAAGGGAGGTTTCAGCCCTGTCAAATTTTATTTCCCCTAAAATAAAGGGCCAAAGAAGGAAGAACAGTTCTTAGGGGAAGATTCTGACCATATTAAGATGAATTTTGGATATACTGAGTTTGGAAGTGTTGAATTTGAGGAAAATCTACGAGTTCAGAAAGTCCAGAAAATCAGGCTCAAGCATAAATCTTCAACTCAGGAGACAGTTCACAGTAATGGTGCAAATCTTGGAGTCTTTGCTTATTCATTAGACAAATATGCATTACACACTTACTGGTGGTGCACAAAGTAATAAAAAAGACAAAGCTATAGGCTCTCATGAGCTAATCTATTACACAGATGTAATTTTAGCTAGCGATAGTATAAAAATGTGCCACTTGATGGAGAGCTTAATGAGGGATGAATGGGACAGTTGAGTGTTTACTAGCTTGGTTAAAAAGAAACTTCTAAAAAAGCTTTTTAGTTTTTACTATTTTTTATCCTTCTCTTTTTAGTAATATAGTTATCAAAAAAAATATTTGTTGAGTGTGTGCTCTTTGCCAAGAACTGTAGGCAGTAGGTATAGAATAGTGAAAAAAGGAGACATGTGGTCCCTCTCAAGACTATTGTATTATGGGAAGATACACACTAAATAATGATATACACAAATGTATGATCATCACAAACACTATTAAAGGCAAGGATGAGTTGCTGCACAAATATTTAGCAGAGAAATTCCTGGTAAATTGTAGTGGTTTCCCTGTCTAGGTGTCATTTCCTCTACTTTCTGTAATCCCATTTGGTGCCACATTCCACACATAAGCTCTCACTGTCAGGGCTGACCCATTTCTGCCTTCCCAACCAAATCACTATTTTCCCACAGCACCCATTGTTGGAAATATGAATAAAAGAGGACTATGTCTGGAGTCAAATTATCCAAGTCTACAAAACTAAACTCTAGAATGTTCTTGGGATTAATTTTGGAGAAGTAATTCCATTCTTCTAATGAAGTTGAATGTGAAGGCAGCTGGAGCTTCTGTAGCCATCTTACTATCTTGAGAGATAAACCACTTTGGTGATGGTGCTTACACAAAGGAAATGAGATGAAGACATGGAGAGATTAGTAAGTCTTGGTGACACATTTAGAGGCCTGAATCATACCTGAAGATAATACTAGACTTTGAAGTCATCTGAAATGGTTTGGGTTAGGTACTAGAGTTCACTAGAGGAACAGAATTAATATAAAACATGTGTAATTATTCAAGAGATTTATTAGGGAGACTTACAGTCTCACAAGGGGAGGAGTTTCAGTGGACATCTGTGGAAGTAGAAAGCTCTGAAGGGGCCATCTAGGTGCTGAAGAGCTGGAGGATCCAGCCACGGCCAAATGTGGAAGACTTGGAAGCTCACTGTCAAGCCACCAGGATGTGTCTGTGTCAAAAAGTTGTGGAGACTCTGTTGGAAGGCTGAAAACTGTTCTTTGGGCACAAAGCCTGAAGGAACTGGGTATCACAGTTCGAAGATTGGAGCTCCTCTGAAGAAAAATGAAGTCTTCCTTTTTTCCCCCTTTCTGTTCCATCCAGACTACAAGTGTGTTAGGTGGTGCCATCCATACAGGTGGGTGTGCCCTCCCCACTTTGCGGCCTCCATGTCGGTGATATACAGACACCCAGATTCTTGCTAATCTGCTAGGGAGTTTCAACTCAAGCCAAGTTGAAAAATCATTATTTATAGTCATGGGTTGTTACTTGTGACCAAGATAATTTGGAACATAAATGAGTCAGGGAAGGTTTTTTCTACAGGAGGGGAAGGTGGCATGAAACTTCAGGGATGAGCAGGAGTTAAGCTGGCCTAGAACATGGGGGAGGGAAGGGAGCAATTGAGGCAAATAGAGCAGCATGCACATGCCCAAGCAGCTTGGCGAAGCAGTAGCATGTGGGTCGGGCAAGGGGAGGGCTGAGTGCAAGGAGAGGACAGCTCACTAAAAAGCATCCTTTTCATACAGAAAGTTTTAAATGTTAAAAACGAACAGAATAATGAACAGCCATGTACGTATCACTGATCTTCAGCCATTATTAACTCAGACCAATCCTATTCACTGCTACCTATATCTCATCTCATTCACTTATCTTCCCTAACTTTTGGTTGGGTTAATATGTGTGTATTGGTATTGGGAATCAAACCCAAGGCCTTCTCACCAAACTACTCCTCCAGCCCTTTAAATTTTTTAAATTTTAATACAGGGTCTTGGTAAGTTCCTCAGGCTAGACTTACACTTGTGATCCGCCTGCCTCAACCTCCCAGAGTGCTGGCATGAAAGGCCTGTGCTATTATGCCTGTCTATGGCTGGATTATTTTTAATCACAATGGAGGGCATTTTTGAGAAGGTAACATTTAGACTAAAATATGAATATTTGATAGTAAGAAAACAACAAGTGTTTCTAGTAATAACATGCCATGCAGAAGGAAAAATAGTTGCAAAATCTCTGAAAGTGGCACAGACTTGGGTTTCTTGAGAGACACAGAATTAGACAAGAGTGGCTCCAGCAGAAGGACAGAGGGGAAAGAGAGAAGAGAGGATGTCACAGAAGTAGGCTGGCTCAGACTGCGGAGGCTTTGGGATAACAATAGGAGCTTGGATTTTATTTGAATTACTATATGAAGCCCCTTTAAAGCAGAGGGCATTGCATTTTGTTACTCTTTGAGATTCACTTTCTAGTTGCTTTTTAGGGGCTGGAGTAGAAAAAGAACAAACGTAAACCTAGTTCCTATGTCTAGGTTTCAGTAGTTATTTCCTCTACTACCCCTCAAGCCTTGGGGTGACAGTGTTATCAGTCCAATAGTACTAATCTGTCCCTCCTTGTTTCCTTTAATCCTGCACAATGTTCTACTTAAAAAGTCTTATTAAATACCCCATGACCCAATTTGAAGGTGTCATACTCTTTCTGTTAGAGCTGGATTTGTACTGAAGCAATTGACTTATCGATGGTAATAAGAAAGCTGTGGATTTCAATGAGAGAAACAGGAAACTCTAGGACTTGGGTCACACTGCTTTTTAAAAGAGGGAAAGGGAAGAAGAACCAGCATCATTTTTTAGAGGAGGGAAAAGAGTGAGAAGAGGCCTGTTAAGTAGTGATTAAACCAGTTGAGTAGAGCTACCAAACCTCAAAAAAGAATACCAAAGAAGAGGTCTCACTGTTAAAAGCTCTGTAGAGGTCAGGGAGGTGGAAACAGGGTATTTGTCATTAGATTTGGCATCCAGTGCACTTTAACATGAGTGTTAATAGTCTTCAGAGCCCTGCTGCCTTAATTTCTGTTGGAGTCCACCCCTATAATAGGATTTATGGGGTGTTTCTTAATCTGCTCTTAGCTTAAATCCACCTGCCTCTCCTCTAAATCTCTGCCAGTCAACTTTTCTTTAACCTCTCAAATGCTCTTCACTGGCTATGTCCTCCAGAGCTTTATTCTTGCTGTCTCCCTTGCTTGAGATATTCTTTTCCCTTTTGCCATATTGTTTTGTTTCCCTTAGATAGGTACCTTAAATCTCTCAGAAATTCCAGTTATGGTTTAGATCTGGTGTCCCCAAAAGCTTCTTGTATTCGGATGGGGAGTTTTGGAAGCTGACTGGATCACGGGTGTGCTTAATTCATCAGTGGATGAGTCCATTACGTAGTTCAGAGATGAACATGTTGTTAGGAGGTGGTGTGGTCTGGATAGAGGCCTTCTGCAGCGCCTCTATTCACTTTCGGCTTCCTGGCTACCACGACATGAAGAGTTTTTCTCTGCAGTTCCTTCAAGCATGGGCTTCCTGCCTTGGAGACAGCCAACTATGGAATGAATCTTCTAAAAACCACAAACCAAGACAAACGTCTCCTCCTTTAAATTGTAGGTGTTAGGTACTTTGTCACAGTGAGGAGAAAAGTGACTAAGGTGAATTTTGGTACAAAGTAATTGAGGTAGTTATGACTGTACCTAACCAGGTGGTTTGGAAGCCTTCGGAACATGATTGTGAGAGAAATTTGGAGAAGAATCCTAGAGAAGGCCTAGACTTCTTCTTGTAATCAGACGTTGATATATGATACTGATCCGAGCTCAGAAGGCCAGAATGCTTACAGAAATGCAGGCAGTAGACATCAGGCTCAGGAGTATTTGGTGGGCAAAAAGTACTCCACTGACAGCAGACTAGAGGTCATTTGTGTTATTATCTGGAAGAAAAGTTGTCTACATTTTGCCAAAGTCCTCCGGCTTTGTGGTAGACTGAGATTAAGGGTGGTGAACTAATTAATCTGGCAGAGGAAATTTCAAGACAGACCAACATTCAGGTTGTAGTGTGGTTACTATTGGTAACTTTAAGCCAGTATACATTGAAAATCAAAAGCACATGGCATGGATGTATGATTTTTAAAAATGTTTCCATAAAGAGAAAAAATAACAATGACAAGACAAAATAACAAGACAGAATTTCAGAGTAGGTTAGTAAGACAGTTATAATAATAACATTGTTTATTGTTGTTCTTATAGTAGTTTTTTTGTTCTTGTTCTCATAGTACAAGACAAAGGCATGATATCTTGTCCAAGTAATATTAGCACAGGCCTTCCTTTTCAATACACTGAGAGAAATTAGCTATATACTATCTGTGTAAAATACATTTATACCTTTTTCCCTTTCTTCCTTTTCCGCATTGTAGTTTGTCTTTTCCTTTGAACAGTTTCTTACCAACTCACAATATCAATTGTACATTTTGGATCTTATTTACTTATTTAGTTTCTCAAATTAGTGAGACAATATAATATATATTCATATTGTCTGACTTATTTCACTCATAAGTATGGCCTGAAGTTATATCCATTTATCTAAAAAAGTCTCAGTTTATCCTTCTTTATGGCTGAATAGTGCTCTATTATAAACAAAAAGCCATATCTTTTTATCCATTCTTTGGTTGATGGGCATTTGGATTGTTTCCATGATTTAGCTATTAGAAATTGTGCTGCTATAAATATAGGTGCACATAAATTGCTGTAGTATGATGTTTTTAATTCTTCTGGAAGGACACTCTGAAGGGGGATAGCTGGGTCTAATGGGACCTCTAATTCTAGCTTTTTGAGGAAACTCCACACTGATTTCCACAGTGTTTATACCAGTCTACGCTGCCCCCCACACTAGAGAAGGGTTCCTTTTTCTTGACAGCCTTTTCAGCATTTGTAATAGGTTGATGTATTGATAGTAGCCATTTTTTTCTGGAGGAGGATAGAATCTCAGTGTTGTTTTAATTTGCATCTCTCAAGTGACCAATGATCATTTTTGAGCATTTTTTAATGTATTTTTTTCTATTTGTATTTTTTCATTGGAGATGTGTGTATTCATCTCAGATGCTCAGCTTTGGACTGTGTCTTTCAATTTGGGGAGCAAGGCTTTAGTCCTTTGTCTGGACAGCTGACTAAAACTTTTTCTCACTCTGTGGATTATCTTTTCACTGTATTACTGATTTTTTGTTGTGTCTTACAAAAGCTTTTTAATTCAATGAGATCCCAGTTGTTGATTTTTGGTAGTATTTACCATGTGGTAAGAATTTTATTCATGAAATCTTTGCATACATCTATCTCTTCAGGAGTTCCACCTATATTCCAGTAGATTTAGTGTTTCTGTTTTAATGTTCAGATCTTTGGTCCATTTTGACTTTAGTTTAGTGCATGGTAATAGGCATGGGTCTAGTGTCAGTCTTTGGCATGTGGAAAACTGGTTTTTCCAGCACTATTTATTAAAGAGGCTATCTGTCTTCCAGTGAACATGTTTGGCTCCTTTTTGAAAGATAAGAGTTTCATTTGGAGTTGGGTCTGCATCTTTTATTCTGTGCAATTGTTTCTCAGGTCTGTTTTTTTTTTTTGGTTTTTTTTTTTTTGCCAGTACCATGGTGTTTTTATTACAGTAGTTCTACAGTATTTCCAACACAATCTGGGTGGCATTAAATCCCTTTCTTTAGTAAACACTGACTGATACAGTTTCTTATGAATTTCTGGTCACTGTCCACAGATCAAGAATAGCCTAGTTCTATGTGAGTTTCTTATTTTATATATCTCTGATTTATTAATATTAAGTTCCCAGCAGAGAGTGCTAGAAGTTTTTCCTAAAAAACACTTAGCTGACACATGTATTTATTTAACACATAGGATACATTACAGTCTTCTTGGGTTTAACATTGCTAGATAGCCTTTCCAAACTATGCTTAGAAGCCATTTTAAATAGCAAGATTACAAACAAAAAGTCCAAGAGTACAAAAAGTTTATTGCTAAATATATATTGAAAAGTCAGGACACTTGCCTACAGTATAAGAGCTCAGGTAGATAGTGTCACCTTGCTTTTAGGGATCCATTGGTCTTACTGTGAATGATTCTACCCCTGGGAGACACGGTGACAGGAATGAGAAAGATAGACAAGAAGACAAAAGCTGGGTTAGGTGGTCGCTAGTCTGTCTGATAGGCAAGATTAACTCCATGTACAACAAAAAGATCCTTTATTTATACTTTTGCAGTTTGTAACATATGACACAAGGTTGCCTAGTGACTAGTAGCCAGAGAGGATGCTTTTAGAGGATGCTTAATCAGAGAGGATGTTTATCTCAGGAGTGAGGTAGCTTGTTTGCTTTAGGCATTGAGGCCCAGTCCCACCTACATACATTTGATCAATTTCCTAGCTTCCTGCAGCTCCCAACACTTGCTCAGTGTCTTGCACATTGGTGAGTCACACTTTGTACCACTCTGTGAGGGCTCACTAATGGCTGTGAAAGGCACATGAAGACAAGATGCTATTTCTGTCCTTGTCTCTTGGACTGTCTTTGTGTCTCATTGTCTTTCTCTGTCAAAAAGGGAAGTCATATTTCCCAGAATTGCTGTGATGGTTAAAATAAACAAGAATTGAATGCAAATGGAAAAGTGTAAAGTACTATAAAATGTAATAATTATGATGTCTTTCATTTTATATTTTAGACAACATAATCCAGTGACAAATTGACTGTGTTTTGGTGTACTGTCACCCGACCCCACCTTCACCCCTGGTTACTCCACTCAACTGTCCTCCTAAGAAGTGGGTTTACCCTTTCAAAATGTTCATTATTTATATATGTATTAATTTCTTATTACTTTCATGCTATATTACCACAAACCCAGTAGACATAAAACTATATACATTTATTATCTTAAAGTTCTAGAGACCAGAAAGATGAAAGGTTTACCTGCTAAAAAATTCTGGGCTAGGGATAAAATCTGATTTCTCATCTTTTCTGGTTTTAAGAGGCTTCCTGAACCCCTTTCCTCACAGTCCTTTCTCTAACTTTCAATGCCAGCAGTGTCATAGCTCCATGCCACAATCACATCTTTTGCCTCATTTTTGCCACTGCCTTCAACTTTTAAGAGCCTTGTAATTATAGCAGACTTACCCTGATAACATAGGATAGTTTTCCTACTTTGAAGGCAGCCAGTTAGCAATTTTCATTTCCCTTTGTCTTGTAATAGACCAGAGTCATAAGCTCTAGAAATGGACATCTCTCTGTGTGGGGGTATTATTCTGCCTATCATAGGATGTGCTGTGTAAATTTTCTGTATGGAAAGAAATTTGGCAAAAGCAAAAACTGAAAATAAAAGCTCTTTCAACTTGCTCCAGATAATTTCTAAATGGATCTTAGCAATATTGTTTTTCATGGGAAACCAGCAACACCTAGTGTCTCTCCAAATAAATTCAACATTAAACTTAAAGTTTCCTGTAATTAAAGCTCAGAGACTAGTGGTGGATGTGGAAAATTCTCACCACTCAAAGGGGGAAAGGGCTGGTAATTTTCTTATACATTCCTTAGAATGTATAGGAAATGTGTAGCCCATACATTTGTGTATCCATCCAGAGGTATTTAAATTAATTCTGTTTGGGGCATGGCACCGCACTAGACTGTGTGGTAGATACAGAAGGATAAGAACACGATCCCTGTCCTAAAATTAGTTCTAGTCTCACAAGACAATGAGACACACCTTGGGGATGAAAGCATGTATACTAATTTATAAAGCACTGATGACTTAAGGGCCAAGTGCAGTGTTTATACATAGGCTTTCTTGTGCAAATACAAAATGCAAAAGGACAGTGAACTATGCTGCAGAGAATCTTATTTCTAGATTTTGTGAAATGGTGCAGTTGCTTTAGCAAATAGGCAATTCCTCATAAGGCTAAATGTAGTTACCATAACACCTCGCTATTATACTCATAGATTTACATGAAAGAGATGAGAAAACATATGTCCACTTAAAAGCTTGTACATTAATGTCTATAGAAAAATTTTTCACCAAAGCTATTAAACTGGAATAAGTCCAATACCCATTAATTAGTCAATGGATAAACAAAATGTGTTTCATCCAGACAATGGAATATTATTCAGTTATAAAATGGAATGGAATTTGGGTACATGCTACAACCTGGACAAACCTTGAGAAAGTTTTGTGTATGAAAGAAGACAGCCAGCCACAAAAGGCCACATACTATAGGATTCCACATTAACAGATATGCAGATTAGGCAAATCCACAGATATAGAAAGCCAAGTAGTCATTGCTAAGGGTAGTATTGGGGAAAGGAGACTAGGACATTTATTTTCAGAGTGATGAAAATGTTCTGGAATTAGTGGTGATGATTGACCAGCTTTGTGGGTATAATGAAAACCATTGAATTATATACTTTAAATGGATGAATAATTTATGTGAATTATATATCAACGAAGTTACTACAAATGCTAAGAGGATGAAGGAGGCCAAAAGGATGAATAATCAGAAAACACGAAGAAGAGGATAAATTTACCTTTTTGTGCCCCAGCACTTCAGTTTCTCTCCAGGCCTCCAAGTCATGACACTTTTCTTTCCATTCCCTTCCCCTATAACAATCAGTGAAGCATTCATTATGTAAGGCCAACTGTGGCTCCAGACAAGTGCAGTATAGCAGTTGTGCTTCTCAAGAATAGAGCTGAGAATGGACAGCGTGCTAAAGCACATTGAGAATGGACAATGGTGTATGTCTCTGACTCTTGATGGTGTCTCCACAGGAGGGCACCTCTGGCCTGGGGAAAAATGTCTGAGACTCCTTGGCTGTAATGACATTGGGAAGGTCTATGTGATTCTGACACACCCCTATGGCTCGCCACAGTTTAACCATGTGGGAAGAATCCAAGAGTCAGGGGATGGAAAAATTACCAAGATCCATCAGAGCTAGGGAGAGGCAAAAGGATACTTTTATAGAGATAGAGACGGCATAGCCTACTGATATCTTGATTTTGAACTTCTAAACTCTAGAACTGTGAAAGAATATACTTATTTTATTTTAGACCACCCACATTATAGTGATTTGTTATAGCAGCTCTAGGAAACTAACAGTGAGGCTGGTGCCAGGCAAGTATATAGTGCTAAGCTAAAGACGCTGCTGTGAGGACCTGGCATTACGAGGATTCATGTCTGCTGGGTAATCTGCACTAGCCCAAAAGTCATATGGCATTCTTATGACATTATCCAAAAATCCATTAGTAATTTGTGTAGACGGCAAATTGTATATCCTTCCTTTCATTGCCTGCAACAAAGGCTCACCCAGAAGTATTTCTTGGTAAAATACTTGTATGCAAAGGAACCAGCAGGTGTAGATTTGTTCTACAAAGATTGCCCCATGTCCTGTGGTATATGCTTACCTTTTTCTTCTCCTCCATCACAAGGAGGTTTCCCTGAACCTCCAAAGAGAGGTGTCCCTCTTCTCAGATCCTTGACTTGCATGATCACTGTAGACTCTGAAATTTAAATATCCCTTCTTGAAATTTTGTCCCAGCCAGAAATAACTCTTGTGGCTTCCTGTCTCCCTGCCTTGGTGACTTGTTTTTCTTTTCGCCCTAACCCCTGCAACAAGTTAACGCTTGTGTTCTGCATTTGGTCTTCTCCTAGCACTATCTTCGGTAACCATCTGGTTCCCTTACAGTACTTAGGTCACTGCTCACCACATGCCTTCCAAATCTCTGCTCTGATTCAGAACTTGCCCTTACTTTGTCTTCCTACTTTTAATGCTGCTTTCCTACCTATAGGTGCCTTCTTGTTTAGTGCGTTCCGAGCTCTACTGATTTATCTCTTCCCATTGCTAGAGTTATAGACTATCCTCTTTCAAAAGGAAGAATTCATGCAGACTTTTGAATTAAGACTCAAAAGATAGATATTGAGCAGTTTTGGAACAAGTAAGAAAGAACAAAACCTCCCAAATCACACAAAAAATTATGAATAGTGGCAGTATAGGAATTATTCAATCAAAAATGAGGTTGGTTGTCTGTACCAGTGATGGTGAACTTTCTAGAACTTTCAGTGATAACAAACAGCCTTCTGTGGCATATGTACCATAGGTTTGTCACCACTATCCTAAACTTTAAATATGTTACCATGGGATTATAAGGCATAAAAAATACACAGTTGTGAAAATTACCAGCATAAGTATAACATCCTAGCTTCCTCCAACTCCTTCAGTCTGTCTCCTTTTCAATTTTCAGTCCTGCCTTGTTTCAGCCTCAGTCCAGGCTTGGCCCTTTAGAGTCTGCTAAGTGGATGATGAAAACAATCCTTTCCCTGCCTGTTGTCATGGCTCGTGTTCAGACGTCCCTGCAAAGCCTCACGTGGTCTTATGTTGGACTTTTTGGAGCTGGCAGGCTCTGGATGGTGTGATCCTGGGTTCAAGGGTGTGTTTATTTATTTATTTTTCCATAATTGTATTGAGAGATAAATAGCAATGAGACAATTTAAACCAAATTGGTATGACAGTTTCAATAATTAACACATTGTATACTCTCTTCCTAGTGGTTATTTGCTGTACAAGATGCAGACATGATATCCTGTTTACAAGCACTATTACAACAAATCCCTCTATTCATTAAGAGAATGTAACCATATATCTATCCAAACCATTTTGAATACACAAATACAAAATGGACATTCATCTGTATCACCCTTTTTTTTAGTTCTATCATTTGAATATTATAGGTGTGTTAACTCAGCAAAATAATCTAAAAGAGTCCAGTAGTCCATAATAGTATTGGGTCTTCCTCTTGACTGGCAGTGATTGGTTTGGCGTGGTTCTGGGTAGGATTAGGGGTGCTCAACCCTGGGTGTGAGTGTTATTCACCTTAAGTGTGGGTAGCCTGTTTAAGATATTAGGGACAGAAAGAGGGTTTCTTGTCTCTTGTCACCAGTTGCTTGTTTTTTGTTGCTTGCTTCACTGAGGGCTACCTTCTGCCTGCTCCACTTTGCCATGGGCCATTTCTCCTCTGTAATGTCCCTCTTCTGAGCTACCCTGTTTTAGAACCAGCTGATTATGGACTGAAACCCCTAGAAACTGTGAACCAAAATACATTTTTCCTCTTCTAGCTTTGGGTGTTGGGTATTTTGTCTCAGCAATGGAAAAAGTAACTAAGACACTCCTCCACAACCCTGCAGTAACTCTGTCCTTCCTCTCTGTAACAACAAACTCTTAACATTAGTCTTAGTACATCCTAGCAGGTGAATGAACTTGGGACCTCTTGTTTGATTTACTGGGCCTGAGTCCTGTGCCTTGAGGCCACCTCGTTTCTAACTCTACTTTCTTAGTTCAGAGTCTAGGCCAGAAAGGCTGCCTGCAAAATCATAAGAAAGATTGAAAGGCTTCTATGGTCCAAGGGCCACTTAAAAAAAGTATTCGTGTTTACTGAAGGGAGCTTCCAATTGAGAATTGACACAAGCACTTACATAATATGATTTATTTCCATATGTGGTATAAAATTATCTAATTCCAGTATTCTATTGCTAAAGATATGAGGTCCTAATGCTTGAACCCTTGGAGCATATGGTGAAGAGGCTTGGACAAATGATATCGGTTATTCCACAGCACACTAATGCATAGTTTGTCTGTGAAAAACTCAGTAACCATTAAAACTGTGCTCCTAAGCAGCTCTGGGCTCCTTTCTGGCACTCAGGTCGTAATTAGGTGGGATTTGACTCATCATTATTTAGGTACTTATTTTTCCTTAACAGAGTACTTTAGTTGTTTTCTGCAATTAGAAGAGAAAGCTCACAAAGTCATCACATTACAAAGAGATATGACATAACTTTACCTTTCTGTACAAATTTCAGCAGTAATTAGGGACTTACATAAACAGCCTAGCTTACATAATTTAGTTGACAATCTCTAATAACAACACCAGTAGTGTGGCACACTTTATTTTTCATAGAAGCAAAAGTGATTAGTCTGCTATATAACCTAATCATCTGAAAAATGTAATTCCCACCACAACATTTGTTATTACTGCCTAGTAAAAGGGAAGATTAAGGACAGAATTTTGACACACCAAATTGCGTTGGTGCACAAAAGCCAAGAGAAGTGCTTTCTTCAGCAGAAGGCCAGTGTCCATATTGTCCTGAAAAGTCCTTCCTTGGATGGAGGTGGGACAGACTAACTGCAGCAAGTTTTTATGTTTTTCACCAGCTAGATGAGTTCTAGGAATTGAAAAATCACCGAGGCTCTTAGGAGAGCTTTCAGAGGTTTTCAAAAATTGTCTTTCATCAAACAATTCATCCTCTACTGAGATCTTTGAACATGTGAGGATATGGGTTTGGAGTTAGGTAAAAGGTATGAAGACAGGTAAGTAGCTTCTTCCTAATGCTGGAGCATTAGTTACTGATGTTTCCAGTTCTCCTGGCTACAGGATGACCCACGTGAAGATAGGTGTAATCATGGCCGCTTCTTTAACATACAAGTGCTATTATAGACTGAAATTCATATATGGAAATGCTGACCTCCAGGGGACGGTGTTTGGAGGTGGCGTCTTCCGGAGATAACTAGATCATGAAATTGTGCTCTCATGAAAGGCATTAGTGCCCTTGTGAAAAGACACACCTTGTTTCCTTTCCCCCTCTCTGTCAAGTGAGATACAGTGATAAGAGGCTTGTCTGGAAACCAGGAAAAAAGCCCCACAAGACATCGAGACATGCCAGTGCCTCAGTCTTGGATTTCCAACATTCAGAAATGTGAACAGTAAGTGTTTTAAGCTCCCAGGCTATGGTAACTAGTTACAGTGGACAGGCGGTCACCTTTTTCCTTGTCCTCATAACAAGTGGCCTCCCCTCATAAGAAGAGGCCAGTGGGTTTTTGCTTTACTGCATCAAATCTGGCCTGTCCTGCTTACTATAGAGAGTAAGTAAGATATTCTGTCATACCTGGCGGTGGACAAAACATGAGATGAGAGATGCAAAAGCACGATGGGCAGCACATGGCGGGCATCAGCTGTGCTTTATCTTAAATGGTGTATTTTGGGGACCACAGGTATAAATTGAGTCTAGAGGATGTCTGAGGCCATCCTTGTCCTGTTGTGGAAAGTAGGTTGGAACCTGGAAACTTCCTGCTTTCTCATGGTCACAGCCTGTGCTGCTGCAGTGCTCACAGGGCAAGCTAAGTCCTGCTGAGGACCACAAGGAGCTCAAAAGCAATGTAGTAGCCATAGGAAAACTTCTGCTTGGGCAAAGTTTCCTTATTGACCATTATCTCATCTTTGCAACAATGCTTTGTTCTTGTTACTAGCCAATGGCAATTGTCACCTTCTTTCAGGAAAAGCACATTACTTCCCTCTGAAAATGTGTGTATGTTGGGCCAGGGATGTAGCTCAGCAGCACAGTGCCTGCCTGAATATCTCTCTCTCTCTCTCTCTCTCTCTCTCTCTCTTTCTCTGATAAATAAATAGTGGCAAGCTTGGAGAGTCTTTGTTTTTGCCCTTCCTGAGGCAATGACTTCCCAGCTCCCCTTTTATGCAGTACTAAATTGTCTCTGTTTCTTATTTGTTTTCTTTCTTTCTTTCTTTCTTTCTTTCTTTCTTTCTTTCTTTCTTTCTTTCTTAGTATGGGTCTACAGGGTGTTCAGGGTCTCACTACGCAGATTGCACTCATAGTGATCCTCCTGTTTTCAGCCTCCCAAGTGCTGGGATTACAGGTGTGTGCCAGCATGCCCAGTCTTGATCGCCATCTCAGTGCGCCCCAGGGGCAGGGCTGGCATGGCAGGCCTGGGGATTGAACCCTGGCCACTGCACTCTGCTTAAGCAGGCACTTTAGTCTGCTGAGCTATTTGGCTAGCCCTCTGTTTCTTATTTCATCCTTTTGCTGTACACCCTCCTACAGGTGGCTGGGGAATCTTACCAGGTCCCTGGTAGGTTTTATGTTTTGTACTTCTCATTGTCAGCATAAAATTTAATTAAAAATGATACAAACCTATGAAAAATTAGTTGGAAAAATGACAATCAATTCTATGAAAAAGAAGATGAGTACTTGAGAATGACTTAGTTGTTGTGTTCTGGTTACTTTTCTCATTGCTGAGATAATATACCCAGTGCCCAAAGTGAAAGGAGGAAAGATTTACTGGCTCACAGCTTGTAGAGGATTTGGCTCACAGTTGACTGGCTCTGAGGCAGAGTGGCGCGGCAAAGGGGCACCACAGAGGAACGGCAAAGGGGCACCACAGAGGAGAAACACTCCACGGCAAAGCAGGAAAGGCAGAAGGCAGCAAGCAGCAGGTGACAACCGCAGCAACCCTCTTCCTGCCCCTTATAGTTTATCCAGGCTCTCTGCTTTTAGGTTAGGTAGTACTCACATTGAGGGTGGGGCACTCTTAATCCTACCCAGAACCGTACCAAGCCACTCAGTGGACTAATTTAGCAATCACACACCTTTAATCCTCGCATCTCATGCACTAGGTCCAGCCACCTTAGAGAAAGCTCCGACTGTGACCACATGAGGCTTTGAGGAAACATCTAGACACAAACCATAACAAGAGGCATTCAGTAAAACAATTCTTTCATGTTAGTCATCTTTCTGTCACTGTAACATATACCTGAGATAAATAAATTTAAAAAGAAGAAAAGTTAACTTTGACTCAGAGTTTTGCCCCACTGCTTTGAATGGAATGGAATCACAGCCAGGGTGAAGTGGAGGAAGTGCATCCACCTCAAGGCCCATAGTGACAGAAAGGGTGAGGGAGGGAGAGGGTCCCCCCAGCCCCTCCCTTCCCCTGGATATGCATCCAATGACCTAAGACCTCCGATTAAGCCCCATCTTGGGCAATGCTGTTTTTAAATTTTTAAACAGTAAAAAATTGGATGGGGCATGCTGTGATACAGGGATTTGGACTGGCCCACCCACAAAGTCAGGAGGCCAGATTTCACAAAATGACTAGTGGACTGGTATCCAACTGGTCATCATCTCTTCCTTGATGTCAGTTTGAGAATCTTTATGGTTGAGAGATAGTTTTAATCTCAGGAAATGATTGTCTTTTTTTATGATGGTCTCAGTCCAGTAGGACTCACCTGTCCCAGATCCTAGGGGTAGGGCAATGGCTGGAGGCTTCTGGGGTTAAATGAATGGTCCATTAACCTCTCATGTTGATGTCCTCAGTCTCAAAGGGCAAAGGGGTCCTGTAAAGTCAGGGCTACATAACTGGGTCCCAAGACAGACACACCCTAAAAGATCAGCATACCCCTACTTGGAGCTGACAAGAGATTTGACCCAAGATTTACAGTAACAAAGGATCCAAAATGAACACCAAGCTTTGTTTTGCTTTTTGTTACTTATTGGGTATCTGTGGACCCAAGTGGAGAGTCACGGTTCATAATAAAAATGTCTTTTAGAGACCCAGTCCTAGCCCAGGTCCGGTGAGTGTGGGGAGAGCTTCCTGCTACCCTGTGTGGGCGGGACCAGTCCCAGCCCAGGCGCAGTGTGGGCCGGACCCTCTCCCGCCCCCTCAGGCCGCCCCCCACCACTCCGCCAAACGTCCCCACCCCTCCCGCCCAGTAGGAATTTCTGCCAACTTCCGGGAACCCCCAGATCCAGTCCTAGCCCAGGTCCTGTGAGTGTGTGGAGAGCTTCCTGCTACCCTGCACAGGCGGGACCAGTCCCAGCAGAGGCGCACCGTGGGCCGGACCCTCTCCCGCACCCTCGGGCTGCCCCCCACCACTCCACCTTACCTGCCCCACCCCTCCTGCTGAGTAGGAATTTCTGCCGAGTTCCGGGAACTCCCAGACCCAATCCTAGATCAGGTCTGCAGAGGGAAGGAGCTGAACACAGCAGCCAGACCTAAGCCAGGCACACCTGGATAACTCCAAACTCTGTAGAGCTCCACCTGAACTTCAGTACCTGTGAAGGTTATAACTACAGCAAAGATCTACAACAAAGGGCAGAAGACAGTGCTACACAAAATGA
>NW_004524736.1:3799571-3801308 GCF_000260255.1 Octodon degus | reverse complement strand
TTTGTTCTAATGGTGTTTGTAAATAGGATCACAAGTCCGCATCTTGTACAGCAATTAACCACTAAGAAGAATATTGCAGTGTATTATTTTTTGAAACTGTACTTCCGATTTGATTTGAAACTGTCTCATTGCTATCTGTTTATCAATAAAACTTTGAAAAAAAATGTCTTTTAAGTCCCTTTGAGTCCTAGAAGATAAAGCAAATCATACTTTAGTTAGCAACAGGCAAAGGCCCAGGATTTTGTCTGTTCCTTGTCCTCATGGTGATCTTTACTATCATGCTTGTCATTCCATCATGAGATACTTTATCCTTCTTTTAAATTTTTTTTTATTTTTATTGATATATTATTTCTCCTTCCCCCTCAACCTGCTTCCCTCCATCTCTTGGTCTTTCTCCTTGCAAAATATCTAGCTCGCTGTTTCTTATTATCTATTTTTAATTTTGCTTTTCAATTTATTTACACATTGATCTTCTCATTTAAGAGAAACCATATGATATATAAGCTTGTGTGTCTGATTTATTTCACCTAACACAAAGGTTTCAAGGTACATCAATTTTCCTACAAATACCAAAAATTTATCCTTCTTTATAGTAGGTTAGTAACTCCATTGTATATATGTACCACATATTCTTTATCCATTAATCATAGACTACTTCAAGAATTCAGCTATTATGAGTTGTGCTGCTATCAAAGTGGATATGCATATATCACTGTGAAACAATGTCTTTACTTCTTGCAAGAAAATATCTGGAAGGGGAATAGCTGGGTCAAGTGGAATTTCACATTTTAGTTTTTTGAGAAGTCTCCATACCTGATTTCCATAGTGGCTGTACTATTTACAGTCCCACCAACAGTGTAGAAGGGTCCCTTTTCTCCACAGCTTTGCCGTTACATACTGTGTTGTAAGATTTGTTGTTGATAGCTTTTCTTTCTAGTGCAAGATGTAATCTCAGTGTTGTTTTAATTTGAATTTCTTTAACGTTTAGAGGTGCTGAACACATTTTTCATGTATATATTGGCCATTTGTACTTCTTTGGATTCAGATGCTCATTGCTCTAGGACCTTCAGGTGAATCTTTAGCTTATTTATTCTTGCTTATTTAGTTTTTCCAATGTAGATATTCACAGCTATAAACTTCCCTTTCAGGACTGCTTTCATTATGTCCCATAAATTCTGTATGTTGTATTGGCATTATTGTTTGATTCTGGAAATTTTCTCATTTTTTTCTTGATTTTTTTTGTGATTCACTGATTATTCAAGAGGGTGTTGTTTAATTTCCACATTTGTATAATTTCTGTGGTTTATTTTACAATTGATTTCTAGTTTCATTGTTATCTATAATATGTACAAAAATTTTGATTTTTCTGTATTTATTCAAGCATGCTTTAGGTGCTAATCTGTGGTCTATTTTGGAGAAAATTCTATGTGTTGCAGAGAAGAATGTGTACTCTGTTGTCGGGGAGAATACTTCGTAGCTATCTATCAAGTCTGTTCAATAGCTTGGTTCAACTCTTATATTTCTTTGTTTTTGTGTCTAGTGATATTTATTTATTTATTTATTTTTTGAATTTTATACTTAGCAAACATACCTTTGAAAACTAAAAGTAAGATTTTCTAGTTATACAAACTTGAAATATTTTAATATCTCCAGAAGTAGCATATAGGAAATAACGAAGAGCATAATTCAAAAGGCAACAGAAGTTGCAGTATGCTCTTGGATGAACAATAAAGAGGT
>NW_004524736.1:3791570-3792651 GCF_000260255.1 Octodon degus | reverse complement strand
TACTGGAAACATTTCGTTCCATCTGGTTAACAGTCCAGTTAGATCCCCTTAGGAATGAATGACTTTGGCTGTGTTTTCTCCTGATGACATAGTTTGTCTTGCAATGAATCAGCCAATGTTGCTTTTCCTTGACAGGGGCAGCTTTGCAGAATTTCAAAAAGCCTACACAAGTCTCTGACTACTAGAACTATTTTTCTCAGTGCTGTGCTGCAGTAGTTCCTGCATGGGATCATTATAGAAAGACTCTAAATTGGCGACTTGGATAGGTTGAATGTTTTCTTTGCCTGAAAACAGCTTGACGCTGTATTCCCTTTCCTACTGTACCTGCTCACCATTTACCTCTGTCCGTGTCTTCCTGAATTTAGTGGTGGGCGATGGAGTAACATTTCCAGTTTTCCTATCAATATTTGTTTTCTCTAGATAATTCTAAGGATAAACGTGAGGGTTCGATTGTGGGATGCAGTGAACGCCTATGCACAATTTGAACAAACTTAACTCTGTAACACGTGTAGGCAAGCACGTGAGCAAGAAGCTGGGGACGCGTGGGATGGTTGGAGTGGGTCGGTAAGCATGCCTTCTCTAAACTTTATCTCTCATGTGATTAGAGCTGCACGACGGTCTTTTGTTTCCAGGGCGGTTGTGAATGGCAGACAGCCCGACTTCTTTCAGTTCTTCTACTCTGACGCAAAAGATTGAGTCTAAACAACCGCCTAAAATCCTTTCGGGGCTCTCCCTCCTGGCGATGCCTCACATTTGCAGCAGCTGCCTGTGTTTTCAGGGCTCTCCGGCCCTGCTGGGTCCCTGAAGAGGCAATTGCACATCTTGCTGCACACGGCCTACCTTTGTGCAGCGTTCCCTCCGCAATAAAATGTTCTCAGCGGCACAAAAGCAGCCGCCAAAGGGAACAGTTCCTGGCGAGAGTAAGTGGAGTCGCGGGTCGCAGCGCGCCTCTGCGCCTCCGCCCCTCCGCGAGTGCTGACCACGCTGCTAACCCAGCCTAGGAAACTAGTGGAGCGTCCTTAAGAAACCCCAGCTCCAGCTTGGCTCACCCCAGCTTTCTGCCCCACCTCCAGACCCCCAG
>NW_004524736.1:3790186-3791311 GCF_000260255.1 Octodon degus | reverse complement strand
TATCTTAGCACCAGGTCTGGATCTATGAAGTTCAGATTCCTCCAGGAGGGTGTTGTTTGGATCTGGCTGCTGTGCTCCACTTCTTTCTGCTGCAGGCGTTAGAGTTGAACCCTTTGTGTCACTCTGGCAAGATGTTCTGCTCCTGAATCAGCTGAGTGGGTCTTGCCTCTAGCCTCTTTGCAGGGAGTTCTGCTGAAGTGTTCCTTGCTGGGCCTACACTCTGGGACAAATGAGGATCCGCGGGCCCTGGGTCATCTCACTCACTCCCCGGGTCTGTGCTCTGCGTCTATTCATGATCCCGCAGGCTCCGGTTGTCTTACTCCCTCGCCGGGTCTGTGCTCTGTTTTGTTTGTTTGTTTGTTTTTGTATTTAGGACAGGGTGTACAGGATGTACAGGGTCTCATTACTAGATAGGACTCATAGTGATGCTCCTGTTTACAGCTTCCAAGTGCTGGGATTACAGGTGCACACCACCATGCCTAGTCTCAATTGTCATCTCAGTGCACCCAGGGATGAGGCCGGCATGGCAGGCTCAGGGATCGAACTTCTGGCCCTTGCATATGCCTAGGAAAGCACTTTAATCTGCTGAGTTATTTGGCCAGCCCTCAGTTGATTGTTTTATATATGATACTTAGGTATTGAGTTTCTCTGCTATAATTGTTGTGATGTCTATCTGAGCTTTTAATGTATGGTAGGTGTGTTTTTTGAAGTTGAGTGTGCTGGTGTTTGGTGCATATATGTTTATGAGTGTTATCTCTTCCTGTTGAACTGTTCCCTTAACTAATAGGAACTGAATTTTTTTCTGTCTTCTGATCAGTTTTGATTTGAGTTCACTTTGTCTGTAAATAGGATAGGAGGTGCTTGTTTTTGATTTCTAATTGCATGGAATATTGTTTTCTACTCAGGTTTTTAGTCTATGGATGTTGTTTTGGATTATATGTGTTTCTTTTATACAATATACTGTTATGTTTTTGTTTTTGATCCAATCTGCCAATCTGAGACCATTTTCATTGAGAGTTATTACCGACAAATCTTAACTTATTTTTATCATTGTATTATTTTTTGTTGCTGAGCCCTTTTTTTCCTCTCTTTTTAGCTGCTCATTTTATTTGATGTATTCATTCA
>NW_004524736.1:3786372-3789096 GCF_000260255.1 Octodon degus | reverse complement strand
TAAACCAGGGATTGAACTCAGGCCCTTGCGCTTGTCAGGCAAGCATTTATTCTACTGAGCTATCTCCCCAGCTTTTGCATTATTGTCTTTCTTTGAACAATATACTTTACACTGTAGTGTTGGCCTTTCCTTTTTTTTTTTTCTGTGGGTGGTAGAATTTCAATAAAATGTTTACCCACTTAAATATAATGCTAAAGATGTTGATGATGGATGTCCTGGTTGGCATTTTGCTATCCTTCGTTTTTCAATTATTTGGTCTATTATACCTAATCTAAATTGTAAATGACATTTTGAACCCCTTTGTTTTAAATAAACAACAAACAGGTTTCATACTTTTTGGTTCAGAAGGTTCATACATATTTTATAATAATATTTTTTCCTTATTTTTGATTACAGGGTAGTTTGTTAGAGGCTGGTCAGCTCTGTCAATACCACTCACAGAATTATAACCACTGACCACTACTGGAATTTAAAACATTTTATTTCTTCCTTCACATTTTATTGTTTCTGTATAATAAATAGTTAATGAACAGGAGATATCTTTTTGTCTTTCTACTTCATAATTCAGGTTTTCCTCTCTGATATGCTTACATTTTTCCCTTTTTCAGCCTTTTCTTTTGCAGATCTTTTGGCATTTCATTTCTACTCAGTCTCAGTATCCCAAATGTGTATTTTTTGTATTATAAAAGATTATCACTGAGATCTGAAGGAGTATAAAAATTACATCTAATGTACTTATGATAACAGTGTTTATAGATTTTGATGCAAAATTTTAGGCTATTTTTCACAAATAAAATAAACACAAATTAATAAAGAAGAAACCCTCCCCATAACTTATTAGTAGATTTCACTGGAAAGAGTAATCAAAGGCCATTAGAATGTTATAAATAAAAAAATATGCAAAAGATGGTTGATATAAAACAAACAGATATACAAGTGTTTCTTGTGCAAACAAGAACCAACTATTTGAAATGACACCTGCTAAGCAACACTTGGGATAGTCAGTACATAAACAATCATGCTGCCTGAATGATGCTTGGGGCAAGCTGTCAAGTAGTTGATTCTAATTAATCTTAGATCAATCTTCTTCACATCATTTGGCAGCTGTTTGGATCTGTTTCCATAATCTCCAGTTGTTTTCAAGGTATGTCTGCTTAGTACACAGTCACCTGCATTAGTTGTAACTTCTAATTCTGACATTCTCTTCACACTTGTTACTTTTTTTAAAAAATGGAATAAGGATTTTTTTTTTTTCTCCGAATGCCTTCAGGGCAGGTTTGGCTGGCTGGAGTGTTGTGGGGATCAAACCACAGCAACCTGGGCCTGACGGCTTTGTCGAAGCAGCCACTTAAAGAACTGAGCTAGGGCCAGGACCCCACACTTGTTACTTCTGATACTGAGACTTCCAGTTGAATTTTTTTGTCTCCTGGAATTTTGTTTGTTACTCTTTCACGAACTTTAATTTTTTTGCTACGTTGGTCGTTTGTTTTGGATCATTTTCTTTGGTGTAACTATCTTTTTATTAGTGTCTTCTGTCAATTCACTGATTATTTTGTTTACCTAGCTCATTATCTGTTTATTTATATCATCTTTGAATCTTGAATACACTTGATTGGCTGAAGCAGGAGGATCACCATGACTTTGCATTCAGCCTGGGATACATAGTGTGTTCTAGGTCAGTCTTAACTGCAGAGTGATCTGATTTTTATCACTTTATCACTTCATGTAAGTCAGCTGTTTGGATTTTGATTTACTCCTTACCAATGTATCAACTTTGAAGAAGCTTGCAGATTTTGGAAAAATTTCTTACCATTGATTGACTGATTGATTGTTGTGTGTGTGTGTTGAGGGCTAAGGGTCAATTACAGTGGGTGGAATTTATTTTTAGAACCGTAATACCTCAGTTCACAAATGCTGCTGTTCATGAAAAATTCAATTCTCAAAAGCATGTGATAAAATTTTGCTTTGTCCACAAACTCTGCATTAGGTCACAAACACAACCATACCTATCTCCCACACAAACGCAAGTGTAGCCATCATCCCTAAAGTTGTGAAACAAGTTAAGTTTATTAATGGCGGTACCAGATATATAAATCTCTTTAGTGTCTTTTCCAGAGATATGCTCTAGGGATAGCTAACAACTGTATAAACCTTTGCCTCTGTCCCTAAATTGAACATCTTCTGTTATTTTGGGGAAATGAACTACAATATCGATGACAGAGAAGCCAGATATTGGTATACAGTAAAAACCAATTAATGGTAACAACTATGCTATCCTAGTACTCTGATGAGATCAGAAACAATAATAGAGCAAAAAACATACTGGATATTGGCATGTTACTAGAACCAGTAAAAGCTACCACTGTACCCCCATTAACAATAGAAAAGAGCCAATTGTGGTGGCACACACCTATAACCCCAGCACTTGATTGGCTGAAGCAGGAGGATTACCATGAGTTACATGGGATACATAGTGTGTTCAAGGCCAGCCTTAACTGCATGGTGAGACCTTATCTCAAAAAATAAAAATAAGAAAAACCAAAAAATACCCCTACAAAAATGACTTAAACACAAAGACAAAATATTTACATACAGTAATTATCTACTAGATGCAAAATGATACTACCATTAATGATATAAAAGAATTGAACAATAATAGCTTTGAGTCACTAAATTTCTAAAGATTAATAAAGCTTAATATTAATACTAGTATTAGAAGGGGCC
>NW_004524736.1:3783744-3785485 GCF_000260255.1 Octodon degus | reverse complement strand
AGGACCTATGCAACAAGAGTTGTAGCTTTTGGGTCTGATAAGGTCAGTGAAATCCCCTCAGGATTTATCCTGAGATCCTGTACCTCAGATTGTAAAACCTTTGTCCGTTTTTTAAGAGTGGTTTCTCTCCAGGGTCTGTTGTATTAGAGTACACCAGATATAAGGGAGGCTTAGTGAGTTTTTCCACACTTTCATTTTTGGGGTGGGTTCTCAACAACATTGGTCAGAGGGTTGCAACAGTAGCTACTCTCTGACCAAAATTTCTCAGACACATGTCTATAAAGAAAAATTCCTTTCGCCATTGTCCTTTAGGTACACCTCTGGATAATGTAGCTGCATACTTTATTTTAGCATCAGTATATTTTAATGATCCTTTTATGAATCAGACCCAAGTTCTTTCTTCCTCTATTAATTTATGCTAGGGAGTCCTCTATGAGGCTATAGGAATGTGTTGAAGAAGAGATGGTAACATTGTAGAGACAGGTGAAGCAGGATCTGGGCTACGTTTTTATGCATTTGCTCAGGCCTGCTGTGCTGCTCCGATCCAACCCCAAGTAAACCATTTCATCACACAGTTGCTTGCTGCTGTGCTGACCTGAACTTATGCTTTAGTGAGTCTAGTCGCATTCAACCTAAAGGGAAGTTCTAGATGCATAGTCATTTGGTGACTTAAGGTCACTGCTCAATTTCTCCCAGTCTCAGTGGTACATCAGGAGCTAGTTTTCAAGTAAAGCCAAGCATAGTTGCCCATGTGTGTAATCCTAGCACTTGGGAGGCTGAGGCAGAGTTTGCAGCCAACCTGCACTACATAGAAAGACCTTGTCTTGAACAGAAAATAGTTCTCTACCTTAGAAAGTATGGCTAGTATTTTATGCTAACTCCCCTATTGAGGCTTTCCAGAGATTTCAAGCATAAATCCTACCCACCGCAGTTACTTCTCTAATCACTAGAGCTGCTAAATGATAGGTGGCAGAGCATCTTGCACCTTTGCTTGGATGCCTGTCTTTTTTTTTTTTGCGGAACCGGGGATTGAACTCAGGACCTTGCACATGCCAGGCAAACACTTATTCTACTGAGCCATCTCCCTGGATGCCTGCATTTTGAATGCAGCCCTCTGGAGAGGGTTAATGAAAAAAATGAGACTGAGGCAGGACAGGAAAGTGGGACATGTAAGCCTGCATTAGCCACCTAGCCATCTCTTGGATTTAAGAATAATAGGTTTCTCAACCTTGTAGGCCTATTTTCTGACAGATGTTTATTTTTTCCAAGATGTTTTTTCAGGGCAATCCATATGGAAGTGGAAGGAAGAATTAAAGGGGCAACTTCCATTTATCTCAGCCAAAGATTCGTTCTTTGGGACACCCTTCACCTTTTTTTTTTTTTTTTGAGATGGGGTCTTGCTATGTAGTTCAGGCTGGCCTTGAACTTGCAGTGATCTTCCTGCTTCAGCCTCCCAAGTGCTGAGATTACTGTCATGTGCCATCATGTGTGACTTGGGCATTTATTTTCTTGAACTTCCTAAATGCTCTCAGGTGGGGGCTGTATAGTTCTACCTCAATAGGAAGCTTGTCAGTATTAATAAGGAAAACTTGAAAGTGAAGGTGTGCAATATAGACACGAAGGTATATGTTGGGTTTTGTCAGCAGGGTCCAGATCAAGTGACTCAAATCCCGATTCAAGTTACACCAAGAGCCTTGAAGCAGCCCATAAGAAATGTCTGACTTCTCAATTGACTAGGGGC
>NW_004524736.1:3762212-3779709 GCF_000260255.1 Octodon degus | reverse complement strand
TTTTTTAACGAGTGCAAAATACTTTGGTTTAATTCAGCGCGTGAGACTTTAGAAATGCCTCCGACTAACCAGGTTACCCCTTCAAGCCTTAGAACAGCCGCGAAGAATGGTGGCCAAAAGCCAAGCGCAGGAATGTGATGCTGCAGTTTGTGGGGATCTGTTTCAGCATTTATATTTAAATGTTTTTCCCTCGAAGAATTTTTAATTGGAGATTTCGCCTTGAGATACTCAGATAAATCAGATAGGGAGCCAACCCGAGTTATTTCGCTTCGTAACCAAGCTTTATCTAGGGGCTTTCTTTCCCCCCTCAGTTCTTGCCCCGAAGCGATCTGTAAAGCGAACCTACTCTGATACAGTTTGAAAAGTGCATTTTGTACTTGGCTCTTTCTTTGATCGAATTAATCTGGGCCTTTTTGTAGTTCTAAATGAGGCCTATGGGCTGACAATGTAGCTGTTTAAAGGGGATTTTAGGGGATAATAGCCAATGCAAATAGTGCCATGAGAATGGCAACTTGCTTTTGCACTTTCAATCACATAATAACAGCAAAGAAAGCTTTTAAAATGAATTGAAATTTTGTGGCATGCCATCTGGGATTATTTGGGGAAACAGTTCTGAATACTGCAGTTGGGCTAAAGAATGGAGGTAGAGACTGCTCTTAAGCTGACATGTTTCAGATGGCAACCTTATGCTAACTGGTGCAAAGTTGGGTAGCATTTTTTTTTTCTTATTTTCTTTCTCTCGGATTATCTGCAAAAATTCTCTTTGATTGCTGGTATTTGGGTCTGAAAAACTTTTCTTTTGTTGAAGAATTCAATTCAACCCCTGCAGCTGCTGATCCCCTCATTGTCCCCCTCGTTATGTGTATGGGTCTCAGATGAATGTAGCCAAGCCTTTTAGTGCCTTAATAGGTGTCTACATAAAGGTCATTTCTTCTGCGGTACTTGTTTTAACAAAAGTTTATACACAAACAACAACCACAGCTAAAACATTCACATTAATCAATTTCCTACTGATGCAGAATGCAAAAACTGCCTCAAGCCATGGTTGGGACGTGAAAAATGTTTGCTGTGTATTATGTTGTAAAGCAGAAATGGTTTAAGCAATTTCACCAAGGGCAGAGCATAATTGTTTCTGTAGTTTTCAGTTGAGCTAGTTTGCCCTGGTGCTGGTGTGTGCACAGCCATGCTCAGGTGAAGGTTGAGGGCAGTGAGGGCTTGCGTTGGGAGTTTGTGAGGTTTTAGCTCTCTCCTAGGTGTTGTACCCTGGTTTAGGAGTTGTTCTCTACAAACTTCTGATGGGCATCAGCTATTGATGGTCTCCTCAGGAAAGGGTGCATCCGTGATACTAGAAACTGGAGAAAGTTGCATTAGATGATACGACCAGGTATTTAGAATTTGTTAATTTAAAAACAAAATTCTTCAGAAGTATAAATTTCCATGTTAGAGAAAACACGACCACAGACCTCTGTTTTGGTTTTCAAACCAATAAGCCTTTGGAAGGCTATTTTTAGGGTGAAATAAATAACCAAAATGATGGCTAGTGATTGTGAAGGTACTGGTCATGGGGATGCCCACGGGCCAGCTAAAATGCCACACTAGGGAGAGAAGAGCAAGGATTTCTAAGGGACTTTGGTACTGGGAGGGGATTTCCCTGTATAGTGAACGTCATGTGGGAATTTCAAAACTGGCCACGTGAGCATGGATGGGAGGGAGGAGGCCCACCCACCCCGCCTCCTGGAAGCAACCCCAAACTGTTGGTTAATTCAGAAACACTGGCACACTATTTGACCCATTTTAGGAAGATGCCTCATACTTGTTCTTGGCCCTGTCTTCACCCAATTCTTCAGGAAGTAAAACAAATCATCCTCTGTAACAGTGGTGGTGAAACTTTGGCATGTGTGTTGTTTTCCTTGTAAGATGATGTTAACATATAAGTTGTTTTTTCTAAACTAAAACCTCGGTATTCAGGTTCAGTTTCAGTGTTAGCACTTTGTGATAGATATTTGGGTTTCGGGTTGCAGTTTGGGCCCTTGGTTTCAGAAAGTTTGGCCACTACTGCAATCCACGGTATCAGTAGCTTGTCCTCTTTTGCTGTATGTTTGCTTACTCATTGATCTTGCAAGCTCCAGGTTGAGATTGAGAAGTAAGGATTCAGGTCCTAAAATGCTTCCGGTTTTGTGGAAGCTCAAGTGCCCTTCCTACCCCATCCTCCGAAGGTCTCTTTCCTTCACACACTTGGTTGGAGTGAAGATGAGGGGTGAGTGAGACCTCTTCCCAGTTCCATGGATTTGTAGGAGCTACTTGATTATCTCACACAATGACTTCTAGGCCATTTTAGTTGGACAGGTGCACATGGATGACCTGGGGATCTTGTTACTGCGTGGATTATGATTATCTGGTGTGGCCCTGCAAAATCAGCATTTTTGACAGCACTTGGTGAGGCTGATGTTGCAAGGGACTCTAGATTCTGATGTTTTCGTGGTGATAAAGTCAAGCTTTAACCATGCAGGGCCAAAATATCTACCTATAAAATCACAGGAAGAAAGATGTCCTTGTTACCATGAGGGACTTCTTTACTCAACTCTAATAGCTACTTGGGAGATTAGAAAGTCTGGGGGAGGCAGTCTAGGTTTAGTCTTATCTTACATATGGCACTTGATTTGATGCTTCAGTTTCAAGCGAGAGACAAGTCAATAATCTGTTTTAAGTCTTTGATCCTTTCTGCATTATTTACTCCTTTAAAAAATTACCAAATATGTCTGGATGTTCACTATATGTGAGCCTTGTGACAGGCGCTGTGTCTGCGGGATTGACAGGCAAATCGCACCCCTGTCCTCCAGCAGTTCATAGTCCCAGGTCCTAGAGCAGTGATGTGCAGGGCTGGCTACCCACTGGAGTCACCTTGGGAGTTTTCACAATACTGCGTGCCTGGGCTTCTTCCTCCTCCCCCCAAATCAAATTGAACCAGTTTGGGATGGGCCCCAGTCATGAGCATTTTTGAATTAAGTTTATTGGTATATTTTAGGTATACATAATGATCACATTCATCATAGGGAATTTGTACCTGTATACAATATAACTTGATTCTTTTTTTGCCCCATTCTCCTACTCCTTTTCCTTCAACCCTTCTTCCCTTCCTTATTTACAGAGGCTTTGTTTCCATTTTTTCCTGTTTTTCTCATTTGTTTCTTTTCCCTTCTTCATCTCCCCCTTTCCAATTCCCCTTCCCATTTGAAATTTGCACACAATATCTATTATACATTTTGATCCTTATTTACATTTTCTGTTTCTCATAGCAGAGAAACACAGTATTATTTACACATGTGTGTCTGATTTATTTCACTTAGTAGTATGGTCTCAGAAATGTCTCAAGTTTATCCTTTTTATGATTGAGTAGTACTCCATTGTATAAAAATACATCTTTTTTTAATCCATTCATCAGTTGATGGGCATTAGGGTTGTTTGCAAAATTTAGCTATAACAAATTGCACTGCTATACACAGCGATGCACATATATTGCTGTGGTATGATATTTTCAATTCTCTCAAGAAGATGCCAAGAAGGAGAACAGCTAGGTCAAAGGGGACCCCTAGTCCTAGTGTTTTGAGGACTCTCCACACCGATATCCACAATGGTTGACTAGTCTAGACTCCCACTAACAGTAAAGATGGGTTGCTTTTTTCTCACAGCCCTTCCAGCATTTGTTACTGATTTCTTGATAATAGCCATTCTTTTTGGAGTGAGATGGGATCTCAGTGTTGTTTTAATTTGCATCTCTCTGACTGACCAGTGTTGCTGAACGTTTTAAAATATATTTCCTGTTTTTACCTTTTCATCTGAGAAGGGTCTGTTCATTTCAGATGCCCATTTTTAGATTAGGTCTCTATTTGGAAGGCCTTTTTAAAAAAAATTCTTTATATACTCTAGATAGCAGTCCTTTGTCTGAGATATAGCTCACAATTTATTCTTTTCCCACTCTATGGGTCTTCTCTTCATTCGGTTGATTATTATTATTATTATTTTTTTGCTGTGCAAAAGCTTTTCATCAGCATTTTTCAGGAGATTCTTAGAGAATTCTTGTGCACAGCTAGGTGTGAGGACCCCTGCCTCAAAGAATGAAAGTAGATGTGGGAGGATGTGAGTGGGAATTGTGAAACGAGCTGCCTCAGATACAGTCTCTAATGTGGGTAAGAATATTGGGGTAATTAGTAAGGGAAGCATTCTTTGCCTGGTGGCTTGCCTTTCTAAAATATCACAGCCATGAAAATGAGGAGGGAGTTGCCAACTTTTCCCTTTGTGCATATCATACCCCTCTAATGTCCCAACATGTATGTTTTGATGTTAGGTTGTGGTTCTGTGTCACCCAATGTGGTGTTTCCCTGGCACTGACTCTTTTATTGTTCAAATGAAGTTCCTTTGGAGCAAAAATGGGTTCTAGTTATGGTGGTTAATTCCCTGGACTGAGAGGTTTCCCAGGATATGGGACTTTTGGTGCTAAAATCAGACCAAGACCAGGGAAACCTGGATAAGTCAGTACACTTGTTCTAGTGCAATGATTTTTACTTCAAGATTCTCAAATTTGACATCCAAAGCATGATTTAGAAAAGGAAAACTTAAGTTGAACATTACTGAATTAACAACTTTTGCCTTGAGGAAGTCTACACATAAAGGTTGAAAATACAAACTACAGACTGAGAGAAGCTATTTTCAAACAATATATGTTATAAAGGACTAGTATCTAGATTATCTCAAGAATTTAAAACATTTAACAGTAGTAAATCAAACCATCCAAATAGAAGATGTCTAAATGACTTAACATACTTCATTAGTAAGGATTTATAAAAGACAAATAAGTAAATGAAAAGATATTCAGTGTTACTAGTTGTTAAGTAAATGCAAATTAAAACCACAATGACATAGTCTCACATGCTTGTCAGAATGACTAGAATTAAAGTCATGACAATACAAAATGCTGTCGAGGATATAGAGAAAAATGCATTACTCATACATTGCTAGTGGAACATAAAAATGGTCCAGTGGTTCTGGAAAAGTTTGGCAATTTCTTAATAAGCTATGTATGCAACACTCAAACACTGTAGCCATGGACTTCTTGGACATTTATCCCAGAGAAGTGAAAATTATCTTCAAATAAAACTCTATTAGGCCAGCAAAATAGCTCAGTGGACTAAGTACCTGCTTAGGCATGTGCAGGGACCAGGGTTTGATTCTCAGCACCACAGGCTGTGTTGGTCCTGCCCCTGGGCACACTGAGTCAGCCACCAAGTGTGGTGGTACACACCCATAATTCCAGCACTGGGGAGGCTAAAAACAGGAGGATTATTGTGAGTCTGAGTTGTGTAGTGAGACCCTGTACCAAATACATAAAAAATCTCTATTAAAGAATGTTTGTAACAGTTTTATTTGTAAGATAAATTTTATTGATTAAATAAAATTAACTAATCAGTACAGTTAACCAATATTTGTACTTTAGTAGAGGAAACCTTTCAAAACATGCAGTTTGTGAAGAAAAGGGACCCATTCAGGTGAAAATATTGGGGTTTGCTATTTCAGCTCTTACTAGGTGTTGGCATTGGTTTTTGGGGCACTATATTCAGAGACTAATCAGCCTATGTGGATATCTGGATAAAAATTACATTCTCACATAAAGACACAATAAAGGCCCTTAGTGCATAGAGGCCATGAAAATAGAAAATAATAAAAAGGTAGAAAACAAACCAAGTGTTTCAAAGACACCAAGTAAATCAAAGACTTACTACATTTAAATATCTTTAGAATATAACTGATACAAGTTCCAAGTTTTTATCCTCCTGTGTTTACATCTCTACAATGCAGTAATAATTAATGTCCTTGATGGTGATTCCTAAGTATTATTGGATCTTAAAGTGCTTTTTCAATTACCAAGAGTATGTGGTAAATGGCACTATAGGTAGATTCTACTGTATCACAATTTTCTGCAAAGTAGTGCTCCATGGGCAATCTATTAAGGGTATGTCTTATTTCCTTAATTAATGTTTGCTGAGCGGGAGCATGTTCTTTCCTTTCCCCATAGATATTTAGGAATTGAAGTTTCCTGGAAAAAAGAGAAGTCATCAGCTGCTTATTTGCTTTCTGAAGGGCTCTTCTGTTGGCTTCACTTATAACTTAGCTTGTATCTTTAGGTTCAAAGACCTTGTAGTGCCAAGCCAAGGGTTTGATTTGTGTTGGTTAGGCTAAGATGGCACCTGACTGGAGCCCCCATTTTTATACCACAGAAATAATAGCAGATAATCTCTATATAGCACTTCCTGTGTGTTGACACTAGTGTAGGATGTAGGTACCATTCCTGTCCCTTTCTACTGTTGAGAAAACTAAGACACAGAGAAATTAAATTTCCCAAAGTCAAAAAGCTTAGCAGCATTCAAGTCATCTGGCTCTGGAGTCTGCTCTTTTTTTGACATATAAATGTTTAGTCTTTATGACAGGTCACCTATTAAATGCCAAATATTTATTTTGGTATGGCCCAAATTTTCTGGAATCTGTTTGATTCCCTTTTCTGAATCAGTGTATTTTTTGTGTGTTATATCCCATAGGCTTTGGACCTACATGCAATATTCCAGTTTGATGAAGTGGTATAGTCGCAGGAGGGTGCATTAATTGCAGTCTCACAGATGGCAAAACAAGATTAAGATGGAGTAATGTTATTTTAAGCATCATTATGCATCTCCACTGGTTTTATGAGGCTTCTATAATTTACTGATACTATGGAGTAATTTGTTGAATTGTATCATTTTCATTTTATTGAGATTATGATTCAATATACTGTGTCATTTGTTTGTATTCATTGGTTGTTATTTTCCCATGGGTACCTTTGAAGATGAAGGACAAGCTTGCTTACTATCCATAATATGTCTTAGAGGAATTAATATGAAATGTATATCTGTTCTCCCACTTTCCCAGGTTGACAAATTAACTACTGATAGCTGACCTATGAACTTGGACACTATTTTCAAGTATGTTCATAGACTTGGAGTGATTTGAATGGCCCTAGATTGAATCATGTGCTGTTTTGTATGGCATATATTCATTTAAAAAAGTAAGACCTCATTACCCTACACCTAGGTCTAAGGAGGTTTTCTTGTAAGAGTTTGTTGGTATTGTTGATATTATTATTATCATTACTGAGGCTCTCTTAAAAGTCTTATTCTGTTTCTCTATTTTCTGAGAAAATTGGTAGCTGCACTAAGGATAAGTGATACAATTTTCCTCTTTTCTTCCCTCTCCTCTTAGACGCTGTGGGGGAACACATGGCTGGTAATTAGCTTCTGGATAAATTACTACTTGAAGAAAAGGGAAGACACCTTGAGAGCTAGAAGTCAGTTTGTCCAAATTGACTGTGCAGACCTCCCTGTAATTTTCATTTTGCAAATGATGGCAATAATGTTTTCTTGGCAGCCTAACAAATGGAATCTCGAGCACATAGGTATCAGAATTAGTTGGGAAAATATCCTGAGCTATCATCAAAGTGTTTTCCTTCTGACTCAGAACACAAGGGAAGCAAGAACAGAACCTGTCACTATATTTTGCCCTAGACTGATATGTACACATGTATCAATTTGTGATTCACCAGGGTGAGCTTAAATATGATAAAGTTATGTCTCAGAATATAGCCAAATTATGGGACATATTTGTGTATTCAGAAACAAGGGAACTACCAATCAAACCTTCTTGGACAATATTTTTTCTCTGAGAAACCAGGCAACTAGCAAAAGATGCGAAAAAGACTGAGTCTATATTATGTCAAGGAAGTGTTGTGCAGCATGGCCAGAGGACTTCTCCAATGTCTTATTATTTTAAGATCTGTGTCATGTCATGTCAATGTAAGCTATTACTCTCTTTTCATTACTATTTAGACATCTCAGGGAATTTTAGAACTGGAAGCCTTTGAGATAAAAGGTGCAGTTACACTATGCTTGTTCTTGCCTTTAAGTGCTATAGAGAATATTTCCTTCCCTACAATCTGTGAGTTGTGGGCATAATTACTCCTACCCTTTTTTCAGTGTGACAAATGAGGCCCAGTAAGGTTATATAACATGATGAAAGTCTCTAAACTGGAAGAGCTAGGATTAAAATAATAGCTCTGCTGACACCAGTGGGTGTGCCAATAGTCTGGGTTATGGCTGTTTTTGGGAATACTGTAGGAATCTGAGGTCAGGAGAAACTAATTTACCTAAAAATAATGTAGACATGTTGCTAATTTTCTGAATTAATAAGGGAAAAGTAGGGCAAGGTCAGGGTGAAGGGCAAGGTTCTCTTGGATGAAGCTCTATTCTTTCCTGGCTTTAGGACCTCTCTTCCTCTACTCTGTGCAATCTCTATCTCGGGAAGCTCCTTCATTCATCAAAATATAAACTGTTCCTATCAATAAGCATTCAAAAATATGTAAGAGCCGTATTTAGATATAATTTACATAACCATAATATTTAAATATACAACTTGACTCTTTTTAATATAGTCACAGAGTTGCATAGCCATAACCACTTTCTAATTCCAGAACATTTTAATCAAAACTGAAAGAAAACCCATATTCATTTACTCGTTAACAATAAATCTCTATTCTCTGCTTTTCTGTCTTTTAGAAACCACTAGCCTATTTTTCGTCTTTTTTGGATGCTTTATTCTGAACTTTTCAATGGAATATTATAAAAGTATGATTTTTTTCATTTAGCATATGTTTTATTTTATTTTTAAAAAGTTTTATGTATTAAAGAGAGTACAAAATAATATTAAAACAGAAAAAATTGCAAGTCATTCGAAATTTAACTTAACAAAGTAATATGAATTTCACAATATTTGTTGTAATGTATAGTGTTGTCTTTTTTTTTTTTTTTTCAGAAACGGGGATTGAACTCAGGCCCTTGCTCTTGGCAGGCAAGTGCTTATTCTGCTGAGCTACCTGGCCACTATAGTGTTGTTTTTCAACCAGTTATTCCTATGACCAACTAAATACATACAAAATTGGAAGAAAAAAGAAATGTATAAAAAATTAAGAAGAGAAGGGTCTGGGAGATAGCTCAGTGGAAGAAGTGCTTGCCTGGTAAGCACAAAGTCCTGAGTTAAATCCCTGGTACAGAAAAAAAAAGAAGACAAAAAGTACAAACAATTGAAAAACTGAGAAAACACAAATTAAACATCATCTGCTCCTTTCCATAGATAGCAGAAATACACAGTACAGTTGTCCAAACTATCCAGCTTACATACATAGATATATTTTTCCCTACTCCCTCTCCTGTCCTCCTCAACTCAGTAACTCTTTCCTTTTGAATAAGTTCATTCCCTTTTCCCAGTATCTATTGTACCCTTCAGATTCGATGTTTTCTTTCACGTTCTCACACTGAGAGACAATACAATGTTTGTACATGTGGGTCTGATTTATTTCACTTAAGAGTATGCTCTCTATTTCCATCCAATTTATGGCCTTACCAGCCTGAATGCACCTTATCTCATCTATTTCCATCCAGTAACCAACAGAGACTTAAATGTATCCTGTTTTATGGCTGAGTAATACTCCATTGTGTAAAACTACCAAAAATACCAAATCTTTATCTGTTCTTCATTTGGTGGACATCTCTTCATTGTCTAATCCTTAAGTTCTCCCTTTCCTTTTCATTGTTTAATACCTTTCTATTTTTATTTCTTCTTTTGTGTTCTTATACTAGAGAGACTATATGATATATATACATGTGGTTCTGGTTTATTTCACTTATGAGTATATCTTCATTTGGCATCCACTTAAATATAAAGGCTTCTAGTTTATCGTTATTTATAGGTGATTAATACTCCATTATATAATAATACCACATCTTTTTCACCCATTCCTCAGGTGAAAGGCATTATGGTTCTTTCCAAGGTTTGGCTATCACAACTTGTGCTTCTATAAACATAGGTACATATATATAACTATGATATGATGTTGTCAGTTCCTCTGGGAAAATACCCAGTAGGGAGATAGCTGGTTTGCATGGGATTTTCAGCCCTAGTTTTTTCAGGAGTCTCCACAATGATTTCCATAATGGTTGCACCAGTCCACATTCCCACCAGCAGTGGAGAAGTGTTTCCTTTTCACGACAGTATCTCCAACATTTGTTGTTGGTTGATTTGTTTATGATAGCCATTCCTTCTGGGGTGAGATGGTATCACAGCATTATTTTAATTAGCATTTCATGAATGGCTAGTGATGTGGAGCATTTTTTCATATATTTATTCGCTTCTTTAACTTTGTCCTCTGAGAAGTGTGTGTTCATCTCAGATGCCCACTTCTGGATTGGGTCTTTAAATTTTGGGGCCCCAGTGTTCTTTAGTTTTTTATAAATTCTAGAGAGCAGACCTTTGTCTGAGTACTTATTTGTCAAGATTTTTTCCAAATTTGTGGGTTGTCTTTCACTTTGTTGGTAATTTCTTTTGATGTGCAAAAACTTCTCAATAAGAGCAGGTCCCAGTTGTTAATTCTTTCAAGTATTACCCCTGCAATTTGATTTTTGTTCATGAACTGTTTTCCTATCCCTATGTCTTCAAGATTACCTCCTACTTTCTCTTCTAGGAGATTTAGTGTTTCTGTTTTAATGTTTAGATCTTTAATCCATTTTGACTTTAGCTTAGTGCATGGTGATATATCTGGGTCAAGTTTTAGTTTTCAGCATGAAGAGAGCCAGTTTTTTTCAGCATCATTTGTTAAAGAGGCTCTCTTTCTTCCACTAAGCGTGTTTAGCCCCTTTGTCAAAAATAAGGTGGCTGAGTGTGTCCGTAGAGGCTTCTGACTCTTCTAATCTGTTCCATTGATCCTCAGGTCTATTTTGTTGGCAGTACCATGCTGATTTTATCACAGTAGCTTTATAGTATACTTTCAAATCAGGAATTATAATGCCTCCTGCCTTGTTCTTGTTGCCCAGGATTGCCTTTGCTATTCTAGGTCTTTTCTGGTTCCAAATAAATTTTAGGAATGATTTTACTAGGTCTGTGAGGTATGTTTGTGGTAGTTTGATAGGGATTGCATTAAATCTATACAGCAATATTGGGAGTATGGCCATCTTCACAATGTTGGTTCTTCCTATCCAGGAGCAGGGAATATCTTTCTATTTTCTGAAATTATCCATAATCTCTTTTTTCAGAGTACTGTACTTTTCCTTGAAGTGATCTTTGACTTCTTTAGTTAGATTAATTCCAAGGCATTTCATTTTCCATGGTGCAATTTTAAAAGGTATTGTTTGTCTAATTTGCCTCTCAGTGTTTTTGTTATCTGTGTAGAGGAATGCTATTGACTTTTGGGTACTGACTTTATAACCTGCTATGCTACTGAATTTCTGCATTAATTCTAGTAGCTTCTTGGTGGAGTTTTTGTGTCTTCCAAATAAAGTATCTTGTCATCTGCAAATAATGATAACTTAACTTCTTTTTTACCTCTTCTTAGTCCTTTTATTTCTCTCTCTTGTCTAATGGTTCTAGCTGATAATTCCAGTACTATATTGGAGTGGTGATAGAGGACCCTTGTGTTTTACCATATCTAAGAGTAAAAGATTTCAGTTTTTCCCCATTTAGAATTATGTTAGCTGTTGGGTTTTCACAAATGTCTTTTACCAGATTGAAGTAGAGGCCATCTATTCCAATTTTCTGTAGGACTTTGAATATGAATGAGTGTTGGACTTTGCCAAAAGCGTTTTCTGTATCAATTGACATGATCATGTGTTTTTTAGATTTGGCTCTATTGATATAGTGTATTATATTTATAGATTTGCATATATTAAACTATTATTGCATCCCTAGGATGAATCCTACCTGATCATGGTGTATAAACTTTTTGATGATTTGCTGTATTCTATTTGCTAGGATTTTATTGAGGATTTTTGCATGTATATTCATGAGGGAGATTGGCCTGTAGTTGTCTCTTTTAGTTGTGTCTTTCCCTGGTGTCAGTATCAGTATAATAATTGCCTCCAGGAATGATTTTTGGAGGATTTGTTCCTTTTCAATTTCATTGAAGACTTTGAAGAGTATAAGGATTATATCTTCTGTAAATTTCTTGTAGAATTCAGCTGTGAATCCATCAAGACCTGGACTTTTCTTTGTCAGTAGGTTTTTATTACATTTCATATTTCATTGACTGTTATTGAGCGTTCATGTATCTTCTTGATTCAGTTGTGGTAATTTGTACCTTTCTAGGAGTCTGTCCATCTCATCTGTGTCTTCTATTCTGTAAGGATTCTCAAAGTAGTTATTGATAATCTGAATTTCTACTGGGTCTGTGGTACTTACACTCTTTCCATTCCTTATTGCTTGTATTTGAATTTTTTCTTTTCTCTTTTTGATGAGGTTAGTTAGGGGCTTATCAATTTTATTTAATCTTTCAAAGAACTAGCTTTTGGAATCTTTAATTCTTTGAACTATTTTCCTTCATCTGAATTTAATTAATTTCTGCTCTGATCTTTATGATTTCTTCCTGTCTTTGGGCTTTGGATTTGGTTTGTTGTTCCTTCTCTAGATGTTGGAGGTGCAACATTAGGGTGTTTATTTCCAGTTTCATTGCACTGTGGTCAGATTACATACATGGGATATTTTCTATTTTCTTGCATATACTTAATCATGACCTATGGACCAGTATGTGGTCCATTTTAGAAAATGACCCATGTGCAACTGAAAAAATGTGTATTCAGCTGTTGTTGGGTGGATCACTCTGTATATGTCCACTAAGTCCATTTGTTCCAAGGTCTTGTTCAGTTCTGCTACTTCTTTGCTAATTTTTTGTCTGGTTGACCTATCTTTTTGGGATAAAGGGGTGTTAAGGTCTCCTGTTAAGATTGTGGTATTGGATATTAGATTTTCCTGTCCATTAAGATTTGTCTTATATAGTTGGGTGCTTCTGTGTTTGCTGCCTACATAATTAATGAGTGTTCCCTCTTCCTCTTTAATTATTTTCCCTAATGGGTATATAGTGGCCTTCTTTATTTCATTTGATCATTCTTGGTTTGAAGTTGAGACTGTCTGAGAACAGGATTACTACCCCTGCTATTTTCTGAGTTGCTGGGGTATGCAGTATCTTTTTCCATCCTTTGACTTTCAACCTATGAATTTCTGTATGAGTTAAGTGTGTTTTTGTATACAGCATATTGTTGGCTTTTGTTTCTTAATCCATTGTGCCAGTCTCTTTCTTTTAATTGGTGAATTGGGTCCATTTACACTGATGGTTATAATTGAGATGTATTGACTTATGATTGAAATGTTATTTACCTGTTGTGGTTTACTCCTTTTTCTCTTGTGTTTAATTTTTTGCCCTATTTAGTTGGTTGCTTCTGAGCTCATTCATGGAGTTCTGATCATTTTGTTCCCTCTCTAGAACATCTTTCAGTAGCCTGTGTACAGTTGGCTTTGTCATCATGAAATTCTTTAGCTGTTCTTTGTTATGAAAGTATTTCACTTCTCAATCAAACTTGAAAGAGAGTTTTGCAGGGTATAGTAGTCTGGGCTGGAATTTGTTTTCATAGAGGACTTGAAGTACTTTGCTCCATGCTCTTCTTTTTTTTTTTTTAATTTTATTTACTTATTTATGTGTGTGTGTGTGTGTGTGTGTGTGTGGCCAGCTCAGCCCACCAGGGGGCGTGGCTGGCTGGCATGTGGTGCTGGGGGATTGAACCGCGGTCCCTGATGCTTTGCCAAGCTTGTTCTAAGTAGGTGCTTTAGACCACTGAGCCATCTCTCCAGCCCACTGCCATTATTCTGATGGGTTTTACTTTAAATGTGATCCATTTCTTTTCTCTAGTGGCTTTCAGTATATTGTTCTTGTGCAGGATTTCTGTGATCTTGACTATTATATGTCTCAGTGTGTTTTTAATTGGGTTGATATTCTTTGGAGTTCTGTATGCTTTGGTTACTTGAATGTCAGATTGTGTCCTCATTTGGTAAGTTTCTGCTCTTACTTTTGCCCTTATTCTTGTTATATCATTTGTATTGACTACTTCTTTCTCATTGATGTCTATTGGTCTCATGTTGTTCATCTTTGCATCTTCTTGCAGGTGATGAATTATTTTTTCCTGCATCATAGATTTTTTTTTAAAGAGATCTTTTCTTACCTTTTCACTAGCTGCAACCACATTTCAAGATCTGAAACTCTTCACTTTCATGCAAATGGGTTTCCAAGCTGGTGACTGAGATTTTAGGTTCTTCTATATCTCTTTGGCTCTGCTTCATGTGATCTATTTTGTTTCTGTATTGCTCATTCAAGAATTTCTTTGTTTTTCTAATCTCTTTTTTTTTAATCAGTGTCTTCTTGAGAAGCAGTTATTAATTCTTTTACTTCAGAGATTATTTCTGATCTGATTTCCTGTATATGTTTGTGCATTTGATTCTTTATTTCAGATACTATTAATTCAGAGATTCCTTTTTTTATTTCAGAGATTTTTTTGTGATCTTAGTTTCTCTGTACCTTTCTGCAGTTGCTTCTTTACTTCAGGTGCTATTAATTCAGACATTTCAGCCATGCGATTCTCAGTTTCTCCTATGTAGCATCTTCTGCAGTTGTTCTGAGTGGGCTCAGGGCCTGAGATTGCATTTTGCTCCTTCTCTTTGTCATTTTGTATAACACTGTCTTCTGACCTTTGATGTAGAGCTTTGGTGCAGTTATAACCTAAGTACGTACTGAAATTCAAGTGCAGATCTATGAAGTTTGAATTCCTCCACTTGTGCCTGCCTTGGGTCTTGCTGTTGTGGTCAGCTTCTTCCTGCTGCCGCCCTTGGGAATGAACCTGTTGTGCCCCTCTGGCAAGATGTTCTACTTCTGGGCTAGCTGGGTGGTTATGTCCCCTACTCTCTCTGCAGGGACTGCAGCTGCAATTTCACCCGAGTCCTGTATGCCATACCTGGGCTGGATCCAGAGGAGTGGATGCGGGGGCCCGATTTTTAAAAATACTTTATATGTTCTAGATAGAAGTCCTTTGTTGGAGGGACAGTCAGCTATAATTTTTTCCGTTTGTGGATTTTGTTTTTACTCTGCTAGAGATTTGCTTTGAAGTGCAAAAACTTTTCAAAAAGATGAGATCCCAGATGTTGATTCTTTGAAGTATTTCCCATGCAGTTTGTTTTTTATTCATGAACTTTCTATCTACCTCTATATCTTTATGATTTCTACTTACATTTTCCTCCAGAATATTTAGTGTTTCTGTATTAGTATTTAAATATTTGATCCATTTTGACTGTAGTTTTGTGCATAGTGATATGCATGGGCCTACTTTGAGCATTTTGTATGTAGAAAGCTGGTTTTTCTATCATCATTTATGAAAGAGGCTTTCTTTCTTCCAGTGAACACGTTTGGCCCCTTTATCACAGATAAAGTGGCTGAGTATGTTTGCAAGTGAGTCTACATCTTCTAATCTGTTCCATTGATCCTCATGTCTGTCTCTGTGACAGTTCCATGCTGATTTTATCACAGTAGCTTTATAGTATAATTTCAGATCGGGGAATATGATACCTTTGTTTCCCAGGATTGCTTTTGATATTCTGGGTCACTTCAGGTTCCAAATGAATTTGAGGAAAGTTTTCTCTAGCTCTGTGAGGTATGGAAATGATATTTTAGTTGGGATTGCATTGAATCTGTATAAGGATTTTGGGAGTATGGCCATTTTTATAATGTTGATTCTTCCTATCCAGGAACATGGAATATCTTTTCATTTTCTCAAATCTTCTTCAATCTCTTTTCTCAGAGTACCATAATTTTTTAATGTATAAATTTTTTACTTCCTTGGTGAATTTGATTCCTAATTATTTCATTTTTTTGTGTTGTGAAAGGCATAGTTTCCCTAATTTCTCTCTCAATGTATTCATTGTTTGTGTACAAAAATGCTACTAATTTTTGAGTGTTGACTTTGTGTCCTGCTATGTTAATGAATTTGGTGATTAAATCTACAAGAGTCTTGGTGGAGATTTTGGAGTCCTCTATGTAGAGTATCATGCCATCTGAAAATAATGATCATTTCATTTTTTTCTTATCCAATCCTTATTCCTTTTATTTTTCTCTTTAGTCTTACTGCTCTTGCTAGTGTTTCCAGAACTGTATTGAATAGGAGTGGAGACAGTGGATATCTTTATCTTTTTCCTCATTTTGAAGTGAAGGCCTTCAGTTTTTGTCCATTTAGTATGATATTGGCTGTTGGTTTGTTATACATGGCTTTCATCAGGTTGTGATATAGACCATCTATTCTGATTCTATGTAGGGTTTTATCATGAATGAATGTTGGACTTTGTTAAAAGCTTTTTAATGCATCTACTGAGATAATAATGTGGTTTTTGTTCTTGGTTCTATTGATGTGTTGTATTACACTTATGGATTTATGTATGTGGAGCCATCCCTGCATTCCTGGATGAATTTCACTTAGTCATGACGTATAACTTTATTGATGATTTGCTGCATTCTGTTTGCTAGTATTTTAATGAGGATTTTTGCATCTATATTCATTACAGAGATTGACCCATAGTTTTCTTTTTTAGTTGACTCTTTCTCTGGTTTTGCAATGAGAGTAATACTTGCTTCCCTGAATAAGTTTGGGAGAATTGCTTTTCTTTCAGTTTCATTGAAAAGTCTGAGAAAAGTTGGCATTAAATCTTCCCTAAATTTCTTGTAGAGTTTTGCTGTGGTTCCATTGGGATCTGGGCTTTCCTTTGTTTTTAGGTCTTTGTTACATTTTAAAATTCTTTTCTTATTAAAAGGTTATTTAAAGTTTGTGTATCTTCTTGACTCAGCTTTGGCATTTTACATGTATCTAGGAAACGTTCCATGTTATCTGTGTTTTCAATTCTGTGAGAGTAAAGATTTTAGGAGTAGGTATTGATAATCTGAATTTCTCTAGGTTCTGTAATGATTTCACCCTTTTCACTCTAAAAATTTTTTTCCATAATTTTATTGAGAAATAAATAGCAATGACACAGTCTCTAATCAAATTGGTTGGACAGTTCCAATAATTAACACATTGCATACTGCCTTCCTAGTGGTTATTTGTTGTACAAGATGCAGACATGATATCCTATTTACAAACACTATTAGAACAAATCCCTCTATTCCTTGAATTAAGAGAATGTAGCTGAATATCTATCCTAACCATTTTGAATAGACAGATACAAAATGGTCATTCATCTATATCCCTCTTTTTTTTTTCTTAGTTCCATCACTTAAATAGTATAGGTGTGTGAAATCAGCAAAGTATTCCAAAATAGTCCAGCAGTCCACAACAGTATTGGGTCCTCTGCTTGAGTGGCAATGTCAGAAGTTGTTGACCTGAGTCCCTACAGCTCAACATAACAACATGGCTCCACTTCTTATACCCCATCCCTATACTTTTCTGCCAGATGGTCAAGACCAAGACAAAGCAAGAACCATGAAACAAGAATTGTAGCTTTTGGAAGGACCAAGGCCACGGGATCCTGAACAGAGCCAGCGCACAGGCCCGGGGAGTGAGTGAGA
>NW_004524736.1:3722538-3746209 GCF_000260255.1 Octodon degus | reverse complement strand
CTTATTGCTTGTATTTGAATTTTTTCTTTCCTCTGTTTGATGAGGTGAGCTAGAGGTTTATCAATTTTATTTAATCTTTCAAAGTACCAGCTTTCTGTTTTGTTATTTCTTTGAACTGTTTTCTTCATCTCAATTGAATTAATTTTTGCTCTAATCTTTATGATTTCTTCCCGTCTTTGGTCTCTGGGTTTGGTTTGCTCTTGCTTTTCCAGTTTCTGGAGGTGCAGCATTAGGATGTTTATTTTCTCCCATTCTGTTTTCCTAATGAGTGAGTTCACAGCTATGAATTTCCCTCTGACAACTGCCTTCATTGCATCCCATGAATTCTGATAAGTTGTGGTTGAATTTTCATTGAATTGTAGATATTGTTGAATTTCTTGTTTAATTTCATCTGTGACCCATTGGATGCTGAGGATGGTGTTGTTCAGTTTCTATGTATTTTGGTGGTTTTTCTGTTTCTTTTGTCATTTATTCCCAGTTCCATTGCACTGTGGTCAGATAATGTGCATGGGATAATTTCTGTTTTCTTACATATGCTTAAGCATCACCTATGGACCAGTATGTGGTCTATTTTAGAAAATGACCCATGTGCAGCTGAGAAAAATGTGTATTCAGCTTTGTTTGGGTGAAACACTCTGTATATGTCCAACAAGTCCATTTGTTTCAAGCTCTGGTTCAGTTCCGTTATTTCTTTGCTAAGCTTTTGTCTGGTTTTCCTATCTTTTTGGGATAAGGGGGTGTTAAGTACTCCTGTTAAGATTGGTATTGGATATTAGATTTTTCATGTCCATTAATATTTGTTTTATATAGGTGTGTGCTCCTGTGTTTGGTGCATACATATTTATGAGTGTTTCCTCTTCTTCTTGAATTTTTCCCCTAAGCAGTATATAGTGGCCTTCTTTATTTCGCTTGATCATTCTTGATTTGAAGTTGAGACTGTCTGAGAAGAGGATTGCTATCCCTGCTTTTTTTCTGAGGTGCTGGTGCATGTAGTATTGTTTTCCATCCTTTGACTCTCAGAGTATAGATGTCTTTATGAGTTAAATGTGTTTCTTGTATATAGCATATTGTTGAATTTTATTTCTTAATCCACCATGCCAGTCTGTTTCTTTTAATTGGTGAACTGAGTCCATTTACATTGATGGTTATAATTGAGATGTATTGACTTATGATTGAAATGTTATTTACCTGTTGTGGTTTACTCCTTTTTCTCTTGTGTTTAATTTTTTGCCCTATTTAGTTGGTTGCTTCTGATCTCATTCGTGGAGTTCTTATCATTTTGTTCCCTCTCTAGAACATCTTTCAGGAGCCTGTGTACAGTTGGCTTTGTCATCATGAAATTCTTTAGCTGTTCCTTTTCATGGAAGTATTTCACTTCTCCATCAAAGTTGAAAGAGAGTTTTGCAGGTTATAGTAGTCTGAGGAGGAATTTGTTTTCACAGAAGACTTGAAGTACTCTGCTCTATGCTCTCCTTGCCTTCATGGTTTGTTGAGAGAAGTCGGCCAGAATTCTGATGGGTTTTTCTTTGAATGTGATCTGCTTCTTTTGTCTAGCAGCTTTCAGTATAGTATTCTTTTGCTGAATTTCTGGAATGTTGACTATTTTATGTCTCAGTGTGTTTTTAATTGGGTTGAGGTTACTTGTTCTCTATGTTTTGCTTACCTGAATGTCAGTTTGTTTGTTCTTATTCGGGAAATTTTCTGCTATTACTTCTGCCCATATTTTTTTAATGTCATTTGTATTGACTCCTTTTTTCTCATTGATACCTATTCATCTCAGATTGTTCATCTTTGCATCGTCTTGCAAGTGAGGAATTATCTTTTCCTGCATCCTCGTTGTTTTTAGCAGTTACTTTCTTATCTTTTCACTAGCTGCACCAGCATCTTCAAGGTCTGAAACTGTCTTCACTTTCACTCACACGGTTTTTAAAGCTTGTGATTGAAAATTTAAATTCCTCTATATCTCTTTGACACTCCTTCATGCAATCTATTTCTTTCCTGGATTCATCATTCAAGGAATCCATAGTTTTTCTAGTCTCCTGTATTTTTTTTTTTAATCAATTTCTTCTTTGAAGCAGTTATTCTTTTACTGTAGAGTTTTTTTTTTCAGATTGGGTTTCCTCCCTATGTTTCTGTAGTTGATTCTTTATTTCAGATTCTATGAGTTCAGAGAATTCTTTTTTTGTTTCAGAAAAGAATTCCACTCTCAGTTTCTGTATAACTTTCTGCTATTGCTTATTTGCTTTATTTTTTTTTCTTTTTAAAATTTAATTTTAAAAAGTAAAAACAAAAACAAGCAAAAACAAAGACAGAAACAGAGAACCTACAATACATATAGTACATATTTTTGAAACAAGAATAGCAAATTAACAATGGTTGTTATATTATTTAATTTTATTATCAGTCTATTGCTCAAATTATCAGCTATAGGTTTGCAAGATTGGAAAATGATTCAGCATTAATGTGTGCTTTCATCAAACCTTATTCTTTTCTTGACCTTTTTACTTTATTATTTTTAATTTATTTTAAAGAGAGCATAATAATAATCAGTAAGGTATTAGAAATGGTACACATTTAGAAGAACAAGATGAGAGGTATTCAACCATGGTGTTTGTATTGCACATTGCTGTCTTTTTGTTTTGTTTTTTTTTTTTTTTGGACTATCAACACAAACATTTATTTGCTACAGTTCTTTTTTAGCTCACAAAATTCATACTGTATTTGTACAGCATGCATAGTATGTCCATTTCATAAAGCAGATACATCAGATAAGTGATATAGCTAATGCAGAAGGTCTGCCTGTCTTATTTGCATCTCATTTTTTCACCACTGTATTCATGTTGTGGCAAAACTGAGTCCAGGGAAGGAGCAACCCTTGAAGAAGTCAGGAGACAGTGAGCAGCTTTATTTTACACTGGTGGTCCTGGCTGGCTTGACTTCCAACAAAAGCTAGGTGGTGAGTGGCCATAAGCCAGCAGTCTTATATGAGGCACAAACAGGTGTTACAGAAGTGGGACAGGACAACCTGGCAGTTCTTCTGATTGGCTATCGGGGCAAGATCATCGCTTATTTACTTTAGACGGTATTAATTCATACATTCGAGCTGAGCTATTGTCCTGTGCACGTGTTCTGGGTGGGCATTGGGTTTCCTCCATATGTTTTTGCATTTGATTCTCTACTGCAGATGCTATTAATTCAGGGATTTCTTTTTTCATTTCCAATCTCTGTTCCTCTATACCTTTCTGCAGTTGTTTCTTTATTTCCGAAGTTGTTGATTCATTGTTTTCACCTGTGTGGTTCCCAATTTGTTCTGTGTTAGTGTCCTCTGCACTTGTTATGGGTGGGCTTGGGTTCTGAGATTGCATTTTGCTCCTTCTTGTCATTTTGTATAGTGCTGTCTTCTGACCTTTGTTGTAGAGCTTTGTACAGTTGTAATCTTAGCACCTACTGAAATTCAAGTGCAGATCTACAAAGTTTGGATTTATCCAGCTGTGCCTGGCTTGGGTCTGGCTGCTGTGCTCAGCTCCTTCCTGCTGCTGCCTTGGGAGTGAACCTGTTGCGCCCATCTGGTAAGATGTTCTGCTCCTGGGCTAGCTGGGTGGTTCTGTTTCCTAATCTCTCTGCAGAAACTGCAGCTGCAGGCTTTCATCCCTGACCTGTGTGCCAGGTCTGAGCTGAGTCTGAAGGGGATAAGGTGGAGTAGGCGGGAGAGGCAGCTTTCCCACACACACTGGGCCTGGCTAGAGCTGAATCTGGTGGTCCCCAGAACGTGGCAGAAGTTCTCACTCATTGGGCAAGAGTAGGGGGGTACTGCGGATTGGTGTGGGGGGCCCCTTAGAGGGTGGAAGAGGGTCTCACCCACGCTCAGCTGGACTTGGACTGGCAGTTCCTGCTGGCACAGGCTACCTAGAAACTCTCCCACACACTCACTGTGCCTGGGCTAGGGCTGGATCTGGGGGTCCTCAGAACACAACAGTGGTACTTCCTCACTGGGCAGGAGTGGGGGGACTGTGGAGGGGTGGGAAGGGTCCCAAGGTGATGGAAGACGGTCTCACCCACACTGCACCTTGGCTTGAACCAGACAGGTCCTGCTGGCACAGGGTAGCAGGAAGCTTTCCCACACACTCACTGGGTCTGGGCTAGGACTTGATCTGGACCCTTTTCCTTCTTTATTACATGAATTATCTGTTTTTTTGTGGTTTTTTTTTTTTTTTTGTTTTTTTTTGATGAGGTTGGCTAAGTATTCATCAATTTTATTTATTCTTTCTAAGAACCAGCTCTTTGATTCATTTATTCTTTGTATTATTTTCTTAGTCCCCATTGCATTAATTTCTGCTCTAATATTTATCATTTCCTGCATTCTTTAGGCTAGACTTGCTCTTTTTTGTCTAGTAACTTGAGCTGCAGCATAAAATCATTTATTTGGAGTTGTTCTGTTTTCTTAATGTGTGGATTTACCGCTATAAAGTTTCCTCTTAAGACAGCTTTCATTGAATCCCACAGGTTTCAATAAGTTGTATATACATTTTCATTAGATCATAAATATTGTTTAATTTCTTCTTTAATATCATCTGTGACCCACTGGTTGTTTAGGAGGTTGCTATTTAATTTCCATGTGTTTATGTTTTTCTTTTTCTTTTTCTTTTTTTTTTTTCTTTTTTTTTGTGTGTGTGGCTGGCTCAGCTCACCCTGGGGGCAGGGATGGTGGGGCATATATTGCTGGGGATCAAACTGCAGTCCCTGCACTTTGCCTAAGCAGGCATTTTAGGCCACTGAGCTATCTCACTGGCCCTGTTTATCATATTTTTGTAGTTTCTTTTGTCAATAGTTTTCAGTGTTATTGCACTATGGTCAGATATTATGCTTGGGATAATTTCAGTTCCTTTGCATTTACTTAAGAATGCTCTATGTGGCAGTATTTGGTCTATTTTGGAGATAATCCTGTGTGCAGTCCAAAAGAATGTGTATTCTGTTATTGCTCGGTGAAACACTCTGTAAAGGTCTATCATGTAAATTTCTTCACATGTTTGATTTAGTTCTGTTATTTGTTTGCTGATTTTTTTGCGTAGTTGATCTATTCTTTGTGACAGTGATAAGTTATAAAGTCCCTCATTACAATTGTATTATTGCTCATTTGATTTTTCATATCTGTTAAAATTTGTCTTATGTAGGTGGGTGCTCCTATGTTGGGTGCATATATATTTAAATTGTTATCGCTTCCTCTTGCAGTTTTCCCTTAACAAGTATGTAGTGACCTTTTTTATCTCTTTGGATGAGTTTTGGCTTAAAGTTGATATTGTCAGCAACTAGGATAGCTACCCCTGCTTTTTTTCTGATTTTCTGTGGCATATGGATAATTGTTTTCCATCCTTTGACTTTTAATCTGTGAATTTCCATTTGAGTTAAATGTTTCTTGTGTGCAGCATATTGTTGGATTTTGTTTCTTAATCTACTCTACTAGTCTGTTTCTTTTGATTGGTGAATTGAGCCTGTTTGCATTGATGGTTATAATTTATATGTATTGGCTTATCCTTGTCATGTTATTTTCCTGCTATAGATTCTGTACCTTTTCTTTCTTTTTAATTACTTGCTCTGTATGGTGGTTCCTTTCTGTTGTTCTTGAAGCTGTGGTCACTTCTGTCTCTTTCTAAACATGTGTCAGTACTCTTTGTAGCTTTAGTTTGATGGTCATGAATTTCTTCAGTTGTTATTTGTCGTGGAAGGATCTTATCTTGCCATTGAATTTGATAGATAGTTTTGCAGGGTACATCAATCTGTGTTGGAAATTATTTTCTTTCAAGATCTGAAATACTTCCCTCTAAACTCTTCTTGATTTGATGGTTTGTGTTGAGAAATCTGCTGTGATTCTGATGGACTTTCCATTGTAGGTGATCTGTTTCTTCTCTCTCTAGCAGCTTTTCATATTCTATTCTTTTGCTGAACTTCTGAGATCTTGATTATCATGTGTCTAGATATAGATTTATTGTGATTATGGCTATTTGGAGTTTTATATGCATCACTTAACTGTATGCCAGTTTCTTTTCTTATGCTTGGAAAATTTTCTGCTGGTATTTCTGCAATTTATCTTTTTATGTCGTTTGTGTTGTCCCCTGCTGCTTCACTGACACCTATTATTCTTATATTATTTTTCTTTGTGCTTTCTTGGATCTTCTGAATTGTTATATTCTAGTTCCTTGTTAGTTTTAAAAGATCTTTCTTTTCATGCTCATTAGCTGCACCACTGTCTTCAAGGTCTGAAAGTCGATTTTCAGTTTCATTCAAGTGGTTTTGCCAGCTTTCAATGGAGTTCTTAATTTTCTAGGCTGTTTGAGTCTTTTTCATGCATTCTAATTTTTTGTTGTGTTCATTCAGTATTTCCATCTTTTCTTTTTGTTATATATTTGGTACAAGGTCTCACTATACAGCCCAGATTTGTAGTGATCCTCCTGTTTTCAGCCTCCCTAGTGCTGGGATTAGAGGCATAGACCACCATTCCCAGTCTTTCCATCACCTTTTTTATTCTTCTGTATTTTTTTAAAATCTATGTCTTTAGTTGTGCTGAGCATTTCTTTCATGATTGTTGCCATTTCTTTTTTGACCTGAGACATTATTTCTGATCTTATTTCTTCTATAGCCTGATGGACTTATTTCTTTACCTCAGTTGCTATCATTTCAGAAATTTTAGGTATGTAATTTTCAACTTCTTGTATGTCTTTGTCTCCTGGACTTTTTCTGGGTAGACTAGAGGATTGAGATTGTGGTTTACTACTCCATTTTGTGATTTTTGAAACTCCAAGTAATCACAGACTTAACAATGGTGGGAGAGTGGTGAGGCATGTGTAAGTAAGGTTTTCCCTACAGTAGAGAGCATGGTAGGAATCACCAAATCTCTCACTACTTGTGGTGGTGACTGGTCAACACTCAATAAAACTTCACTGTGGGTGTTGGGTGTTAGCCTGATTCTTTAGGATTCCATGGGCCATCCATATCCCTCCTAAGCTTTTAAAAGATTGAATGAGCACCAGTACAAGCACCATTCTTGTGTGCTGGAAGCTAAGTGTGAGAGCTTACCAGAATCCTGCAGGCTGCCCGCAATCTGCCAAAGTTCTCAAATGACTCCATGAAAGCTCCATGACTGCTTGCTCTAGGCCCATAGATCACAGCTGTCCTGAGACCCACATGCCATTCAGAGTCTTCTGAAGTTCTTAAATGGTTGGACCAGCACCAGCACCAGGTCCACACCTGCACACTGGGGGCTAAGGTCTGAGTTTACCAATGTCTGGCAAGCTGCCCTGAGTCCACCAAAGTTTTTAAATGAAGCCAGAGGAGCTCTGTGACTTAGCCTATAATTTAAAGGTTTAAGCATATATACCATGAATCACTTGATTTTAAAATCTGAATAATTTTCCATTGTATATGTACATAATGTTTTGTTTCTTCATGTATCAATCAGTAGACATTTGGATTATTTCAACTTCTTGACTATTATAAATAATACTTATTATTTTCCTATTTCTGTCTGTGTGGAAGCAGCTCATGTGTCTGAGAGACCCTGAAGTTAGGACTTTTAGGACTTTTCTTTGCACACCTGAGGCTGTCCCCAGTGGCTCTGCAGCTGTCAGCATGCCACAAAATGAATATATAGAATTACACTGTAAATACTATATGTACTGCTTGGATTACCATGAGAAAAGGAGAAAGAAGGCAAGTTGAGAAGCTCATGAACATTCAAAGAAACAAACAAACAAAAAAAAAATTGGCCTGAAGGCTGAAGTCTACTACAAATAGTGCCATGCAGAGAAAATACAAATGAAGAATACTATAAAAAAAAATACTATCAAGATGTGAGAAAAGAGAAACACCAAACAAATAACAATGAAAAGACTTCACAAGGAGCAATACCTGCCTACCTGCTGGACAGAGAGGGATAGCCGCATGCAAAAATACTTTCCACCATGATTAAACAAAAACAAAAAGAAAAGGTGGGATAACGGGAAGTTCCTCTGTCTAAAGTTTGTGGCCAAGGAGAAACAAAAGTATTAAAAGTCATTCCAACTTGAAAGAGAAAAAAGAAGGCATGGAAGAGGATGGTTACTAAAGTCTGCTTTGCTGCAGATGACTTTACAAGAAAACCATTTAAATATGAAAGATTCATTAGGCCAATGGGCTCAGGTTTTGAGAAGGTCAATGTAACACGTCCTGAACTGAAAGTCACCTTTTGCCTGCCAATACTTGGTATGAAAAAGAATCCTTCATTGCCACTGTATACAACTTTGGGTGTTTTCTTTTTTCTTTTTTTGCAGAACCAGGGATTAAACTCAGGCCTTTGCACTTGCCAGGGAAGCACTTATTCCACTGAGCCATCTCCTTGGTCCTTGGTATGCAAAATTGATCAAACAATGTAAGCACAACCCATTCTTTTCAATGCACTAATAGAAACTAGTAGTACAATTATCTTAGCTATTTTGTGTGTATATATATATATATATATTTTTTTTTTTTCTTTTCCCTCTTCTCTTTTCACCAATCCCAGTTGTTCTTTCTGTTTGAGCAGTTTCTTTCCCTCTCAATATCTGTTGCAGATTTTATATCTTATTTACTCTCTTAATTTCTTGCACTAGAGAGACAACATGATGTTTACACATGCAAGTTTGATTTGTTTCACTTATGAGTATGGTCTCATCTACAAAAATACTCAGTCACCTTTTCTTTGAGAGAAGGGCCAAACATGTTCAGCAGAAGAAAGCCTGTTTAACAAATGATGTTGAAAAAACTGGTTTCCACCTGCTGAAAACTGAAACTGGACCCATGTCTATCATGACACACTAAACTAAAGTCAAGAGCTGAGGAGATAGTTCAGTAGAATAAGTGCTTGCCTGGCAAGTGCAAGGTCTTAAGTTCAACCTCCAGTACCACCAAAAAAAAAAAGTCAAAATGGATTAAAGTTTGAAATATTAAGACAGAAACACTAAATCTACTGGAAGACTTTAGTTTAGTGCATGATAGACATGGGTCTAGTTTTAGATTTCAACATGTGGAAAACCATTGCTTCTCAGCTTTTTGGCTATGATCAAGTATAGCATGTGGACAGCCGGTTTTTCCAGCACTAGTTATTAAAGAGATTATCTTTCTTCCAGTGAACATGTTTGTTTGGCCTCTTTATGCCAAAGATAAGGTGACTGAATGCATGTAGTTGTGTGTGCATCTTTTAATATGTTCCATTGATCCACAGGTGTGGGTATTTTTTTGCCAGTATCATGCTGTTTTTATGACAGTAGCTTTGTAGTATAATTTCAAATCAGGAATTGTGATGTCTCTTGCTTTGCTTTTGTTGCTCAGGATTGCCTTTCCCATTATATCTCTCTTTTGTTTCCAAATGAGTTTTAGAAGTGTTGTCTCTATATCTGTGAGATGTACTAGTAATATTTGATTGTGATTGCATTACATGTGAATAATACTTTTGGGAATATGGCCATTTTCATAAGTTGGTTATTCTTATCCCTGAGAAAAGAGTATCTTTCCATATTCTGATATCCTCCACAATTTTTTTTAGAGAACTATAATTTTCAGTATATAGATCATTTACTTCCTTTGTTGGATTCCTAACTATTTCAGTTTCAGATTGTGAAGGGTGTTATTTCCCTAATATTTCTCTCAATGAGTTTGTTATTTGTGTAAAGGAATATTATTGATTTTTGAATCAAAAGAATTTTGTAATTTTTTGAATTTGTATCCAGCTATGCTACTGAAATTGCTTACTAATTCTAGAAGTCTTATGCTGGAGCTTTTGGGGTCTTCTCTGTAGAGTCACATGTCATCTGTGAATAATGATAATTTAGCTTTCCCTTTCCTAATATTCTTCTTCTATTTCTCTGTCTTGTCTAATTGCTCTGGCTAATGTTTCCAGAACTATATCGAGTAGGAGTAGTGATAGTGGACATCCTTGTCATGTTCCTCATTTTAGAGTGAGAGCTCTCAGTTTTTGTTCATTTAGGGGGATGTTAGCTGTTGGTTTGTCATATATGGCTTTTACGAGACTGAGGTAAAGACCACCTAGTCTACTTTTCTGTAGAGGTTTTATTATCAATGAATGTTGGAATTTATCAAAAACTTTTAAAGCATTGATTGAGATATTTGTGGGTTTTCTGATGTGTTTTTTAAAAATAATGTGTGGAGTAATGCTGAATTAGAAAAATGCTTGTTGCCTCTGTTGATATCATGCATTATGCTGATTGATTTGCATATGTTCAAGCATCACTGCATTCCTGGAATGATCCCCACTTGGTCGTGCTGTATGGTATTTGATGATTTGGTGCATTCTGTTTGTTAGTGTTTTTTTTTTTTTTTAAGATTTTTGCATGCATGCTCATTAGTGAGATTAGCTTATTATCCTCTTTTTTGGTGAGTCTTTCTCTGGTTTTGGTGTCAGAGAAATACTTGCTCCCAGGAAGTAGGTAGACTTGTTTCCCTTTCAATTGCCTTAAAGAGTTTGAGGAGCAATAGAATTAGATCTAAATTTCGCGTGGGATTCATCAGTGCATCATCAGGACCTGCGCTTTTTTGTTGTTAAGTTTTTAATTATAATTTAAATTTCATTAACTGCTATTGGGTCATTTAGAATTTTTATAGTTTATTGATGCAGCTTTGATAATTCATACATATCAAGGAATCTGTCCATTTCTTCTGTGTTTTCCATCCTATGTGAATAAAGATTTTGGAGGTAGATATTGATATTCTCAATTTTTACAAGGTGTGTAGTGATTTTTATTCTTTTTATTTCTCATTGCCTGAATTTAAGGTTTTTGTTTCTTTTTTGTTTTTGATAAGGTTGGCTAGGAGTACATCAATTTTATTTATTCTTTTAAACAACCAACTCTTCGATTAATAAATGCTTTGTATTGCTGTTTTGGTCTCAATTTCTGCTCAGATCTTTATAATTTCCTCCTTTGCATGGGCTTTGGGTTCGACTTGCTCTTTATTTTGTAGAAGCTTGAGGTGCAGCATATGATTGTTTATGTGGGCTCATTCCGTTTCCTGATGTGAGAATTAACTGCTATAAATTTCCCTCTTAGAACTGCTTTCATTACATCCCACAGGTTCCAGTAAGTTGTATTTGCATTTAAAAACATTTTTTTTTAATTTAGTGCAGAGTCTACAGGGTTTACAGGATCTCACTACACAGATTGGACTTGTAGTAATCCTCCTGTTTTTGGCTTCCTAAGTGCTGGGATTACAGGTACTTCACCACGCCCAGTCTCAGTCACCATCTCAGCATGCCCCAGGGGCAGGGCTGGCATAGCAGGCCTGGGATGGAACCTTGGACTCAGCATCTACCTAAACAGGAGCTTTAATTCATTGAGTTATTTGGCCGGTCTGTGTTTGCATTTTTATTTGATTGTAGGTATTTAATTTCTTCTTTACTTTCGTTTGTGGCCCACTGATTGCTCAGGAGGATGTTATTTAATTTCTATGTATTTATGAAGTTTTTACAGTTTCTTTTGTCATTAATTTCTACTTTCATTGCACTATTGTTAGATAATATACATGAGTTAATTGCAATTCCTTTGCATTGACTTAAGCATGTTTTATAAACTAGTATATGGTTCATTTCATAGAATGTGCTGTGTATAGTGAGAAGAATGTATTCTGATGTAGTTAGGTAGAACATTCTAAGTCCATTTGTTCACAGGTTGGTTCAGTTCTATTATTTCTTTGCTGATTTTTGTCTAGTTAATCTTATCTCTTTGTGATGATGGGATATTGAGGTCTCCTGTTACAATTGTGTTTGATTTTTTAATCTATTAATAATTTCCTTATATAGTTGGGTGCTCCTGCATTTTGTGCATACATATTTGGAGTTTTCATGCTACTAGTCCTGCGTGTGCATTCCGTGTGCCTTAGTTGGGGTGCTACTGTGTCTCTGCCATTCCCTCTGAGGTCCACCTTTCTATGGGGTTCATTGCAGTTGTGGCAGCATTGAGGGCGGGGCCGTTCTCTGGGCTTTCTGACATAGTTCACTTGAGTAGCGGCAAAGGTAGCTTGATTCGATTTCTTGATGATAGCCACTCTTTCTGGAGTGAGAGGCAATCTTAGTGCCAAATTAATTTGCATTTCTCTAACGGCCAGTGATGAATATTTTTTTTCATGTATTTATTGGCCATTTTGAGAAATCTCTGTTCATTTCAGTTGCCCCATTTTGATTGGCTCTTTTTTTATGGAAAAAAAAATTTAAAACCCTAAGTACTCTAGATATTAGTCCTCTGTCAGAGAGTAGATGGCAACCATTTTTCCCATTGTATATGTTGATTCATTATTGTTTGTTTTTAATTTTGTTATGATGAAGTTCTAAAAATTTGATATTATCTTATTTGTGGATTCTTGATATTTTGTTTACCAAAGTGAATTATATTAAGAATATATATTTAGTTACTTACAATTGCAGTCATCTATTAATCTGATTATGAAAAATTTTGGAATTCTTGCTTCAGATTTAAGGTTAGTCCTAGCCTTGTCTTTTCTAACTTTTAGTTTTCTTAAAGCTAATGTTTGTGTCTAGCTTTTTCCCCAAAGCTTCATGCAGTCATGGGGGGGGGGGGACTTTTCAGAGATGGCTGAATCTACAGTCTGTGATTGATTCATGGTCCAATGCTGGGATTAAGAGTGTGAGTGCAGGTAGCTTGCATACAATGTAAGAGACAAAAAAAACCTTTCCATCATCTCTTTGCTCTTGTTGCTTTTGCTGTCTTCTGCCACCATGAACTCTTTCCTTTCTGCCATATGCTACCTTTCCTTGGAACCAGCCAATTAGGGTCTGAATCCTCTACAAACTGTTTAACTTTGGGTGTTGGGTATTTTGTATCAGAAAGAAGAGGATAGTAACTAAGACAGATAATGATTATAAATGATTCTTTGATTTATATCTGTTATCAATTATTGACTTTTTGGCTAAGATGATGTGTGATTCACATCCACTAAGCCATAAGGAATACAGGGAATACTTTTTGGCTAAGGAACTTTTGCTAATCTGCAGAGAAAAACATTCAAAAGCCACAGAATAAAATATAAATTTAATTATTTAAAGTAAGTAGTAAGCATTTTTAAAAAGTTTAATAGTCTACTTTTTGCTTTAGGGAAAAGCAACTAGAATCACTGTTCATGCTGTTGTTTTATACACTGACCAAATGCTGAAGAGAAGAGAAAGAAAAGGTTGCAAGCCAAAGATAAAGTAAAATGAAGACAAGAGAGAGATAGATAGTGAGGAAGACCTCACCCATATTGCTCCAGTGGTTTGGTGATTACAGGGCTTGGAAGGTGATGGGTACAAGAAATAGGGAGTAGGGGGGCTGTGGCAGAGGAGAGAAGACTCGTCCAAGTGAATGGCACTCAGTTATAAACCTTCAAAAATTCCTGTCTGGTAAAGATGTAAAGATTGAATAAAAATGGAAAGAAAGAGACAGGAATTATATACATTAATGAAGAGAAAACAAATTCATGAAGTAATAGGAATTTTGGGAGAATATGATTAAGCCATTTTGAAGGTGGCTCCCTTTATGCAATCAAAGTGTTAAATAAAGCCATTCTATTCTGGTCCTGTCACCCTGGGTAGGAAGCATTAAGTTATGAGCTATATTCAACTCCATACTATACCTTTATTCTGAGAGGATCTCTCTTGCATCACAGTTATACCACATTGCAGAAAGGATGGGATTTCTGCCAGTGAATTTATATATGTGTTTATTCTATATTATTTTGCTTATTTAATATATTTCATTGGCCCAACACATTAGGGACTTATTAAAGTCATATATAAGTAAGGCCTTCTTTGCCTTTAAGGAACTCATGACTACAATACAAGTCAGGAGACAAAAGAACCTAGGCATCAACTCAGAATTAAACATGCAATAGTATTTCTGCAAACAGTAAACTCACTAGAATTCAATTGTACTAACCTGACATGGACTACAGCCTCTGCAGTTTGATAAAGGGGTTTGAAATGATTAAAACAAAATGTTGATAAATACCCAACAATGTGAGACTCTATCAGTGTATGACAAGTTTTTAATTTAAGAACATTACATTCTTTTGTATCAAGTCTTTTGATAATATTAATTTTCAAGAACATTAAATTCTGTCTGGTGTACTGAAGCTGGTAATTATAATGCATAAAAATAGCTGAATAACCAGGGTAGTGCCAATTACTCTGTCACTCATGAGTAATCAATTATTTTTGTGCAGCACAATATAGATGATGCTTGCATAGAAAGTAATAATGTACAGCACATAAATGAAAAATAATTTTCAAAAAGCAGGATGAGGTATGCCTGAAAGATTTAACAAATTGAGTAGAGAGCTCAGTCATGTTGCTTTGAGGAGAGCTAATGTGAGTGGTTTGAAGAGATTTTAGTCCTGGGCAGGCCTGTGTGTTAGCACCTGAGGAATGTTGGATGCACACATATTTATGATTAAGACAGCCCATGACAATTGGGCAGACCAAATGTCAGACATGGTAGTATGGACTGCAATGAGCAGAGCATATGGAGGGTGAGTTACAGTGCTGACAGTGGTGTTCTATGAGGAATAGGATTTCTCTGTAACTTCAGAAGTTGCCCTGCGTGGAATGAAGTCTTCCCTGAGGTGGATCCTTCTGGTACTTCTCTTCAGCTGTATTCTGAGTTCTAACCAAACTCCTTGACTTTGGAAGCCTTTAGCATTGGGCCTTTCAGATGTCTCAGCTATAGAACCCTCCTCTGTGATGGGTTCATAGTGAAAAGAAGCTGAGGACAAAGCTGATAAAATCAGAACAGCAAGAAGACCGTGTTAGCACCTGCCTGGCCGGCACAAGACAGTGAGTTCAATTTCTCATAACAACAGCAACAACAAAATAAATAAATAAAAGAAAGAAAGAACAAAAGACCTCTTTATAGGGTTATTGCTAAAATTAAATAAGATGTTTCAGAATATTTACTATATTCCAGGTAGTAATTTAATATATATTAAGTCATTATAATTAATTGTTGCTAGTGATAATTATACATTAGACCTAATGAGTTATTTCATGCTGTAAAAATCTGTTTTCCCTTTATGGAAAACTACAACAGCCACACAATAATAATAGAATAATGCTTTTTAAAAAATACTATATTTCATTCTAGAGTCATATAAAATTTCCATTAAAATCTCTCAAATTGAAGCATATTTAAAGAAAGTTGGACCCAGAGGCATCTAGAAGATGTTAAATGGAGAATTAAGCAAAGGTTAATCCTGCTTTTAGTGGGCAATATTTACTGAACATTCATGGAAGAGCTCTTTAAGAGAGGGAACCATAATTCTTCCTTAAGGGAATGTGTAAGAGAGATGGAAAAAAAATACATGTCAAACATACAGCACTTATCATAAATGCAAGTAGAAGGTGTTATGGTTTGTGTCTAATTGTACCCCCAAAGCCTCATGCAGTCATGGGGCAGTCCTCATGCATTTGGGATTAATTCATGATCCAGTGCTGGGATTATAGGTGTGAGTGCTGCTGGGATTATGGGTGTGGGTGCTACACCCAGCCTGGGGCAGATATCCTGAATATGACATAAGGGAGACAGACTTGCTCTCCATAGCCATTGTTGCTGCTACTCCTTCCATTTGCTCTTGCTGTTCTGCTGCTTTTCCGCTGTCATGAACTGCTGCTCTCTGCTATGTGGCACTCTGCCTTGGAGCCAGCTGTGTGTGGACTGAAACTTCCACTCACTGTGAGCTAAATAAACCTTTCCTTCCTTCATTTTGGGTATTGGGTATTTGTCCCAGCAATGAGAGGATAGTAAAATGTAAGGCTACAACAAGGTAAATGAGTCAACAAGATAACTACATATTAGTTCTAGATGAAGTCAAGGACAAATTCTTGGAAATTTTGGTATAAGCAACTTGAAAGAGAGGAAGATGTTTATAGAGAGGAATGGGCCAACTCAACCCTCAAAGAATAACAATCTCTCTCTCTCTCTCTCTCTCTCTCTCTCTCTCTCTCTCTCTCTCTCTCTCTGTGTATAAAAGGGGAATTAGGTAATAAAAACCAAGAGCGGGGGTCATGAGTGAGGTAGCAACTGGGAAGAAAGATGTTAGCTATCTTTGTTGCATAGAAAGCGCAGTCCTATGTGATGGTGGGCCCTGTAAGCAAGGCTGAGCCAAACTCTGCTTTCATGAAGTGAGAAGACTGAGGGTATACAGTCAGGTTGGTACACACGTGAATCTGGGGGAGCTACTTGCAATAGTCTGTGGGAAAAGGATGACTTCTTGCTCTAGGTGGAGGCAGAGAGTGTTTTAGGTACTGTCCCAGGTAAGCCAAATGTTATGGTTTAAGCTAGGTGTCTCTTCAAAGTCTCATGCAGTCATGGGGTGGATTCTGGAGTTTATGATTGATTATTGTAGGTGTGGGCACTGCACCTGCCCTGGGGCAGTAATTTGCACTACAGCGTAAGGAGACAGAGAGAGGCTAGCAAGTTTCCCAAGCTGCTGCCACTTCCTTTGCTCTCTTGCTCTTTGTAGCTGCCATGAACCGCTGCTCTCTGTCATGTGCCACTCTGCCTTGGAGCCAGCTGTGTGTGGACTGAAACTTCCACTGACTTGTGAGTTAAATAAATCCTTCTTTCCCTCATTTTTGGTATTGGGTATTTGTCCCAGCAATGAGAGAAGAGTAACTGAGATACCAGCATTTCTCTGTGGCTTGAAATAATACAAGTTTTTCCATGCTGTGTAACCCAAGCTATGGATATTACTGGTAGACGGTCTTCCGAGTGCCTATCCACAGATCCTTTTGGGCTCCTGCCCCAAAACAATAAGGATCCTCCCATTCACCTAGTAGTCAAGGAAAGAGTTGGAAGATGGATCACTTGCATCATTAGTACTAAACATTACAGATAACATCAGTTTACATTACATGGCAAGAGCTATTGACTACTTATGTGCTTTCTTTTTTAGCCCAGATAGTAGGGACTTGGAAAAGTCATTAGGTAGAGTAGCCCAGGAGTCAAAATCGACAGACAACTTAGTTAAACTTCTCTGATTGATTGAATATGGCACCTGAGGGTCAGATAGGAGTTGTAGATACCTCCTGGGTTTTTAGGTTGGGCAGCAAAGCCAGTGATCTTTCCTTTTCCAGAGATAAGGTTGAGGGAAGGAGGCAGGTATGGAGAAGAAAGGTAGAAAACTTAATTTGATTTGGGATATGTGGAGTTTCAGATATCTGGGGTTATCCATGCAAGGTTGACAAATAATTATCTGAATTATAATGATCTGACATTTAAACGAGAGGTCTGGGCTAGAGCTACGAGTTAGGGAGTCATCAATACCCAGATAGTGCCTGCTATCACGTAAGAGGATGAATGCTGCATTCTGCTTGTTAGGTGAGAAGCAGTGCATTGAAGATCAGATCAAGACTGAAGATCTTGTTACAGGAATATACTGGGAATGTTGTAGAGGAAAAATGAATAGTCAACCACAACATGGGTAAAGGGGCCAGGAAGACCACACTGGAATAGGGAAGTTGGAGAAGGGTAATGCTTCAGCAGGGAGATAATTCCTCAATTTTTAGAATGTTAAAGCTATAAATATTAGTAGGACATAAAAATCACAATGGCAAGGAAGAGATTTGGAGATAATCTTATTTTAAGTTTTTGAAACATCAGGAGATACAGAAAAAGAAAAGGGAAGGTCAAGAATGAAGACTTTGGTTTGTGACTCTTATTTTATGTAAAATTAAAACACATGCTTAGATATTGAATGTTGCGAGACCTCTGGAGAGCTCAGCGGGGAGTGTTTGTGGATCCTGATAGTTATCAGGAAATAGAGGAGAATGGCATCACAGAGAAGTGAAGAATACTAAGTGAAAGATGGAATTTGAAAAAGGTGAATAGAAATAAATCAAGGAGGAAATTGGTCCACAGGGTGGATAGCAGAAGGCACTCGTCTGGGTGAAGGTGATGTGGCATGAATATCTGTTGTGTAATCTTCCTAATAATTTAGATTTCTAAAATTTTACCAGTAAAATGACACTCTTAATTGTGTAGACTGCCTGGATTAATGAGGCTGTTGCATAAAGGTATTTGATTTTGGCTTAGAAAAAAATTAAAGTGGCATAAAAATCTTGTTTCATAAGAGATTAAATCTAACAGTAGAAACATCAGCATGAATTTGAAATCTATTAGGAATGAAGGACATGAAATAAGGCTGAGAGATTTGACTTAGATGGAGCAATTCTCTGGTTGCAGAGAAAAGAGGGACCAGACCAGACAATCAAGATTCAGTATACTTGTAACCAACAGATGTCAGTGTTGTGATACAGTATACAGCGAGGTTTGGAGACTCCTGTCATCCCATGCTTTTGGCTTTGATTTAATGCATAAATTTTGCCAACTACCTTTCCCCCTTAAACACACACACACACACACACACACGCACATGCACACACACACACAATATAAATACATTAAAATGAAAGCTTTTTCATATACAGAAAATAGCTTATAGCTTGGAAGTTTCATCTGGTCATGAAAATGGAAGAGAGTTGATGTCATTTCAGTGTGTCTTTTGCAACATACTGTAAAGTGATAACATGTGGCTGAAACTATCTCATAATGAATTTCTGGAGGGGAGAAGGGTAGGGTATAGTTAATGTTAGAGAATAAATTGGCTCAATGTTAGCACAGAGCTTTTTTTTTTTTTTTTTTTAGATACAGTCACTGGCTTTTCATTCCTTATTTATTCTTCCATCAAGATGCATTAGATGCTTTGAGAATTTATCATGATTTAAGAGATGCAGCAGCTGTATGGATTGCTCCATCCTTTTGTTTCATGTGTAGGCATTGCAGAGACTTGGGCCTAGTTATTCTGTGGGGTTTAGGCCACCCCAAGAGGACTAAGAATGGATAAGCTGTTGATTACTTGTTCTGAGAGCCTGGTACTGTAACCCAAAGCACATATTATTAGACACTGAACTGCAGAACTTACTAGGCTGCTCTGTTTTAGACCATTTATCCAAACTGGGGACTTAAATGCTAAACTTTAACTGAATGAGGATAAGCTTACAAATAGTTCTTTTTGGCTCAGTTTAATTTTTCTTCAGCTTTGTTCCTGTGGACTGGAAAGACTTGCTGATGGTGTAGGGAACTGTCTGGTGAAAGCAGAGGTGAGGAGAGTGGAGGGCTGAGGGTACAGAAGTTACACCTGAGCACCTGAAGAGGAGGTATGGGTCCTACAGCTCAGAATAGTAGTATGCTATTGGCAATAAATACCCTTTGCAATGTATCTATTGTTTTAATTTGCAAATAAGAATTGTAAGTATTTATGGTGGATGCATGAGAGTATGAAATATGTATATATTGTGGGATAGTTAAATCAAGCTCACTAACATATGCATAACCTCATATACTTATCAGCTTTTATGAAGAGAACACTTAAAATGCACTCTCTTAGTGATTTTTAAGTATGCAGGTCATTGTTACTAACCTGTTGCCATGTTGTACAATAGATCTGAACTTATTCCTACTGTTAAGCTGAAAATTTGTGTTCTTTGTCCAACAGCTCTCTAGTTGCTCCTTTTTCAAACTCTACTAATTACCATTATGCTCTTTGCTTTTATGAGTTGGTCTTTCTTAGATTCCACATACTGTATACAGAAGATCATAACATACTTCTTTTTCTATGCTAGGCTTATTTTGCTTATTTCAGTTGATATAACATTTAATAATTCTTTTTTAATTCAAATTTTATTGAGATATTTGTAGATTTACATGTAGCTGTAAGAAATAATAGAGAGATAGCTTGGTGGCATAAGTGCCTGCCTGGCTACCCCAAGGTTTTGAGTTTGATCCCTGGTATGCCATGCCAGCCCCAGAATCCCGGGATGTGGTGGATGGGACCAGGAAACCAGGCACGGTGGCTCACGGCTGTGATCCCAGTGCTGGGGAGGCTGAGATAGGAGGATCACTATGAGTCTAAGCTTCATAGTGAGACCCTATATTAAAAAAAATAGAGAACCCGTAAACTCTTTACTCATTTTTCCCAATTGATAACATTCTGCAGAACTATAGTAGAATATCATAAATAAGATATTGCTGCTGATATAATATAGCTTTTAATTTATTTTTAAATTTTTTTTATTTGTGTGTGTGTGTGTGTGTGTGTGTGTGTGTGTGTGTGGGCAGCTCAGCCCACCAGGGGGCGGGGCTGACTGGCATGTGGTGCTGGGGGATTGAACCACAGTCCCTGCGCTTTGCTAAGCTTGTTCTAAGTAGGTGCTTTAGACCACTGAGCCATCTCACCAGCCCCAATATAGCTTTTAATTTAGATTTCCCTATTTTTATTTGTATTTGTGTATGTATCTTGTTCTATACCAGTTTATCACAGGTTTTTTAAGCTATTATTACTGTCAAGATCATGAGCAATTGATCCTCCATAAAGATTCTTTGTGTTGCTCTTTTATACTATCACCCTTATCTTCCCTCCTACCCTAATCGGTTATCCATTTCTATGACTTTAAATTTCAAGATAACAAAAGGAATTAATCCAGTTTATAATCTTTTGGGATTTTTTTTTTCACCCAGTATAATTTCCCTGAAGTTATCCCAGTTGCATGTATCATGAGCTCATGCCCTTTCATTTCTGAGTACTAGTCTATAGCATGCATGTACTACTATTTGTTTAGCCCCCACCTGTTGAAGCGCACTAGGGCTTTCAGTGTTTGACTGCTACAAATGAGGCTATCATGACCATTGTGTGCAAGTTTTTCTGTGAGCCTTCATTTTTTACTTCTTTGGGATCAATACCCAAGAGTACAATTACTGTGTTATAGAGCAGTTGTGTATTTGGTTTTATAACAAACTGACTATTCTTTTCCTGTTGGTGTTTCAAACTTAATAGTTTAAAGCAACACAGATTCATTCTCTTGAAGTACTGGAGGTTAGAAGTCTCAAATGCATCTTACAGGGTTGGCAGCGAGCTGATCGCTTCTGAGGCCCCAGCAAAGAATCTCTCTTCTTTATCGTCTAATGGTTGCTCCTAGTCCCACCCTCCGTGTTCAAAGCCATCTGTCTGACTTCCTGCCTTCTCCTCATCAGTGTATTACACTTACCCGTATGATGCAGGGTAATCTCCCCTGGTCTCCTTTTTTATATAAAGTAACATTTTCTAATTCTCGAAGGTTTGCTATGGAGATCCTTTAGGGGTCATTATTTAATTCTATCACCCTGACAAGCTCCTTTCCCAGAGTGATTGTGCCATTTTACTTTGCCATGATCAGTATGTGAATGGTGCATTTCTTTTTATACCTTTATCAGCATTTGATGTTACCTCCTTTTTTTCATTTTTAGCATTTATGATGAGATGAGCAGTGATATTTCTCTGTGGTTGGTTCTAATTTGCATTTCTCGAATGATTAATGATATCCAATGTCTTTCATCTATTTATTTAGCATCTGTATGTCTTTTTCATTAAAATAGCCTTTCATGTCTTCTCACTATTTTAATGAATCGCTCTTTTTTATTTTACTGTTGTATTCAGAGAATTCTTTGTATTTTTTAGATGCTGATTTTTTTTGATGAGATATAGAATTTTCAGATATTTTCTTATAGTCTGTAGCTTATTTCTCATCTTCTTCATCTGCTCTTTTGTAAAGTGAAAGTTCTAAATTTGATAAGGCTCAATTTGTCAAGTTTGTCTCGGATGAATCATGCTTTCTATGTTAGGTCTGAGTAGGTTTTGCCTAGCTCTAGGCTTAAAGATTTTTTTTCCTAAAGGTTTTATAGCTTGATGTGTACATTAAGTTGCATGATCCTTTTTGAGTTAGTTTTTGTAGAAGAAATAGATGCTTTTAATAGGAAAAAATTGGGTGATTTGAGCAGACTTCTGTGTCTTTTGGTGCTTGAACACTGTGGTCATGATGTCTCCTATTTAGTAAAGCTGTCTGTGAGTGTCTAAGTAGGAATGTACATTGCAGGTTACTATGTTTGATGGCAGGATTTGATAGCAAAAAGAAATCACATTTTTTATTTTCCCACATATACTCCTATGCTCTGTTTTATTTGTGCATATAAAAGGAAATACCAAATTTTGTAGTTATTTTCTCAAGTGAAATAATGAAAAAAGATTCTATGACATTTTTCATCTGTATCACCTTAACCAATTTGTTTTGCTGTAGCTTTGAGTAACTGATACCTTACATGAAAAGAGTCTTGTAACCTGGTTTAGTTTCCTAGATCTTTTCATTACCTTTTTTGGCTTTGGAAGCATGATGTACTCTTTTCAGTGATTAAACATCTCGTGAAATCCCATGTTGTATTGTTGGACTATGGCTAGAGGATACTTCTGAGGTAAGTGATAGAGTGAATTTTTGAGTGGAATTAAAAGGAAATTTATGAGATTAAAGCTATCAATTTTTTTTTTGTATTTAGTACAGGCTCTATAGGACCTCACTATGTAGATCCAATTCATAGTGATTCTCCTCTTTTCAGCCTCCCCAGTGCTGGGATTACAGGCATGTGCCGCCACGTCCAATCTCAATTGCTGTCTCAGTGGGCCCCAGGGGCAGGGCTGACATGGCAAGCTGGGGATTGAACTCTGGCCGTGTGCTCTGCCTAAGCAGGTGCTTTAGTCCACTGAGCTATCTGGCTGGCCAAAGCTATCATCTTGATGGTTGGAACAAAAATATAAAGCTTACATGTATTAATCTGTATCAGTATTAATGGTAGACCATGCTGAGAGATCAGTGAAGGGGACAATCAGATGTCTTTGGCTCCATCACAGGTTACTTAGTAGGTTTGTATCTGCTTTGGAAACATTCAGCAATACACAGTGTCATGAGTCCAGATAAATCCTCATTTTGGCTTTTAAATTACAATTTTCATGACTTATTTCATATTCTGCATCTGGAAAGACCAAAGCCAATAAAATACAATATATGAACTCTGAGTTTCAAAAAGTCAGTATGGAAAGTGAAATGTTCTTTGTGATAAATATAGTAACTGCTTTGGTAAACATAATAGTGGAGAGAGTTTATCCTTGACCTTTGAAGATAGATCAATGAAATTACGTGCCTGGATCAAAGATAGAATGTTGATTAATTTTCACATGTCAAATTAAATTAGCTCACAAGCTAGTAGCAGCATGTACTAGAAGAACTATTTAAAGTATATAATCAGATCTTTTTAATTCTGGAAAATTATTTGTTTTAAAAAGAATATTTTATACATACTATTTTGTTGTCAAAAATATAGTAAAATAATGTGAATATTATCACTGCATCCATATCTTGAAAATGATGAATGTATAACTTCAAGAACTGTGATGGTGTTACGGATCTCCACAACTATAGCTTGATTATACATCCTCCAGTAAAGGAAAGCACCTCAAAAGATAAAGGTAACACTTTTATGGTTAGTTATTTTTCTTTCAAAGCAAAGAGGGAATTCAAGTACTAATGGAAGGCAGAACCTTGGTCTGAGATAACACTAGGACACACAAAAATGTCCTAGGGTGCACAAACTCATTCACCAACAACTCCCTTACATTCCACATCCAGGCCTGGTAGGATCTGATCATCCCTTCTAAACACCCTAAGACTTCAGCTTTGAGTTAGAGGCTCAGTGTGAAATGTGCATAAGTCTACTTTGAAGATAGATCAATGAAATTATGT
>NW_004524736.1:3708616-3722178 GCF_000260255.1 Octodon degus | reverse complement strand
TAATAATTTTATTGAGAAACAAATAGGAATGAGAAAGTTTCAAAACCAAACAGTAGGACAGTTTCAATAATAAATACATAGCACATTTTTGTCCCAGTGGTTATTCATTGTACAAGATGCAGAAATGACATCCTGTCCACAAACACCATTAGAACAAATCTTATTCATTGACTTAAGAGAATATAGCTGTATATCTATCCTAACTATTTTGAATATACAGATATAAAATGGTCATTCATTTGTATCCCCTTTTTTTGTTTAGTTTTGTCAGAGAAGAGTATTCCATTGTCATTTAAATTTTGTAGGTTATAATTCAGCAAAATATTCCAATATAGTCCAGTAGTCCATAATAGAAGTGGGTCATCCACGGACAGGCAATGTCAGAAGTTGTTGAGCTGAGCCCTTTACAGCCCCCCATACCAACATGACTTCACCCCTTATACCTCAGTTTTATATCTTTCTGCTGGATGGTTAAGACCAGGATAAAGTAAGACCTATATAACAAGAAATGTAACTTTTGTATCTGATAAGGTCATTCAAGTTTCCTCAGGATTTGTCCTAAAACCCTGTACTGCAGTTTGTAGATCCTTTGTCAGTGTCAGCCATGTGGATGAGTCACAGTCATTGCTTGACCAATTTACTCTCTGTGAAAACCTGAGAGAATGTTTTCTCTCCACGTGACTCTCCTTAGGCACACTCTATGTCATTGATCACATACCTCTTTGGCCCCATAATATCCTTGATCAGAAAATTTGGGACTCAACTGAATTACACGATGTTACAGTATAGGTTTTCCTATGTCCTGAGTCTTAATTGATGTTGGAAGGCTAGGGCAAAAATGTTGGCTTTCCTTGAGGCCCTTCTTTTTCTCTAATTTTTGGTCTGCAAACTTAGATTGTTAACCATCTAGAAGAGAAGCTTATCGTTATTAGCATACAACCTAGGCTGTTGAGCTTAACCTCACTATCTGTCTGAATATCAAACATATTAGGCATGACATGGAATAGGTATTTTTCATCAAGTATTGATATGTTAAACTTTAAGTCCCTACAGAATATGAAAAAAAAATTTAAAAAATTAAAATATACTTAAAAAATAGGAATAAAGAATTATATATGTTTACACAGAAGGACTTGCTATTCTTATGACCAAGTTTTCTACATGTACATCTTCAAAAAAAGAAATGGGTATTTTTTCAATCTGTTTTAATCTCCTAGAACATGAAACATGCTTATACTTGCACTTCTTGCTAATCGCTTTGTGGCTAATCAACTGAGACCTTACATTTAGAGGAAAATGTATAAGATTAATGTCCTGAATTTGTTTTGAGTATGTTTCTGAAGAAAAGAAAGTCACAGTCTTATTTCTTTTATTATTAATATAGATGTTCCTTAGAAGCAACATGTTATATGGCAAGCATAAAGAAATAGCATATTCTTACGGAGATATTATCTTATATAAAACGACGTCTCTAGTTTTCATGCACAAGTACAAAAATATGCAAAATATGATTATTATCATTTTATGTTTTAAATTATTATTAAAAGTGGGTTTATAAAGCCAAGAAGATTTGTGTTTTCCAAGAAAACAAGAAATAAATCTGGTTTTACTAGTCATACCTAGTAGAAAGCTGTTAATTTTCTCCCAAGGATAAAATAGGATTGTAAGTGGTTGTTTAAAAAATGCATTAAAATGGCAGTGTGCACATAATTTAAATGAGCCAAGAGCTGCTAATTATTCTGGCATGTGTTCAGTTACTTTTGTACTTTTTTTCTCTAATGTAAACAAGAGAATTCCTCCTAATTGCCCCAAATAGCTTTTAGTAGATGTTGCTTTTATTTCTATTTTTGTATGAAAATTGTACAGTTGGCACATTTAAGCACTAGACACAAAGTGTGATTATTTAGAATTTTTTCTAAAGGGAATGAACTATTACTTATATTTTTTCAGCCTTTAAAATCAAATTAAGGTACTAATAAAGCTATTCACTTACCAGAGCGGAAAATAATTATACAATGTGTATCTGGAGGAAAAATAGCCTCATGTGCATCTAAATGAGCTAAAAGTGGGCTTGGACATACTCATATAATGTGGTACATGAAACACAGTGCATAATGAAGGAGCCAGGCCTTTGCTGCAGTGTACTTAGTAATTATTCACCAGACATGACATTGATTTATAGGTTACCTACACTATACCTCATAGTTCAAGGTCTCCAGTATATGAAAAAAATACTACAGCTGTATTTTAAGTCATTTTAGCAGACATTTATGAAATTTAAATTAATTTAAATTAATTCTCATTAAGTTCACTAGAAACTTAAGAGCCTGTTAAGGTTTCCTCTACTATGGTAAACTCAATATACAGACAGCACTTACACAAAACATACTTATAGTGAGTAACAAGATCTTGGACTGAGTTTCTTCCTGTAAGTTTTGTTTGAAACACTCATAATTACGGAGACAATGTGAAAATCCTGACAGCTCCATGATCTGGAGTACACCAAGGATATAGAAAAACATCAGTGCATGGAAAGAGGAACCATGTTTAGTAGAGAGTATCTCTTTGGGGAAAAAGAGTGACATAAATTTCATTTATCCCTTCATGTAAGGATATACTTCTTCTAAAAGGCCTTCTGAGAAGGACTTCTGTGGTGCCTGCAGAAATCTGATGTGTGAGGAAAGGGATTTGACTTCAATGTTGGAAATCTAGAAGACAACAGAAGAAACTGACCACATTTCTGCTAGACATGGGAAGGGCTTGCACCTGGAAGGAGGGGAAGCTCAGGAGATAGAGGCTGGCTAGGTACCACTGACATACAGAAACTACCTGTGGAATTATAAAGGAGCACACAATTATTAATGCACTTTCCAGGGCCTAGAAAATTGTCTAGTAATAATAATCTTTGAGGGTTGGGGAGATGGCTCAATGGAATAAGTGCTTCCCTAGCAAGCGCAAGGGCCTGAGTTCAATCCCCCAGTTCCACCAAAAAAATAAAAAATAAAAAAAAGGAAGGAGAATAATAATTTTTGAAGAGCTCGTTGCCTACAGATCATGAGGATGTTAATTCATGTAAGAACGTTTTGTTCTTTTTCTTTTGCTGATTCCCTTCTTTGACCCTAAGGACATCAAAACATGATCTGAGGAAAGGGGAAAGCAAGAGAGAGAAGAAAAACATATGGCAGTGAATCAGGGAAGGATCCAAGCAGCCCTCTTTCTGTAGGCTTTCAGCCTGAAGCAGAACTGAGCTGGGAGGAGGAGGAGATTTACTGCTGAGTCATGCCTGGGTTAAAATTTTTATCTACAATAGGGTGTTCTAGTTTCTGAGGCAAGACTGTTTTCGCCCATGCTTAAAGTAACATTACTTCAAGAAGAGAAGGAGGCAAAAATAAAGTTGTGATTTGATAACACTGTGGTACCTGCTTGAACAATTTTAAATATGATATTAGGTTTGTAGGCAAAGAGGGAAATGTTCAAGGAAATTTAAAAAAAGATTAGGTTGAAATCTGGAGAACAGACACAGTGGTTAGTAAGCAAATTTGATCAGAATACCAAGCTTTGGGCTTGAGGCAAGGAAAGTGAATGGAACATGGAAGTGGGGGGATAAGGCAGCTCTGAGTAGAGCTTCTGATCCTCAGCACAAGCAAAAGAAAACCCATTCTGGAGGAAGGCAACCTCAAGATCCACCTCCTTCCCCATTCCTGAAGAGTAAGATCTACCAAATTGAAACTCAAAACCAAAGAGGACCAAAATTACTGAAGAAAGAGCCTCTGTCTCACTGTGATGACAGGCAGCAGAAACAGTAAATGAAGGATTCAGAGTCCTAATGGATTCAGAGTTTGGAATTATCAAATGTTAGAATATTAAATGATAACATATGAAATATTTAAAGAAATATCCAGGTGTTTCTGATAAGTGAGATAGCAATGGAACTATCCATACTATACATAATAAATAAATCCAATAGACTATCAAAATGAAAACAGGTGATAAATTCTCTTTTGTATTCTGACTTCTTGTATTTTGGGGCTGCAATCTGGAAATTAAAAAAAATCCATCTATAAATAATTTTCAATCATTTAATCTATTGCTTAACCAGCTAATTACTACTTCAAATTCCAAGAGTTACACTTTTCTGAAAATATTGGTTCACCAAGTTATATTGGCCTTTTAGATATTGAGAGAAAAATTACATGCATTTACATCACCACTGACTTATCACATTATAAAAGTTCAAGTACTATATTAGAAATCTGTTGAACTCATGGTGGCAAATACAAGTTTTCTAAAATCCTAGTTTTTGCTTAAAAACTTGAAGTTTTTCTTGAGCAATAAATTCTGCTCGTTGTTTTCCTTGAAGTAAAAGGCTCACTTAATTTGATTTTGAGAAAATGTCTGCCAATTATCCAAGTCTGAATAGGCATAGTTCATCTGTCAGTCACTCTTTCATGTAAAGATGGTGCTGCATGAAAAACCTGGTTACGTCAGCTTACAACTCAATCACATAAGTGTTTTTCCTTGAGACAACCATCATACTTCAGTGTGCAGCAGAAATGCTCTTTGTACTTCCCATTTGATTACAGAGAATATTAAAAAGACATTTCTCAAAGGTCAAGATTTAATAAAATTAATATTTTCCCTACTTTATCAAGCATATTGTTAAATGAAACTGACATTTTAGAAATTTACTGTGAATGTGCAGTAGGGAAAAATGCAGTCATTACTGTCATCATTTGGTGCCACTGCCTTGATTCATGCAGAGACACCAGAAGTTTTGCTCAAGTTTTACCATTGTATCAGTGCATGCATCAGTGCAGTGAAAAAGATAAATAACATATTGATATTATTATGAAAGTAGCTTTGACCTGGGAGATTCCTGAAAGGGTCTTAGGGACCCTATAGGTTCATAAACTATCCTTTGAGAGTGTTTTTCTAAGGGAACAAGAAAAATACCTCCAGATGTAAGGTGTGATATAGAAGAAGTTGTATGGAGCACATAAATGAGTAAGTGTCAAATCTAACCTATATAATATAATCAGGTCTTATTTGTGGAAATTAAAGATTAAATTATAGACAACAATAGCATATAAACTGAGAGGGGTGGAAAGAACGTGTAATTTAGGAAGAATGTTCTAGAGGGTTATGTTATTCATTAGAATTAAATTTAAATGTCAAGGAAAAATTTTAGGATGGATCCAGTTAAAGATTATGCATCGTATACATGCATTTCTTTGCTGTCCATCCCCTTATCATAAAATTTACAAGAGATGGATGCTTTTATAAGATATGAACTCTTGTCCTTAAGAAATGAAGGACAGAAAGCTTTCCCAGACAAACAAAAGCTGAGGGAGTGCATCATCACTAGGACTGTTTTATAAGACAGACAAAGGCAATTCTTCAGGCTGAAAGAAAAGGATGCTAATTAGTAGTACAAAAACATGAAGGCATAAAGCTCACTCTAAAAGAAAGTACCAGTTAAATTCAGAATTCTCTAACACAGTAATAGAAGTGTGTGAATCATTTATAACTTTAGGATGAAGATTAAAAGACAAACTATTAAAGTATTGATAGCTACAATAATTTGTTAAGAGGTGTATGACATAGAAAAATGTAAACTACAAGAAGAAAAATTCAAACTGGGGAGAATGGTATAAAAATGAAGTTTTAAAAGAGTTTTGTAGGGCTGGGGAGATAGTTTGGTGAGCTAAGCACCTGTCTGGCAAATGCAATGTCCTGGGTTCAATCCCCAGTACCACCTGCTATGTTGGCCCCATGCCAAGCTGGCCACCAAAACCGGGTGTGTGGCACATGCCTGTAATTGCAGTGCTAGGGAGGCTGAGATAGGAGGATCACTACAAATCTGAGCTGCATAGTGAGACCTTGTACCAAATAAATAAAGATTAAAATTTTTTTAAAAATTCTGCAGTGATGAGCATTGACCTCAGGACCTTGTGCATACTAGTAGGTAGGTTCTGTACACTGAGCTATACCTACAAGTACTGTTTTTTTTTTCAATCAAAGTTATTTGAAAATAACCCATGATGACTTTAAGATGGTTGTTTCATGATAATAACAATAAAGCAAAACATCATGGTAGATGCATATAAAGTAAAAGTTAAGGAATCAAGTGATAGCTATAGAGAATCACCTATTCACTAAGTAAAACAGCAAAAGAGGAAAAAAGTAACATGCCTACAAATGACTGGAAAACAAATGACAGCATGGCAGTAGTGAGTGATTACATATCAAAATCATTTTGAATGTAAGTGGATTAAATTTTCCAATGAAAGGCAGAGTAGCCAAAAGACTTTTTGTTTTGATTTGTTTGAAAGAGTTGTGCTATGTTCTTCAGCTGGTCTTGAACTCACTATGTAGCCCAAGCTAGTCTCAGACTCATTGCCATTCTCCTGCCTCAGTCTCCTGAGTATTGGGATTACAGTGTGCCACCACTCCTAGCTCTTGACTAGGTCTTGAGAAAAGATCCTACTATATGCTACCTACAAGAGACTCACTTTATTTTCAAAGTATTAGTAGAGTAAAAGTGAAAAGATATGTGGAAAAACATAGTTCACATAAATGGAAGACAAATGAAAAAATACTACCTATACTTGATAAAACAAATGTAGAGTCATATACTGTAGAACAAGACTTATCAAATCCAAAAGCTACAACTCTTGTTGCATAGGTCTTGCTTTATCTTGGTCTTAACCATCTAGCAGAAAAGTATAAAAACAAAGAATAAGAAGTAAAACCATGGTGTTATGTTGAGCTGTAGGGAACACAGGTCAACAACTTCTGACACTGCCAGTCAAGCGGAAGACCCAGTACTATTATGGACTACTGGACTCTTTTAGAATATTTTGCTGAGTTAACACACCTATAATATTCAAATGACAGAACTAAACAAAAAGGGGATACAGATGAATGTCCATTTTGTATCTGTGTATTCAAAATGGTTAGGGTAGATATATAGTTACATTTTCTTAATGAATAGAGGGATTTTTTGTAATAGTGTTTGTAGATAGAATATCATGTCTGTACAGCAAATAAGCACTAGGAAGAGAGTATACAATGTATTAATTAATGAACCTGTCATGCCAATTTGATTTGAAACCGTCTCATTACTATTTGTCTTTCAATAAAATTATGGAAAAAAAGACAAGGTCATTATATAATGATAAAGAGGTACATTCAATAAGAGCTTATAATATTTATAAAGATATAAGCATCCAATAGCAGAGAATCTAAATATGTAAAGCAAGCATTACTAGATCTGAGGAGAAAGAAAAGAGTATAATACACCAATAACTGGGGACTTCAGTATCCCATTTCATCAATGGTCTGATCAGACAGAAAATTAATATGGAAACATCAGACTTAAATTGCACTAAAGATTCAGTTGACCCAATAAATATATGCAAAATATTGTATTTAATAACAGGATATATGTTCTTTTTAAATTTTTTTAACAGAATATATATTCTTAAGTGTGCATGGAACATTTTCCAGAATAGATTATGTTAGGTCACACAAGTTTTAACAGATTAAAAAGATTGAAATCATATCAAGTATCTTGTTTGACTACAGTGATATATAGCTAATAATCATTAATAGCAGTAACTTTAAAAAACTTCCAAATACATTGAAATGAAACCACATGTTGCTAAACAATGTGTAGGCCAATGAATAAAAGGAAATTTAGAAATGTCTGAGACAAATGCAAATGAACACTGACATAGTAAAAATATTGACATGTATAAAAAACAGTTCCAAGTGGGTAATTTGTATCAACAAATGCCTGCAGTATGAAGGAAGATCCTAAACAATATAATGTTTTGCCTCAAAGAGAGAGAAGAGAAAATTAGCTCAAAATTAGTGACAAAAAATGAGAAGAAATATATGAGATTAGAAAAAAATAGAAAATAACAGCAAAAGCAGAAATTAGAAGAGGCAATCATAATTGACCATCATTGATAAACTTTAATTGTATTTTTTCATTTCAAAGAGGAAAAAACCCCCAAAACAAAATAGCAACAACAGAAACAAAACATCACAAAAACAATAAAAATGATATAGAATTACAAAACAAGATGATATGAAATTAGCAATGGCTGTTACATTGCTTATCTATTATTGTTATATTCAACATAGTTGTTATCATCAACATAATTGAACAACATATTTATTGTTATCTTCAACATAGTTGTTCAGATGACCAGGTATAAGAATGTAAGATTAATTAAACAATTAAACTTTAACTGTTCCTTTCAATAAACCAATAGAAATTAGTCATTCAATACTTATATATGTATATATTTTTTTCTCTTTTCCCCAACCCAGTTCTTTCCTTTTAAAGAAAGATCAACATAACAATGAAACTGAGCTTCAGAACAGATTACTAGGACAGCTGCAATAGTTGATACATTGTATATTGTCATATGCTTAAAAGTTATTTACAATATTAGAAGATATATGCATGCTATCTTGTCTTTATATTAGTACAGGACTTTCTAATGAACTAAGAGAAACTAGCTGTATAATAATCTTAACTATCTTATATACACATATTTTTTTCCTTTCTTCTTTTCCTCTTTCCCAATCACAGTTCTGTTTTCTTTTGAACAGTTTCTTCACAATTCATGACATCTATTGCACATTTTGAATCTGGTTTATTTGTTCACTTTTTCACACTTGTGAGACAGTATGATCTGATGAACTTTTATCTAGATGAAAAAGAGAAAGACAAGTGGGAGAGAGAGAGAGAGAGAGAGAGAGAGAGAGAGAGAGAGAGGTGATAGAGGAAAAACTCAAGATCAGAAGTGGAAAAGGAAACATAATGGATATAATAGAAATACAAAGGATCATAAGATCCTGTTATGAACAATTATTCAACTAACTGTATAATCTAGAAGAAACCGGTAAATTCCGAGATGAGACATATAGCACTTACCAAGACAAAATAACCAGAAGTTATATTTAAATTGGGTTAAATTCTATTTAACATGATTGTAATAACTGTACATGCACTAATAAAAGTGAGAATTAAAAGACTGAATTATGAAGAAATAGAAAATTAAACAGAACAAAGTAAAAGAGTAAGGACACTGAATCTAACAAAATCTCACATCTAAGAAAAACATAATATTTGATAGCTTTGGTACTGAGTATAATGTCACTAATGCTGAAACTCTATAATGAAATTGAGAGGGAAGCAATACTTCCAAAATCATTTCTGGAGGCAAGTATTACCCTGACACCTAATTCAGAAAAGGACCCATCAAAGAAGAAAACTATAGGTCAATTTCCCTAATGAGCATAGACACAGAAATCCTCAGAAAGATACTGGCGAACAGAATGCAGCAAATCATCAAGATTATGATGATGGCCAAATAGGATTCATCCCAGGGATGTAAGGATGGTTCAACATATTCAAATGAAAAAAAAAAATGCAGTACACCATATTAACAGAGGCAGGGACAAAAAAAATCACATAATCTCAGTAGATGCAGAAAAAGCATTTGAAAAAGTCAAACATGCATTCATTGGAAAAAAAAAAAAACAAGTCCTACAGAAAGTTGGAATAGGTCTCTACCTGAATCTGATGAAAGCCTTCCATTTATGATAAAACAACAGCCAACATCTTACTAAGTGGTCAAAAATTAAAAGCTTTCACTCTAAAATCAGGAGCAATGCAATGACGTCCACTATCACTACTCCTATTCAATATAGTTCTGGAAATATTAGAGCAATTAGAAAAGAAAAAGAAAATAAATAAGGATAGGAAAGGAAGTTAAATTATCATTATTTGCAGTTGACATGATAATTTACATAAAAGACACCCAAAAATCACCAAAAGACTTGTAGGTTTAATACCTAAATTGAGTAGTGTATCGTGAGACAAATATCAACACTCAAAAATCAATAGGATTCCTGTACACAAGCAACAAACTCATTGAGAGACAAATTAAGGAAACGACACCCTTTACAATAGCATCCAAAAAATGAAATATTTAGGAATCAATCTAACAAGTAAAAGATCTATGCCCTAAACATCATGGTACTCTGAAAAAGGAGATTAAAGAGAATATCATAAATGGAAAGATATCCCTTGGGTAGGAAAAGCCACCATAGTGAAAATGAGCATACTCAGACTGTTGTACAAATCTAATGCTATCACAATCAAAATAGCATTAGCTTACCTCACAGATCTGGAGAAAACATTCCTAAACTTCATTTGGAAACAGAGGAGACCTAGAATAGCAAAGGCAATCAAGAAAAGGCATGAGGCATCCCAATCTTTGACTTGAATTATATTACAAAACTACTGTGATAAAACAACATGGTAATGGCAAAAACAGAGTTGAGGAGAAATGGAAGAGATTGGAAGATGTAGAAACAACTCTGAGCACATTGAGCTACCTTTGACAAAGGAGCCAAACATTAGTTGAAGATAGATTGCCTTTTAGATAAATGAGGCTGTAAAAATTGACTTTCCACATGCTAAAGAATAAAACTAGATCCATGTCAATCATCAGGCACTAAACTAAAATAAAAATGGATCAAATATCCAAATATTGAAGAAGAAACACTATATCTCCTGGAAGAGAGAATAGGTAGAACTCTTGAGGACATACGTGTAGGCAAGGATTTCATAAACAACCTTGATTGCGTGGAAAATAATGCAAAAAGTCAACATTAGGTTCTCATTCTATTAAATGCTTTATTTATTTATCTATTTTTTTGTACCAGGAATTGAGTTTAAGACCTTGCAGGCACTCTGCCACTGAGTTATATCCCAGCCCTTAAAAAGATTTTGCACAGCAAAATAAATCACTGACAGAACAAAACCTCACAGAGTGGGGAAAAAAAATCATAGACTATTGTCTTTCAGACAAAGGACTTACATGTAGAACATATACTGAATTGAAAACAAGGCCCCCAAATTCAAAGACCCAATCCAAAAATGGGTATCTGAGATGAATATATACTTCTCAGATGAAGAAATACAAATAGCAAGTAAATATATTTTTAAAAAGGTTCAACATACTCAGCCATTCAAGAGATGCAAATTAAAACAGCACTGAGATTTCATCTTACTCAACAATGGCTACCATCAAGAAATTAACCAGTAACAAATACTGTTCAGGTTGTGGGGAAAAAGGAACCCTTCTCCACTGTAGGTGGGAGTGTATACTGGTGCAACCACTGTGGAAATCGGTGTGGAGATTCCTCAAAATACTTTAAGATTAGAGGTCCCATTTCAGCCAGGTATTCTCCTGGATATCTTCCCGGAAGAATTAAAAACATCTTAACATAGCAATATATGTGCACTCATTTCTTAAAAAATGTATTTGGTACAGGTCTCATTATGCAGTTCAGAATGATAGAGATCCTCCTGTTTTCAGCATATCCAGTGCTGGGGTTATAGGCATGCACCACCATGCCTGGATCTCAGTGGCTGGCTTAGTGCACCCAGGGGTGGGACCAGCATGGCATGCAATCCTGGGGATCAAACCTGGTCCCTGCACTTGCCTAAGAAGATGCTCAGTTTGCTGAGGTATCTCCCGAGCCTTTTAATTTTTTTAAATTATCACTTAATTTTTTTATTTTTAAAGAATACAAAATAGTGATAGAAAAAACATTAGAAATGATATAAGATTTCACTAAACAAAGTAATAGGAATTCAACAATGGTTGCTGTATTTCATGATGCTATCTTCAAATTAGTTGTTCAGATTTAAATGTGTAGGATTCATTTAACAAAAAACCAAAACAATAATAAAGAAATTATAAGAAATTGAAAAGAGGAAAAAATAAGAGTAAAAAAGGAGAATTTTTTTAAAAAAATTATTAGCTATTCCTTTGAAAAGACCAGCAGAAATTGACAACACAATAATCCAAACTATTCTGCATATATACCTAAATATATCTTTGTCTCTTCTTTCATTTGTCTTTTCCTCATCCAAGTTTTTCCTTCCCATTGAACAAATTCTTCCCTTTCACAATATCTGTTGTACCTTTTAGATTTTAATTACTCTTTCAGGTTTTCACACTATTGTGATAATGTGATGTTTGCACACATGGATCTGATTTATTTCACTTGTCAATATAGTCTCTAGCTGTATCCATTTATTTAAAAATCCTCAAATTTATCTTTTTTAATAGCTGAATAATACTCTATCATGTAAAAATACCATATCTTTTTAATCCATTCCCAAGTTGATGGGCATTTGTGTTGTTTCCAAGATTTAGCTGTGACAAATTGCACTGCTATAAATGTGGGTGCACATATATCACTGTGGTATGATGATTTCAGTTCTTTTGGAAAAATACCTAGAAGGGGAATAGCTGGCTTAAATGGGACCTGCAATCTTAACTTTTTGAGGAATCTCTATACTGATTTCCATAATGGTTGTACCAGCTTGCATTCCCACCAACAGTGGAGAAGTGTTCCTTTTTCCCCAGTCTCTCCAATGTTCGTTATTCATTGACATCTTGATGATAGCCATTCTTTCTGGCATAAGATGGTATCTCAGTGTTGTTTTAATTTGCATCTCTTGAATGACCAATAATGTTGAATATTTTTTCATATATTTATTTACCATTTGTTTCTCTTCATTTTTGAGTTTTTGGGGTCTTCTATGTATAGTGTAAGGCCATTTGCAAATAATGTTAATTTCAGTTCTTCCTTTCTAATCATTATTCCTTTTGTTTCTTTCCTTGTCTGGTTAATTTTTCCAGAACTATATTGAACAGGAGCTGTGACAGTTGACATCCTTGCCTTGTTCCTGCTTTTAAAGTAAAGGCTTTCAATTTTTGTCCATTTAGTATGATGAAGGCTGTTGGTTTGTCATAGATGGCAGTTATCAGTTTGAGGGAAAGACCATCCATTCTGATTTTCTGTAGTGTTTTTTTTTAAATCATGAAGTGTTGGACTTTTTCAAAAGCTTTTTCTGTATCCATTTAGATGATCATGTGATTTTTTATAAAGCAATGAATTGGTTTATTAATTAACACTGATTTCACATCCTCATACATTGTGGTAGATTGACCACTGGTGGTCAACTTGTTAAACCCAGCTGAACTGAACCAGCATGATGCTGAGTGTGGGAGGCCCACCTGAGGATTGTTGCTAGCAGCAGAAGAGGCAGAATTGGACAGAAAGAAGTGGAGAGGCTGTTAGGAGCTGTTGGTTCTCTAGAAGGACCTTGTCATGTTGGTTTTCCTGATGAATATGGCTGTTAATATCTGAAGAGCTTGGGACCTAACTGTTGCTGGGGATAGCTGTGGTACTTTTCAGGGGATCTCTGGTTCTTACTTGAGTGTCACTTCCTAGTTCCAGTTCAGATCCCTCAGCCTGCTAGCGCAGATCCTTCATCTTTTTTTAAATTAATTTTATTGAGAAACAGCAATGAGACAGTTTCAAAACCGATTAATAGGACAGTTTCAATAATTAATACATTGCATATTGTTATATTCTTAATTGTTATTCATAGTACAAGACGTAGACATGATATCCTGTTCAAATACTATTAGTACAAATCTTACTTCTCATTGAATTAA
>NW_004524736.1:3697522-3699496 GCF_000260255.1 Octodon degus | reverse complement strand
ATAGTGCTAGGGATTGTATTTTCCTCCCTCTCTCTTCTCCTTTGCTCCCTCTCTTCCTTTTTTCTAAAAATATGACACCTATGAATAAATCTACCAAATAATGTATGTATTCTCCTCTGAAGTAAATTATCAAACTTTACAGATTTTCAAGAAGATCTAAGTAGAGAGATATGCCATCATGCCGTATATCATTTATTCATCAAATCACTACTTATCATCCATGTATCAAATGCCTCCATTTTGTATAATCAAAAAATTTTAAGTTGTTTGCATCACTAAGTTCACAGTTAATGAATTTTAAATTCCTGCCTTTTTCCTTTTTCAGTTTTAGTAATTAATAACCAAAGCGTCAGAAATAGGGCTGGCCTGGGGAGAAGGTGGAGAATGCAGGTCCCCAGTGATAGTGAGGTTCCAAGTTATGGAAACAAAAAGAATTCAACATTAAACTTCCTTAAGAGTTAGGGAAGGAAGTCACTTTGCAATTCCATGGTTCTGGCTATGATTTAGTGTGAAGTTTCTTTCTTAAATGGTATGGTCCTAGTAAATGTCAAGGCATACAGGCTGAAAATTAGTGCAAATTTTATAAGTGACCTTTTGTGATTTCAACTCTGGTTGGCACAGTTTTGCTCGTCTGATCATACACTCGACAGAGTGGAACTCTTGAGAGGAAGCAAGTGAATTAGATGCAAAGAGCATTGCCATCAGAGAAGCCGTATGATTAAAGACAGAACTCTAAGATTTGAATAAGTTCAATTTCTGGGAGAAGCTGCTCTTGTATGCAATGTTATATGACACCAGCGGCTTGAGAAATAGATGTTGGGCCAGAAAAAGTTGGGAGAGAGTGTGGGATGCACATTTACAGGAAGCATATGCTTAAATCCAAAATTTAAGAATCTAAAGAAGGAAATGTCTCCATTATTGATATTTCATAAAAATAGATTTTACTTAAAATGAATTCTTTGAATGTAGGATGCTCAAAATCCCATAAAAATTGATAGTATGGACAAAATGGTAAAGATTTAGGGATTCAGGGGATCACCTGAATTTTCCTACAGTTAGAATCTGGACCTTTAAAGAATATTTTTCCATGCTTAAAATTCTGTTAAGTAAAAGAAACAGGTTATTCTTCCCTTTTCCATCAAAGTAAAGGATACCAACAGGTCTCTAGTATTTTAAATGCATCCATTGTGGTCCCTTTAATTGACTCTATATCTTTCTAATAGTTATTTATCTAGAACTGTACTGTCCTGTATTGTAGCCATTAGCTACAGGCAGCTATTTAAATTAATTGAAATCAATAAAATTAAAATTATGGCACAGTGGCCATATTCCAGATATTCAATAGCCCCCTGGCTAGTGGATGCTCTATTGGCTAGGGCAGAAATAAATCACTTCCATCTTTGGTGAAGGTTCTCTTGAACAGAACTTGCATGAAGTTTCTCATATCTGCTTTGAGCTTTTAGTTTTTTCTACCAATGAATATAGGAGCTACCTGAGTGTGCCATATAGTACATTATGATCTTCCCATCCTTTCAATCTATTGCCACAAATTATCCAGAGTCTCAGAACTATACCTGGGGCTTGTCATTAACTAGAATCACTCTTAAATTCATGAATGAGTTGTAAACTGTTTTGTTCTCCCTCTCTATTGCAGTGGCACTGAGGATTGAATCCAGGACCTCAACATTGAGTTACATCCCTAGTCTTTTGTTTTTAAATTGTAGTTTAAGTCCAGGTATTAGTAAGTTACTCTGTTGCCCAGGATGGGTTTAAAATTGAGCTCATCTGTGTCAGCCTCCCAGAACACTTGGATTCCAGGCATCTCACAATGGCTAGCTGCTTTTATTTTTTAAAAGAGAATAAAAAATAGTGGAAAAAAAAGAACATTAGAAATGATACTGAAGGGGCTGGGGAGATGGCTCAGTGGAATAAGTGCTTCCCTGGCAAGCGCAAGGGCCTGAGTTCAATCCCCGG
>NW_004524736.1:3692469-3696593 GCF_000260255.1 Octodon degus | reverse complement strand
GAAAGTAGCTGTATATCTATCCTATTTTCTGTATACAGATACAAAACGGTCCTTCCTTTTTTTTTTTTTTTTCTGCTCAGGTTGCCTTCAGGGCAGGTCTAGTTTGGCTTGAGGATGAGGGGATTGAACCACAGCATCCTGCACCTGACTGCTTTGTTTCAGCAGGCACTTAAACACCTGAGCTAATGGGCAGGCCCCGGTCCTTCTTTTGTATCCTCTTTTTTTGTTTAATTTTGTTAGAGATGAGTATGTCATTGCCACTTAAATATTGTAGGTGGATGAATTCAGCAAAATAATCCAATATAGTCCAGTAGTCCATATTAGTAGTGGATTATTCACAGGACTGGCAATGTCAGAAGTTGTTGACTTCAGCCTTTCACAGCTCAGCATATTAATATGGTTTTATTTTTTATACCTCATTTTTATACTTTTCTGCTGGATTGTTAAGACCAAGATAAAGCAAGACCTATATAACAAGAAATTTATCTTTTGTATCTGATAAGGTCAGTCAAATCACCTCAGGATTTATCCGGAAACCCTGTACTGCAGTTTGCAGATCTTTGTCAGTGTCAGCCATGTGGATGAGTCACAGCCATTGCTTGACCAATTTGCTCTTTGTGAAAGCCTGAGAGAATGTTTTCTCTCCATGTGATTCTCCTTAGGCACTCTCTACATCATCAATCACATTTTTCTGTGGCCCCATAATCCCCTTGATCAGAAAATTTGGGACACAACTGAGTTACATGATGTTACAGTATAAATTCTCCAATGTCCTGAGTCTTCACTGACCTTTAAAAGCTAGGGCCAAAATGTTGGTTGACCTTGCAGTGCTTCTTTTTCTCTAATTTTTGGTCTGCAAACTTAGGTTGTTAACCCCCTAGATGAGAAGCTTATTATTACCCTACAACATATGCAGTTGGGTTTAACCTAACTATCTGTCTGAATATCAAACATCTTAGGCATAACATGGAACAGGTATTTTCCATCAAGTATTGATATGTTAAACTTTAAGTCTCTACAGAACATGGAGAAAAAATTAAAAAAATTTAAGAAATATGAATAAACAATTACATATTTTTACACAGAAATTTAGAAATAATCATGTGATTTTTGTCTTTGGCTCTGTTGATGTGTTGTATTACATTTATGGGTTTGCATTAAACCATCCCTATATTCCTGGGATGAATCTCACTTGGTCATGCTGTATAATCTTTATGATGACTTGCTGCATTTTTTTTGCTAGTATTTTATTGAGGATTTTTGTATCTGTGTTCTGTAGGGAGATTGGGCTATAGATCTCTTTTTTGTTTGGGTCCTTCTCATTTTGGTATCAGGGTAATATTTGCCTCCCTGAATGAGTTTGGGAGAATTGAAGAGTTTGAAAATAGTTGACATTAGGTCCTCCCTAAATTTCTTGTAGATTTCAGCTGTGAATCCATCAGGACCTTGGCTTTTCTTTTTCAGTAAGTTTTTAATTACATTTTCAATTTCATTGACATATTGATTGGGCTATTCAGAATTTTTATATGTTCTTGATTCAGTTTATGTTGGAGCAAAGATGGCCTCTCTAACAAATTGTGTTGGGGACACTGGATATTCAAATGTAAAAAATGAAATCTAGATTTTTATCTCTCACCCTGTATAAAAAATCAATTCAAAATGGAACAAATATTGGGTATGAGACCTAAAACGGTGAAAGTGCTAGAAAAACCGAAACATAAGAAAAACACCTAATGCCACAGACATAGGCAAGGGCTTCCTGAATAGAATTCAAAAAGCACAGGAAATGATAGCAATAATTGACAAATAGGACGATATCAAATTTAGCATGTTACTGCACAGCAACAGATAGAGCTAAAAGAGTGAAAAGACCACCTATACAACAGGAAAAAAGTTTTGCTAGCTGCTCTTACAATGGAGGGGAATTAACATCAAGAATATGTAAAAAACTCAAAAACAACTAAAACATCAGACAGGCCAGTCATTACATGTGCAAATGAATTGAATAAACAAACACTTCTCAAAAAAAGAACAAATGGTGACCATATATATGGGAGGAAAAAATTTTCACATATTTAGCCATTAGGGAAATGATGAAACTGCATTGAGACTCCCTTTCATTCCAGTTAGAAAGGCTATCATTAAAAATACAAAGTAATAATAGTAATAATACTAATCATCATCATCATCATCATCATCATCATCATCATCATCATCATCCACATGGCTGACAGTCACAAAGGATCTACAAACTGTGGTATAGCTTAAATCTTAAGGGAATTTGACTGACCTTATTAGATACAAAAGTTACATTTCTTGTTACATAACAACCTATGTAGGAAGACCTACATAGGTCTTCCTTTATCTTGGTCTTAACCATCCAGCAGAAAAGTATGAAAACAAAGCATAAAAAGTAAGACCATATTAATATGCTGAGCTGTAAAAAGCTCAAGTCAACAACTTTGGACATTGCCAGTCTTACGGAAAACCCACTACTATTATGGACTACTGGACTATATTGGAATATTTTGCTAAATTCATGCATCTACAATATTTATATGACAATGGAATACCCTTCTCTGACAAAGCTAACCAAAAAAGTGGGATAGAAATGAACGACCCTTTTGTATCTGTATACTCAAAGTAGTTAGGATAGATGTACAACTCCATTCTCTGAATTCAATGAATAGAGAGGTTTGTTATAATAGTGTTTGAGACAGTATATCGTGTCTACATCTTGTACAATGAATAACCACTAAGACAACAATATGCAATGTATTGATTATTGAAAATGTGCCAGTAATCAGTTGTGAAATTGTCTCATTGATATTTCTCAATAAAATTATTAATAAATAAATAAATAAAATAAAATAAAATAAAATAAGTCCCCATAAGAATACAAAGAGGAAACCTTTCACCTTCCAATTTGTGGAAGTATAAATTGCTATAACCCCTGTGGAACACTGAAGAAAGTAGAATGGTGGTACTGGGTAATATGAGGAGGAGTTTAAGAGACACTTGTCAAACAATATAAAATTTCAGCTGTGAAGAGTAAGTTGAAGAGCTCTAATGTATAATATGATGACTACAGATAAGTACAATGTATTATATTCTTTAAAAGTACTGTTGAGAAGGACAAGAGAGGGAATGGGGGAAAGAGTTTTATCTATGCATGTAAACAGGATGGTTTGGATAACTGTACTGTGGTTTTCTGCTGGGCTCTGGAAGGGAGCAGATAATGCTTAACTTGTTTTGTCTCCCTTTTTCAATCGTTTCTCCTTTTTCTCTTCTTAATTTCTTATATATTTCTTTTTCTTATTCCAGTTTTGCATGCATATATCTCGTAATATGAATAATTGTTTGAAAGACAACACAATGTATTACAGAAAATACTGTGAAATTCATATTACTTTGTTAAGTGAAATTAGGTATGACCTATAATTTTTCTGTTTTAATACTCTATTAAAAATACTCAGGCTGGCCAAATAGCTCAGTGGATTGAAGTGCCTGCTTAGGCAGATGCAGAGGCCGGGAGTTCGATTCCCAGGCCTGCTGTGCTAGCCCCAGCCCTGGGGTGCACTTAAAGGGTGATTGAGACTGGGCGTGGTGGCTCACACCTGTAATCCCAGCACTTGGAAGGCTGTAAACAGGAGGATTACTATGAGTCTGATCTACACAGTGAGAACCTGAACACCCTGTCCTAAATACAAAAAAAACAAAAAAACAAAAAACTGAGAACAGATTTTAAGGTTCCCACCACATAACTAATAAAGTGAGAAAACACATAAGTTAATTTGCTAGATTTGGTCATTTCATAACCTATTATATATTTGAAAATATGTTATGCATTACAAATATATGATCAAAAAGCAGAAAAAGACATAAACCTATAAGAACAAGTAAGGAGATAATAGTAGCCAAAAATTATGAAAGAAGAAATCAGGGGGATAATTGGTGAATGATTTAGATGCATTAGGAACCAAGTTTGTATGAAAAGTCAGCAGAAAATATATGACAATATATGACAAATTCATAACAAATACTGAATGAAATTTCCTTACTCAGATACGAGGTATCTGAAACAAGATTAAACAAAACTCTATAGTTAGCTTTATTCTTAATGG
>NW_004524736.1:3660051-3685995 GCF_000260255.1 Octodon degus | reverse complement strand
TTTTCCTTTCCCTCATCCCAGTTTTTCCTTCCCTTGGAGTAGTTTCTTTTCCTTTCACAGTATCTATTGTAACTTTCAGATCTGATTTACTCTTTCAGGTTCTTACACTAGGGAGACAATATGTTTACACATGTGAATCTGATATATTTCACTTATGATTATGGTCTCTATTTACATCCATTTATCTATAAAAGGCTTGAGTTTATCTCTTTATATCTGAATAATGCACCAATGTATAAAAATACCACATCTTTTTCTGTCCATTCTTCAGCTGATGGGCACGTGGGTTATTTTCAAGATTTGCTATGACAAAATTGTGCTGCTATAAACATGAGTGGACATATATCGCTGTGGTACGATGTTCTCAGTTCATCTGGAAAAATATCCATGAGGGGAATATCTGGGTTCAGTGGGACCTCCAATCCTACCTTTGTGAGAAATCTCCACACTGATTGCCACAGTGATTGTACCAGTCTACGCTCCCACCAACGCCGGAGAAGGGTTCCTTTCTCCCCATAGCCCATCCTGAATTTGTTATTTGTTGACAAATAAGTAAATAAATGATTGATGATAGCCATTCTTTCCTGGGTGAGATGGAGTCTCAGTGTTGTTTTAATTTGCATCTGTCAAATGGCCAACGATGTTGAACATTTTTTTCATATAGTTATTGGCCATTTGTATTTCTTCAACTGAGAAGTGTGTATTCAACTCACATGCCAATTTTTAGATTGGGTCTTTGAATTTCAGAGGCCTGATTTTCCAACCAGGTCTATTCTGCAGTGATACAGAGACCTCCAGTTTTTGGGTCTTTCCATTTGTTTACAGTTGTCTTCTGCTGTCTTCATCCAGCCTAGTGTTTACCTTTATACAATTCCCTCACCATTATCCTAGAGTATGTCAACTTTTATTCTTCTAATACTGCCTGCTTGTTTTCTCTGGGTCCGTGTCATGTAACTTTTAGGGTTTTGTGTTATGTGAGTGAATGGACTAGCAAAAGTGACAAAAGTATATGTAACTGAGATCAGATGCTGTGTACTAGTAGTTTTTGGGCATTGGATTATAACCGACTCATCCATCATGAACTCAATTTAGTGGATTTAAATAGTTATTTAAAGTGATAAATCATAATTATATATTAATGGGGTATTATGCCATTTTGATATGTGTATACAAAAAGACTTGATTAAGTGAAATTAATGCACCAATCACCTGGATTATTTCATTTGAAATTTTTTTAAGTTATTGTAAAACATACAACACACTTTCATTGATTATAGTCACTCTGCTGTGTTGTAGATCTCAGAACTTTACCTGAGGAATCTCCTTCACTCCAAATGTATTCTTCCTTCTCTCCACTGTGAAGTAGTAGACCATTTAATCCTAGTAATTGGATCAATCACTTCTACTAACACTGTAACTCTCTTTTTTAGCCTGTTGACTCTAAAGCATGAGCCTGAAATGGATGCGGCATATCTTAGCTTCTACTTTAATGGAATTGTTGTTTCTTCATGTAGAAGCCTCCTCCACTCTGGAACTAAGTCTTTTTGGCCAGAGCAGTAAAATATTTTGGGCACTGGAAGCAAAAATATTGCTAATGTGTCAAGAGGGGTAATGGTGAATGGTACCATTCCATTTCTACCCCTTGATTCTTGGGCCCATGAATCCTACCATATATGGGTCAATGATTCAGAGCATATATGGCCTTCTAGAGAACCTTGGCCCAGCCCTGCACAGGATATGGTCACCTAGCTGGCTCTGCTTCTGAATGGTGAGGAACATGGTAAGATTAGTGAGTTCCATAAGCATGAACTGTTTTCTGCACTTGCTTGGCCATGAGATATATTTAACAACTTATAGTTTATTAATACATGTGTATAATACATTATGTTTACATTCCTTGCTGGAAGTTGGCACATGCTCATAACACATCTCAATTCCTTTTCTCATCCCTTTTCTTCTTCCCTCCCTCCCCCATCCACTAATCTTTTGTTCCTCTTGCTTTTCCCCCACTTTTGGCACATATTTACAATACAGAATGTTTACATTCCTTATGTAAAATTCCTTATGTACATAACACATTTTCATAACACACCCCAATTCTCTTTTATATCCCCTATTCCTCCCCTCCCTTCCACCCTCCATCTTTTGATCACTTTTTGCTCTGAGAAGCATCTAACTCCCTACTTCTCATTCTCCTTTACCAGCTTCTTACATTTACTCTGGGTTTCTCACATGAGAGAAACCCTTCAATGTTTAAGCTCATGTGTCTATTTATTTTACTCACTGTTATGGTCTCAAAGAGCATCCATTTTCCTAAAAATTACTCAAGTTTTTCTTTATGGCAGAGTAGTACCCCATTACATAGAAATACCACACTTTATTTGTTAATTCATCTGCTGATGGACATAGAGGCCTACTCCAAGATTTAGCAATTGTGAATTGCATTGCCATAAATATGGGTATGAATGCATCATTGTAATAGGAAGTCTTTAACTGTTTTGGAAGCTACCTATAAGTACAATAGCAAGATCAAATGGAATTTCTAGTTTCAGTTTTTTGAGGAATTTCCACATTGATCTTTATAGTAGTTGTACTAGCTTATATTCCCTACCTTCTTTTTTTCTCAAAGACTTCCCAGAATATGTTACTATTTGTTTTCTTGATGGCTGGTTTTTCTGGGGTAAGTTGGAATCTGAGCTGTTTTGGTTGCATTTCTCTAATGGGCAGAGGTGTTGAGCATTTTTGCATGTATTTACTAGCCATTTGTTCTTCTGTGTAGCGTCTACTCATTTTACTTGTCCAATTTTTGATTGGGTCCTTTATTTTGTGGGGAGGTGTCTAATTTTTTAAGTTCCTTATATATTATGGATGTGAGTCCTTTGAGAAATTGCTGAAAAGTTGTTTTCTCAATCTATGGGTTGTCTTTTTACTATGTTTTTTTTTTTCTATGTGGAACCTTTTTAATATGGTCCCATATATTGATTTTTGATACTATTTCCTGTGCAACTGAGGTTCTGTCCATAAAATTCTTCCCTATACCTATAACTTCAAGAGTTTTACCTATTTTGTCGTCCAGCAGGTTAACTTTTTCGGCTTTAACATTTAGTTCTTTGATCCATTTTGATTCTAGTTTAGTACGTGATGAGAGATATAGGTCTAGATTCAATCTTCTGCGTGTGGATTTCCAGTTTTCCCAATACCATTTGTTAAGCAGTGCATGTTTTTAGCTTTTTTTTGGTCAAAGATCAAATAGTTGAAAGTTTTTGGATTTGTTTCTGCATCCTCTATTCTCTTCTGTGTCTGTTTCTATGCCTCTATCATCTGCTTTATAAAAATCATTATAGCTTTGTCATATAATTTCACGCCTGGTATAATAATCTCTCTTTTGCTCTTAACCTAAGATTGTTTTTGCTATTGAGGGTGTTTTCTGGTTTCCTATGTATTTTAGGATTGCTTTCTACAGTTCTATAAGGAATGCTATTGGAAGCTGATTTGAATTGGATTAACTGTTTACCATTTTTAGGATTCTAGCTGTTTTTACTGGGTGTGGTGGTACACACCTGTAATCCTAGCACTTGGGAACCTGAAAACTGGAGAATCACTATGAGTCTGATCGGTGTAGTGATACCCTGTAGATCCTGTACTAAAATACATTTTTAAAAAGATCTTACATGTCTCCACTGTGATTCACTATGGGGCCTGCCAGAAGCTGCAAACAGCATCTTTTTCTGACATTGATACCTCAAGAACCAAAAATGCTTAAAGGTATTATATAGAGTACTGCAATCCTTACATTTCACAAGTGGTAAACTAATATAATCACATGAGTATATTTTGCGTATTACTATAAACAGTTCACTTTGTGGACTGTCAATACTCTGTATTATCTGAAGAAGAGACTATGACAACTTTAGGTCTCATCAAATTGTAGAGACAATTCTAAACAGATTCGAGGAATCCATGTTTACAATTCTGTTTTCTTGACACCATTCTTGGTACCAAAGTATTTACCAGTTAGAGTTCTATATAGGAACAGTTAAAATATTTGCATAATTATGCAAGAGGATTTATTAGAGAGGCTTGCAGTATTAGGGACAAGAGGGTGTATAATTACTCAGTCCAGGAAGACAGAAGCCACTGAACAAGAGGCATTAGTGATGCAACAAATTTGTGGTCAAAGCCCTAGAAGCTCACAGTGGAAGCCCTAGTACAAGTCTGTGTTGGAAGGCTAAAGGAATTGAAGACATTGTCCATAGGTGATGGAAAAACTGATGCTTTTAAAAATGAGAGTGTTTCCTTCTTGTTTCTCTGTTGGTCGGTGCCTGAGTTGGGTCTTTCGACCTCAGTTTAGTGGCCTATATGTCAGTCACCCACAGACACCAAGAACTCTGTTCTTCTAATCTTCTAGGCATTTCTTAATCCACTCAAGTTGACATATCATGATCAATGATTATATATGTCTCTGCTTTTCCTTGATTTTCCTCTGATTTCCATGGTCATCAGAGGAAAATACCTTCATTGTCTTCCTCATGGCTTCTTCTTCCTTGGGTCATTCCTGAAAACAGGGTCCTTGTACAGTTTATATCTAAAAAGGCTCACAGAGCATTATGTGTTTGGCAGGTGATTGGTTTAAGGGGGGATTTTAGGTGACATGCTGTTAGGAAGTGGGATCTGGTCAGAAAAAGCAGGTTGTAGAGGCATAGCCTAAAAGGTTGTCTCCCTCCTGGCTTCTTCCATGACTTGCTCTGCTTCTGCAGCACTGTGAGGTAAGCTTTTTCCCCATTGTGTTCCTATGCCATCCCATCTTGCCTTGGATCCAACAGACTATGTACTGAAACATGAACCAAGTAGCATATTGTTGCTGTAGAATTTTTAAGCAAAACAGTTGAGTAAGAAATGAAATTTTCTTTTTTTTCCCCAAATTTCACTTGTATCCAAAAGTAACTACTTTGTACTATTTGGTGTGCATCTTTCTAGCTTCATTCCTAAGTATTTACACAAAGTTATAAATTTATGAACAAAAAATAGGATTAAATTTTACATAAATGTAGTATTGTTCACTGAAGTTCACTTTTTCTTATATTTTAGTATATTTTCTATGTCAGAATATATATGTCCATATAATTATTTCAAATTGTTGCATAACTTTACATAGTATGAGTTCAATTTTCTTTTCTCTTCTTCATCATAAACATTTGGATAATGTTCACTTTTTGAATTACAGAAAGTGCTGCCATAAAATCTTTGTATGCATATCGTATCATAGTTGAGAATGTATTTCTGTTGGATAGATACTGAATAGTGGAATGCCATGTCAGACAGTATATCCTTCTAAAATTTCGATACTGCCAAACTCTCTTCCAAAAATCTGTGGCTAATTTATATTTCCATAAAGGCTGTTTCCTGACATTCTTCTACCACTACTAAGTGTTTAACATCTATAGTTACCATTTTAAAAAATCCAGCTGTTGCATTTTAATTCTATTTGTCTGATCAGTAATAATGCTGAACATACTTTCACATGTGTAGTATGAAGTTCTGGTAAAATTATTTGTTTTATTTTCACCTATTTTAAATTGGGTTGTTCGTTCTTATGGATTTTTAGGAGTTTTTGTTTTTTTAAAAAATCTTCAAAGGCATCTTCTACAGCATAAACATTTACAATTTTTGTATAGTCAATATGTATCATTTGGGTAGGTAAAAACCTTTCCCTAGATTGTGTGAAAATGATCTTGTATTTCCTTAGGATGCTTTTGTAGATTTGCTTTCACATTTAAGTTTTTATAGAGTCTGTTTTTGTGAGACACAGGATGTAGGGATCTAATTTTGTTTCCAACTAAACATCCAGTACAATGCCATCTGATCATAGCAAAAATTAGAAATGTGTGGCTGTTTCTAGAATTTCTCGTCTTCTGTTGACTATATTACATATTTAAATTATTAAAGCTTTATGTTTTGAAAACCTGGCAAGGCAAAGGCTCCCTTGTTGTGTTTTTCAAATATGCTCTTATGCATTTTCTTTTCTAGCTGAATTTTGTAAACAGCTTGTATGTTCCCTAAAGAATCATACTTGCATCTTAATTGAGGTTATACTGAATTTATAGATTAACTGGGTGGTTTTACAATTTTGAGTTTTCTATTCAGAAGGTTGGTATATTTTTGCATTTACTCTTTTTCAAGGTTTTTTTTGAAAAACTTTATATTTTTATTTACATGAGTTTTATATATTTTCTTTAAAACAGGAAAAAATACACACACACACACACACACACACACACACAAAATAAACTATACGCCTAAGGCAAGGGAGTATTAGACTCAAAGAAGGGCTGCACTCCTGACCCTCATGAAGAGCTTAAGGGATAGGGGCTGTGGCTTCTAGGGAGCAGTGAGGTGACCCAGGCTGTGGATGTGTGCACAGTGAGCAAGTATTGTCATGTTGTGCAGGTGTCAGCCACCTGCAGTAGTCTCCTAGGTGTCAGCCACCTGCAGTGGTCTCTATCTGGGACTGGTACCAGATCTGTACCAGATCCTCAATCCCTCTGCTATTGCTTCATCCTTTTCTTCTTCTTTTATTTTTAGAGACAAGGTCTTGTTATGGCATCCAAGTTGGCCTTAAACTCACTATTTATAACCCAAACTGGCCTCAAATTCAGATCCTTTTACCTCAAACTCCAGAGGGCTGGGATCACAGGCATGTACCAACACATCTGGCTAAATTTTATTTTGTTTTTGAAGCAGATTTGCAAAGAGGTATATGAAAATTATCCTGCTTATGATTTAACTGAAAGAAAAGATTTCATAAAAACAACTATAAAAGAGTTGATTTCTTGAGATAGAGAACAAAGATGAGTTGTTCCCATAGACTGGAAGGTCTCATGTATACATTATACCAGCAAAAAGAATGTGTTGCTTTTTCTAAATTCTTATGTTGTTAGATCTTACTGCTGACCTTTTTTATCTTGGGTGCTATTATAAATTTGAATTTGTCATTTTAAATTGCATTTCTATGCTGTTTTTAGTTTAAAATGTTGCACGGCAATAATGTTACTTGCTTTTATAATTGTATTTTGTACATTTTGCGATTCTTTATATAAGGCTATAGATTCCTGAATTATGGGTTTTAATGCGCTTAATATGAGCTTGCTTAAGGTATACTTTTAATCAAGTAGAACAAAAAATATAGGTGGCATTGATACATGCAGAACCTTTAAAAGTGTTTAGTATATAAAATATTTTGAATACACAGCTCTTCTGTCAGCGAACTTGGTGGCATTGTGTTCATTGCACTAAATTACACAAGCTGTCTGGATAACTGAATTGGAACTTCATCTGCATGTGTATGTATGCCAAATTGTCAGCATGAAAGGAGTGACAGATGCTATTTTTGTATTTTAGAAAAGTTTGTTGTATATAAAGTATTTTTATTTCTTTTGTGTAGATCAACTTTTAAACTCATATAGGTAAGTACTTTACGTTTGTAAACAATGAAGTGTCAGTGTTAGCCAGACAGTGTGATGGAGCAGTGGAAGCTGAGTTCAGTGATGCTACAGGAGCTGTCTAGTTCTGCTTTGCCTTGAAAGTATCATCCATTTATATTTTAGTGTTAATTAGAAAATTGTAGATACTGTTTCATATTAAGGACAAACCAAAATCAACACATGAAAGCTTCAAAAACTTTGGGAAAGTTAACATTAAGTACATTTGGCCTATATTAAGTAACGTTTTTATTAACTGCTTCTGGCCATGTAAAATGCTGATATTTACAGGAAACCTGGCCACTTTCATAATTACGATAAAAGTATGAGGTATAATGCCACAAGAAAATGCCTAGGCAGAAGCAGTCATCTCTGACAAAGTATTTCTCAAAGGTGATCATATATTGTACTTATTTTTAGCATTAAACAAATTTAATGTTTGTTGGGTTTTTACATATTGACCAATCAGGATTCCACATGATCAGTATATGGACCACTCCTGAATTTAAAGAACTGAAGTGTGTCTTTTTTTTTTTTTTTTTTTTTTTTTTTGTATTTTAGGGAAGGGCTTACAGGGTATTCAGGGTCTATTAAATTGGACTGGTAATGATCTGCCCATTTACAGCCTCCCAAGAGCTGGGATTATAGGCCTGTGTGCCACCATGCTCAGTCTCAGTTGTCATCTCAGGGTGCCCTGGGGATCAAACCCCTCGGCCCCAGTCCCTGTGCCTACTTTCAGGCACTTTAATCTGCTGAGCTATTTGGCTGGCCCTTGAAGCATGTCTTTTAAATTGACTGTTAATTAGTTTACTAAATAACCTTTCTCTGCTAGTTTCAAAAACCCACTGAAGATTCACAGGATCATTGCCTTACCCATCTTGTGCTTATAAATGTCTGGCTTTGCCCCTGTCATGTTTCCTAGCTTTTCTCCTTGCCCTCTCTTAATTGGCTAATCCTCAAATTTTTGCTTTCCTTTTAATTGTGTTATACCTTTCTATTTGTATTTCTTCTTTTGAGTTCTTATACTAGGGAAACTATATGATATTTACACATGTGGGTCTGGTTTATTTCACTTATGAGTATATCTTCAAGTGGCATCCACTTCAATGTAAAGGCTTCGAGTTTATCATTCTTTATAGCTGAGTAATACTCCATTGTATAAAAATACCACATCTTTTTCATCCATTCCTCAGGTGATGGGCATCTTGGTTGTTTCCAAGATTTGGCTATCACAAATTGTGCTGCTATAAACATAGGTACACATAGATAACTATAATATGATGTTTTCAGTTCCTCTGGAAAAATTCCCAGTAGGGGTATAGCTGATTTGAATGGGATTTCCAGTCCTAGTTTTTAAAGGAGTCTCCACACTGATTTCCATAATGGTTGCACCAGTCTACATTCCCACCAGCGGTGGAGAAGGGTTCCTTTTTCCCCACAGCCTCTCTAACATTTGTTGTTGGTTGATTTCCTTATGATAACCATGGAGAGAAAACATTCTCTCAGACTTTCACAGAGAGCAAATTGGTCAAGCAATGGCTGTGACCCATCCACATGACTGACACTGACAAAGGATCTGCAGACTGTGATACAGGGTTTCAGGATAAGTCCTGAGGGGACTTGGCTGACCTTATCAGACACAAAAGTTACATTTCTTGTTATATAGGTCTTGCTTTATATTGGTCTTAACCATCCAGCAGAAAAGTATGAAAACAAAGTATAAAAAGTAAAGCCATATTAATATGCTGAGCTGTAAAAGGCTCAAGTCAACAACTTCTGACATTGCCAGTCTTATGGAAAACCCACTACTATTATGGACTACTTGACTATATTGGAATATTTTGCTGAATTCATGCATCTATAATATTTAAATGACAATGGAATACCCTTCTCTGACAAAACTAATCAAAAAAGGAGGATACAAATGAACAACCAGGCCGGGGAGATGGCTCTGTAGAATAAGCGCTTGCCTGGCAAGTGCTAGGGCCTGAGTTCAATCCCCGGTTTCAAAAAAAAAAAAAAAAACCTAAAAACTAAAAAAACCCCAAAACAAATGAACAACCATTTTGTATCTGTACATTCAAAATAGTTAGGATAGATATACAGCTGCATTCTCTTAATTCAATGAATAGAGAGATTTATTCTAATAGTGTTTGTGGACCAGATATCATGTCTGCATCTTGTACAATGAATAACCACTAGGACAACAATATGCAATGTATTAATTATTGAAACTGTGCTAGTAATCTGTTTTGAAACTGTCTTATTGCTATTTGTTTCTCAATAAAATTATTTAAAAAGTTAACCTTTCTCTGAATTTTAGAATGAAACATGCTGGTTATGATAGAATTAGGTATTTGAGGTACCAACTGACTGTTTCAAAATTTTTGCATCATACAACAGAAATATGTAAGAGTGATATATGTTGAATGTTAAGAAGTATTTTCAAAGATATGACTTGTTTCTTGACAAAGTTAGGACACTAGGGTAAGGCACACTGAATACAAATGAATGGCATAAGCAACTGAGACCTAAAATTTGGCTTTTGAAGTTAAACATTAAATTTGTTCCTGTAAACCTTGTCAATAAAAAACAAGAATTGGTGAAAAAAAATTTATTTATTTATTTTTTTCAATCTCTTCTTTTTTTTGCAAATACCCCCTTCTCCTGCCACGCTGTGTCAGGATGTGACTTAAAAGGTTCATCTCCAGGAATTATGCAAATTTGAATCAAAGCTCCAGAGCACAGACAGTGGGCTGTTTTTTGAAAGAGAGTATCCAAGAACAAGGACCCTGGCTGGTGGCTCCACAGACTCAGTACTTAAGGAGTATTCGAGCGTCTTCTAGGACTATTGCACACAGCCAAGTGAAAGGCTTTCTGGTTTTTTCTCTGCTTCAGGAGAAGTCTGATATTTGTCTTCTGTACATTTCTTTTTAGGATTATTCCTGGATACTAGTATTTTTCACTGCATCTTCTAATTGGTTGTTGCTGTTATATATGAAATTTGCTTACTTTTTGGTTTTCAGTCATTTTACTGAACTTTCATTATGCATAAATACTTCTTGTATTGATTCAACTGATTTTCAAGCTTAACAATATATTATGCTTAAAAATGAGTGTTTAATTTATTCCTTGAGATGGTTATTACTTTATTCCTTTGCCTTTTTTTAGCTATTAAATCTTGTTTACTTTTTGTTTGTTTTTGAACTGGGGAATCAAATCCAGGGGCACTCTTATCATTGAGCTATATTGCCAGTCCATTTTGTTTTATTATTCTATTTTGGTTTTTGTAATAATGTGTTTTTCTAATACAAAGCAGTGATGTTAATTTGGGAAATGGTACACACAGGTAACTTTTTTTGGTTCATAAATGGATGTAGCTAGAGAACATATTTTTAAGTGAAAAAATCAGACCCACATGTGCAAACATAATTTCATTTCCTAAGTGTAGGAACCTGAAAGAGAAAATGGAATCTGAAGGGTACAATAGGTGCTGGGAACAGGAAATGTACTTATTCAAAAAGAAAGAATTACTGAGGTGAGGAGAAGGACAGAAGAGGGAGTGGGAAAAATATATGTGTGTTTGTTAAGCAGAATGTTTTGGACAACTGTACCATGCATTTCTGCTGGCCTATGGAAAATAGCACATAATGCTTAATTTGTTTTGTCTTCTTTTTTGAATTGTTTCTCCTTTTTCTCCTCTTTTTATTATTTTATTTTATTTTATTGAGAAACAAATAACAATGAGACAGTTTCAAAACCGATTAATAGGACAGTTTCAAAAATTAATATATTGTACATTGTTATCTTCTTAGTGGTTATCCATAGTACAAGATGCAGACATGATATCCTGTCCAAATACTTCATAGCCCTAAGTACAAATCTTACTTCTCATTGAATTAAGCGAAAGTAGCTGCATATCTATCCTATTTTGTATATACAGATACAAAATGGTCCTTCCTTTGTATCCCCTTTTTTGTTTAGTCCTGTCAGAAATGGATATTCCATTGGCATCTAAATACTATAGGTGCATGACTTTGGCAAAATAATCCAACACAGTCCAGCAGCCCACAATAGTAGTGGGTTATCCACAGAAGTTGTTGACTGGAGCCTTTCACAGTTCAGCATATTAATATGGCTTTACTTTATATACCTCATTTTTATACTTTTCTGTTGGATGGTTAAGACCAAGATAAAGCAAGACCTATATAACAAGAAAAGTACCTTTTGTATCTGATGAAGTCAGTTAAGTCTCCTCAGGATTTATCCTGTTACCCTGTACTGCAGTTTGCAGATCCTTTGTCAGGGTCAGCCATGTGGATGAGTCATGGTCATTGTTTGACCAATTTGCTCTCTGTAAAAGCCTGAGAAAATGTTTTCTCTCCACGTGATTCTCCTTAAAGTCTGTTGATCTTGTCTTCTCTATTTCCAGCATCTCCACCTTCCACAAAATGGGTGATCTTTCTCTTCATTCCACCTTGTGGAGATGATAACTTGAATGGCCACAGGAAGTTATTTGCCCCTTTAAAGTATTTTCCAGCAGTATAGATCTCATGAATCAGATTCTCCATGCAGATGATGCCATATTTACCAAGAAATCAGTGAAGTACCTGTGAAGGCAATTTGCTTTTTATTGATTTTTGCCATAGCCATACTTGTATATTAGCTCATTTACTGACTTCAGATTTGGGTGCCCCCAAGCAATAGATGGCTCCATATTCTCAACATGTTAACTGAAGCCTTTTTGAGATTAATGAAGATACCATTGAAAATTTGGCAAAAGCGAGGAAGCTACAACACCTTGCAGACCTTTGGGCTCCCACCACTGATACCCCTGATCCGGTTGACAAATGCTAGTTTGGGTTCTGCAAGGACTTGGAAGTTGCCAGCTTCTCTTACCATCCTAGCCATTGGGATCTCCATTCTGTACACATGTCTGTACTCCTTATGATAGTGCCTTGCATTTTCATAGTTGAGATTCCTCTTCATCTTTTGAAGGGTCTTCTGAGCAAACTTCTTTCTCAAGTGCTTTATCTCCAACTCTGTGAAATGTCTTCTCTTTTTCTTAAGGGTTTCTGGCACAGCAGGAACCTTCTTTTTCTTCTCTTCGACACCCTCTATGGTTCCCATTCTGAAGCTGTTTTTCTCCAGAAGGGGAGTAGAATAATTGCAGCCTCCTATAATCCTAATATAGCCAAGGTTTCTGAGTAAACTGAAAGGTGTTGAGAATTCCGTTATCTTGAGACTAAGTTCTTCCAACACATTGTCTTGTAGCCAAAATGGACACCTTTCTTCATGAGTGTCATGTTGTGGTTATTGATCTGTGTGTGCTCATTTTGGTACAGCCTTGTATCAGCTGTGCTCCTGAATGGTTCAATAAGTAGTCTGTTACTTTTATTTTCTATAGTTGCTTCTACTTGTAGTAAGTAATTGTGCTGTTTTTGTGTCCTCCTTACATGTTTATCTGCCTAACTAGATGATCACTTTGCAGAACCGTCTTGGTATTTATTTTGAGTAGGTGTTGATATTGCAAGAACCTCTCTTTCCATTTCTTCATTGTCACCATATCAGAAACATTGATTTTATGAGTTTTGTGTTTTATTACAAGTTAAAATAAATTATTTCAAGATCAAATGTCATCTTCTATTGATTAAAAAAGATTAGGTTGAGATAAATAACTTTCATGATTATACATGGAAGCCTTATATGTATTCATCTCCCATTAGAAAAACTCAACAAGCACATCATACAAGACAGTTGACCATTCAGTGAATTTTCTTTGAAACTTATGGAAGGAGATTCATTTGCCAAAGGGTATCAACAACACTGGGTCCATGGAATGCACATTTTGGATTTAGGATCTGAATCCCTCTCCTTGTCTATTAGAGTTGAGAGTAGGGGAAGTTTGTGTTTTTGGCTGAGCCCCTGAGGTTCTTGGTTTGACAGATAAGTCTTATACATGGCTGTCATGGAATCCATCATATTTTCTTCATTTATTCTCCAAGGTCCTGTAGTTGGTGTTGGTGACTCTAAAAACCTACAGTGGCTCAATACCACATCTTCAGTCTAGTTACTGGAAATAGCCTTTTAATTCTTTCCTTGGACTGATGTAAACTCAGAGATGGCTTTTCTTGACATTTTTTCTGCTTGGGAAAAATGAAGAGAAATGTCTCTTCCTTGGGGGCATTTAAAAATTTTCTCTAGCTTTTCCTTGTTCTTTCCTTCTAATCCTCCATTGTAGGCTTGAAGGAATACTGTGTGAATGTGTTTTAAGAGGTAGTCAGCACGATTCTCACTTTTAGCATGTAGGATTCTGTTTTTATGAATATCCACACCATTAGAAAAAAAGCATTAATCATGATTTACATTGAGCTATACATTTTGGCTCATGCTTAACATTCTTCTATAAATAGTAAAGGATTTTAAAAATATCAAAGTTTTACTTTTACATTCTTTCTGGAGGGTTGAGTGCTTAGCCTCCTGGGTGGTCACTAGGTACATTATAAACACAAAACAAAATCTTTGATGGCACTCTCAACTAACTGCAGTATGGTCTGGATGTCTTCACAACTGATCTAAGATAAGTGTAAAATGATTTGGTCATTGTTCATTATTCTTCTTTTGTTGCTGGGATGAATACCCGACACTCAACATGAAGTAAGGAAAGGTTCATTAGCTCACAGTTACTGGAGGTTTCAGTCCATACTCAGCTGGCTCCGAGGCAGGCGGCACATGGCAGAAAGCAGCCATTCATGGTGGCTGCAGAGAGTGAAAGGGCTATTCCTTTGTCTTACTTTATTTTCCTTATTCAACTGACTAGGATGGTGTGATAGAATTTTGTTTGTTTTCCAGAATCCTTTTTTGTTTCTCGTAGCACCTTGTTTTTGTTTTGGTAAAATTCTCTCTCCTTATGAGCAGTCATGGAAGAATTGTGAAAGTTGGAGGAGATGTGGACATTTTTCCTTAGGTCTTTCCTGTCAATGTTCCAGGATCGTCAAGGAAAGGCCCTTGACTTAAACCTAGCCAATTGGACTTACCTTTGCGGAACTTTGGCTTTTGGACAGAGTGACTCATGAGTAAAAAGGCAAGACAAACTGGAATTGATCAGTTCCAGGAGCTAAGATGTCTCTTATCTGTGCTTGAGCTAGGGTTTTCAGCTTCTGATTGATTTTTAAAACTTTCTAAAATCTGCATTCAAAATGCATTTTGATGTGTTTCAAAATGAAGAGAATCCTAATACTTCCTCTGTTAATGTAATTCCCAATGTTGAATCTTGTGATAAGCTTTATTGATAATGATCTATTTTCTCTTTTAATGTAGTGCTATATTTTACTTACTAATACAGATATTTAACCTAGAATTTTTGCATCTGTGTTTAAAATGTATTGGTCAACAATTTTTTTCACAGAGCATATATTTTTTTATCTGACTTTGGTAATATCTTATATGCAGGTTGTTAAATAATTAGAAAGACTTTTCATTTTTTTCTGATTGATCTGAAATTGTTTGTATAAAGTAAAATAATTTTTCCTTCATTTTTCCATAGAACTCATTTGTAAAGTTAAATGAATCTTCTTAACATTTTCTCTGGGATAGACCTTCACAATTACATTTTTATTTTCTCCAGTGAAAATGAATTTCTTGGTGTTCTTTAACTTCTTTTGAGTCAATAGTTTTATAATGAAAATCCATTCAATCTAAGTTTTAAACCTAGGTTGATACTATCCTGTTTGGGATGCTATTTTGTTTTACATTTAAATTAATTTTTTTTTCTGGCAGAACTGGGGATTGAACTCAGGCCCTTGTGCTTGCCAGGGAAGTGCTTACTCTATCGAGCCATCTCCTTGGCCCCAAGTCTTTTTAATTTTTGCTTTCTATTTTGCTAATTTTTCTATTTGTCTTCACTGTTGCTTTCTTCCACTTCCTTTGGGCTTATTTTGTTCTTGAATTGATGAGTCTTGATAGAAAGCAAAGCTTATCATCTCTGTAACAGGTAAAAGTGTCAATCCTTCTTGCCTCTAGGTTGCAGACATGCAGTCCAGGCATCATCTGTAGACTGCCCAGGTGAACTGAGAGCAAGCAGTGCATGGAAGTGATGGCTTTGCAGCAAGCCCAAGTTCTTGGGACAGCAGTGACAGTCTGGCCAGGGCAGTCAGTGGCACTTTTGATGTTACCAGTATTGTCTTCTCCAGTTTGATTCTCTTTCTCTCCTGATTGACACAGTGATGGACATTGTCTTAACTGTCATTCTGAGCCTAGTTCTAGAGACAGTGGTTTTATGAGATAAGTAATGTTCTGTTAATCAAATTTTTTATTAAGTCACCCAGTATTCATTTCTGTTGCTTTCAACTAAGAATTCTGGCAGTCACGTTCTTTTTTAAATAGTGCATAATTGTATTCAATTTTCACTCTGTTCTAGGAGTTCCCTAGAAGGATGTTTCCAAGTTGATATTTTGTTTTTCCCTTGCTTGCTAATTTTTTTTTGTTGTGATGTGGTAAAATAATATGGCTTCTAAGATTTCTGATTTTTGGAGTAGATAGAACTTTTTACTTTTGATGTAATACATATCATATCTTATTATGGATCCAAAAATATATTTTTGATTTTGAGTATGCAGTTTTCTCTCTGAAAGTAAGTATTCATGTTTTGCTAATTTTATTTTACATTTTGAAGTGTTATCAATCTTCATGGTTAACTTTAAACTCTTGTTAAAATAAGATTTTTTTGTTTCATTTACTGTTTTTAAACTTTTTGATTTTGTTTAATGTTATTATTATACTTTTTGTTAGAAAAATATGTATTTTTGTACCACTGTTTAGATGTTATGTAACTTTTTTCCTTCTTCTATGTGAAGCCTTGTCTTTTAGATTGAAAAGATTTAGCATATTTGTGTTTGCTATGATTTTGGATATGGATGATTACATCCTGACCACTTTATCTTGTAAATATCATTGTTTCTTGATATTTCCTGTTTTGAAATCTTTTGTCTGATTTATTACACTTTTAGTCAATTTTTACTTTTTTCCCCTTAATTATCCTTAGTTCTTACCTCATACAGTTAAACAAGTTTCTTCTACTTCTAGAGCAGCATTGTTCGATACAAATTTCTGTGATAATGCAAATTTTCTATAATGTAGCCCTGTGTAGTACAATATCCACTAGCTACGTGTGACTGAGTGCTTGAAATGTGACTGAGGATACTCAGAAAATAATGTTTTTATTTTATTTAAATAATATTAATTAGTCACACATAGCCCTATTGACATATTAGTGTGACAGGGCTGCTGCAGCAAAATACCACAGACTGGTTGGCTTAAACAACATGAATATATTTTTCCATAGCTCTAGAAGTGGAAGTCCAAGGTCATGACATCAGCAGGTCTGGTCTCTTCTGAGCCTTTCCCCTTGACTTGCAGGTGGGCTCCTTCACTCTGGGTTTGTACATAGTTATTTCTTATGTGTCCACTTGTATTAAGTCTTGCTTTTTGTACATACCCATTTCTTGCATGTCCACTTCCTTGGTGTCTCCTAAGTCTCACTTTTTCTTGAAGGATATTAATTAGATTAGAATAGGGCTCATTCTAACAGCCTCATTTTAACTCAATCACCTCTTCAAGTGTCCCACCTTGAAGGACAGTTGCATTCTGAGGCACTGCAAATTAGGATTTCAATATATGAATTTTGTGAGAACACAATATATCCCTTAATGACTATATTAGACAATGTAATCCATGATAATCCATATTTATTGTTTTCTCTTCATATACACTGTTATTAATAGTAGGATATTTTGACTTCTTTTTTGTATTCTTCACCATGATTTGCCATATTATAAATTTTAGCTTCCATTTTTTTTTTTGAGTCCACATTACCAATTGTTAGACTTAGAAAATTTCTGGGTTTGTTTGCTCATCTTTTTTTCTTGTTTTTCATACATTCCTTTGTCTTGAATTCATTTCTCTTATTGTCACATTACTGTCTTCCAGTAATTCTTTCAGAGTAGTTTATGGGCTAGGTGTGGAATTCTAAGATTTTTTTTTCTGTATCTAGGGCAGGGTCTACAGGGTGTTCAGGGTCTTACTACGTAGATGGGGCTTGTAGTGATTCTCCTGTTTACAGCCTTCCAAGTGCTGAAATTACAGAAGCATGCCCCCATGCCCAGTCTCAATCTCAGTCTCAGTGTGCTCCAGGAGTGGGGCCGGCACTGCACAGTGGGGATCGAACACTGGCTGCTGCGCTCTGCCTAAGCAGGTGCTTTAGTCTGCTGATATATCAGGCTGGCTCTTGGAATTCTAAGTTCAAAATTAGTAATTTGAGGACATTGTATACACTGCCTGTGCCCTGTATAGATCTCCTGTACCAGTCAAGGTATTCATTCCTCAACTGTTGTGACCATTGGCTGCCTATAGCTCACTCTCGCTACCCCTCGGGAAACTACTCCTTACTCAAGGAAAACTAACTCAGTTCATAAATTACCTGCTTCCCCAGTCTCCAGCTGAGTGCTGGATAATGGGGCTGTACAAAAGCTTTTCTCATTGTTTCAAGGTGGATGGGTCTTCAGGGAAGTGCTCATGTTCCGGAGTTTTCTGTAGGCTCAGGCTGAAGCTAGATGCTTGCTATTGCATCATTGCTTAGTTCCCTTACCTTTGTCTGTTTGCCTTCTTTCTCTTTGTAGAACATTCTCTTTAAAAAGTCATATCTCAGCATCTGCTCATAGAAAACCTTCCCAGGCCAACACTGTTTCAGTATTTTCCATTATTTCACACTCATGCTTAGCCCAGGACCCAATGTGCTACATAGTATCAGAAAATGTTCTTAAATTATGATCTGAAGTCCTCCATGAGCAGCATGCTGATCACTTTACTTGTTGTCTCAAAACATAACTTCTAGTTTTGAAATTAAGTCTCCTGATTTTGACTTTAAGACTTAATTTTTCTACTAGTGGCTTCTTTACCTTGCTCCTGTCTGTTTTTGTTTGTGACCATAATTTTTTCCCCACAATTTTATTGAGAAACAAGTAGCAATGAGACAGTTTCAAACCAAATTGGTAGGACAGTTTCAATAATTAACACATTGCATACATTCTTCCTAGTGGTTAATTGCTGTACAAGATGTGGACATGATATCCTATTTACAAACACTATTAGAACAAATCCCTCTATTTGTTAAGAGAATGTAACTATATATCTATCCTAACAACTTTGAATACACAGATACAAAATGGACATTCATCTGTATTCCCTTTTTTTGTTTAGTTCTGTTACTTGAATATTATAGGTGTGTTAACTCAGCAAAATATTCTAAAAGAGTCCAGTAGTCCATAATAGTATTGGGCCTTGCACTTCACTGGCAATGTCAGAAATTGTTGACCTGAGTCCCCTACAGCTCAACATAGCAGCATGGCTTTACTTCTTGTACTTCGTTTTTATACTATTCTGCTGGATGCTTAAGACCAAGATAAAGCAAGACCTATGCAACAAGAGTTGTAGCTGTTGGGTCTGATAAGGTCAGTGAAATCCCCTCAGGATTTATCCTGAGATCCTGTACCTCAGATTGTAGATCCTTTGTCAGTGTCAGCCATGTGGATGAGTCACAGCCATTGCTTGGCCAATGTGCTCTCTGTGAAAGCCTGAGAGAATGTTTTCTCTCCATGTGACTCTCCTTAGGCACACTCTACATCATCGATCACTTTCCTCTTTGGCCCCTTAATCTCCTTGATCAGAAAATTTGGGACACTACTGAGTTATGTGACATTACAGTACAAGTTCTTATATGTCCTGAATCTTAGTTGACCTTGGAAGGCTAGGGCCAGAATGTTGGCTTTCCTTGTGGACCTCCTTTTTCTGTAATTTGGGTCTGCAAACTTAGGTTGTTAACCCTCCAGACGAGAAGCTTATTGGTATTACCATACAACCTAGGCTGCTAAGCTTAACCTCACTATCTGACTGAATATCAAACATCTTAGGCATAACATGGAACAGGTATTTTTCATCAAGTATTCTGATATGTTGAACTTTAAGTCCCTACAGAATATGATGAAAAAACATTTAAAACTTAGAATATATTTTAAAAATAGGCATAAAGAATTATATAATTCTTATGTTTACAGGTAAATCCAAAAATTTCACCATATACAACCTTGGAGCGGGACAGTCCCCCAACATTCCTTTTCCTGTCTGCTGCCTTCATTCACCACCCCCTTCTTTTTGAACAATCATCTACCTGAGAGACAGCACAGCAGCAGCTGGCATGTCATGACAAGCAGCCCATATTCAGAAGACCAGAATGTCAGACACTCCAAGCATGAACCTACAATTACAAATTGTCATCTTCAGTGCAGTTGCTTAGTTCACAAGTGTTAGTATATATAGTTAGTCAGGGTGAGAATCTTTCAGTTAACTGCTAGATTCAAAAATCTTTGGGAGATTCTCAGGATCTTTGCTGTGCCCATGTTCTACATATAACTATATGGCTTGTCACTGTCATGTTTCCTAGTTCTTCTCCTTGCTCTCTCTTAATTAGTTAGTCCTAGAGTTCTTGCTTTTCTTTTAACTGTATTATACCTTTCTATCTTTCTGAGTTCTTATACTAGGGAAACTATATGATATTTACATATGTGTGTCTGGTTTATTTCACTTATGAGTATATCTTCAAGTGGCATCCACTTCAATATAAAGGCTTCGAGTTTATCATTCTTCATAGTTGAGTAATACTCCATTGTATAAAAACACCACATCTTTTTCAACCATTCCTCAGGTGATGGGCATCCTGGTTGTTTTCAAGATTTGGCTATCACAAATTGTGCTGCTATAAACATAGGCACACATATATCACTATGATATGATGTTTTCATATCCTCCAGGAAAATTCCCAGTAGAGGAATAGCTAGATTAAATGGGATTTCCAGTCCAACTTTTCTACGGAGTCTCCACACTGATTTCCATAATGATTGCACCAGTCTACATTCCCACCAGCAGAGAAGAAGGGCTCCTTTTTCCCCACAGCCTCCCCAACATTTGTTGTTGTTTGATTTCTTTATGATAGCCATTCTTTCTGGGGTGAGATGATATCTCAATGTTGTTTTAATTTGTATATGTTGAATAGGAGTGGTGTTAGAGGGTATCCTTGTCTTGTACCCGATCTAAGAGTAAAAGATTTCAGTTTTTCCCCATTTAGAATTATGTTAGCTGTTGGGTTTTCATAAATGGCTTTTACCAGCTTGAAGTAGAGGACATCTATGCCAATTTTCTGTAGGACTTTGAACATGAATGAGTGTTGGGCTTTGTCAAAAGCCTTTTCTGCATCAATTGAGATGATCATGTGGTTTTTAGTTTTTGCTCTATTGATATAGTATATTACATTTATAGATTTTCAAATATTGAACCATCCTTGCATCCCTGGGATGAATCCTACCTGCTCATGGTATATGATCTTCTTGATGTGTTGCTGTATTCTATTTGCTGGGATTTTGTGAAGGATTTTTGCATCTATGTTCATGAGGGAGATTGGCCTGTTGTTCTCTTTTTTAGTTGTGTCTTCCCCTGGTTATGGTATCAGTATAATACTTGCCTCCAGGAATGATTTTTGGAGGATTGCTTTGTATTTTATTTCATGGAAGAGTTTGAGGAATATAGGGACTACATCTTCTGTAAATTTCTTGTAGAATTCAGCTGTGAATCCTTCCAGACCTGGACTTTTCTTTGTCAGTAGGATTTTTATGACATCTCATATTTCATTGGCTCTTACTGGGCTATTGAGAGTGGTTATATCTTGTTGATTCAGTTGTAATTTGTACCTTTCTAGGAATCTTTCCATTTCATCTGTGTCTTCTATTCTGTGAGAGTAAAGATTCTCAAAGTAGCTATTGATAATCTTCTGAATTTCCACTAGGTCTGTGCTAATTATACCCTTTTCATTCTTTATTGCTTGTATTTGAATTTTTTCTTTCCTCTTTTTGATGAGGTTAGCTAGGGCCTTATCGATTTTATTTAATCTTTCAAAGAAACAACTTTTTGATTTTTACTTCTTTGAATTGTTTCTTCATCTCAATTGAATTAATTTCTGTTCTAATCTTTATGATTTCTTCATGGCTTTGAGCTCTGAGTTTGGTGTGCTCTTCCTTTTCTAGTTGTTGAAGGTGCAGCATTAGGGTATTTATTTGTTCCCGTTCTGTTTTCCTAATGTGTGAGTTCACAGCTATGAATTTCCCTCTGAGAACTGCTTTCATCTTATCCTATACATTCTGATAAGTTGTGCTTTGAATTTTTATCGAATTGTAGATATTGTTGAATTTCTTGTTTAATTTCATCTGTGACCCATTGGTTGCTAAGTATGGTGTCATTTAATTTCCATGTATTTAGGGTTTTTCTCTGGTTTCTTTTGTCATTTATTTCCAGTTTCATTGCACTATTGTCAGATAATATGCATGGAATAGTTTCTGTTTTCTTGCATTTACTTAAGCATGACCTATGTACCAGTATGTAGTCTATTTTAGAAAATGACCCATGTGCAGCTGAGAAAAATGTGTATTCAGCTGTGTTTGGGTGTAACACTCTGTATATGTCCACCAAGTCCATTTGTTTCAGTTCTGTTATTTCTTTGCTAAGTTTTTGTCTTGTTGACCTATCTTTTGGGTTAAGGGGGTGTTAAGGTCTCCTGTTAATATTGAGGTATTGGATATTAGATTTTTCATGTCCATTAAGATTTGTTTTATATAGTTGGGTGCTCTCGTGTTTGGTGCATACATATTTATGAGTGTTACCTCTTTCTCTTGAATTTTCCCCTAACCAGTATATAGTGGCCTTCTTTATTTCACTTGGTCATTCTTCGTTTGAAATTGAGACTGTCTGAGAATAAGATTGCTACCCCTGCTTTTTTCTGAGGTTCTGGGCCATGTAATATTATGTTCCTTCCTTTGACTTTCAGCCTGTGAATGTCTTTATGAGTTAAATGTGTTTCTGGTATACAGCATATTGTTGGATTTTGTGCCAGTCTATTTCTCTTAATTGGTGAATTGAGTCCATTTACATTGAGGGTTAGAATTGAGATGTATTGACTTACAACTGACATGTTATTTACCTGTTATGGTTTACTCATGTTTCTCCTGTGTTTAATTGCTTACCCTATTTAGTTGGTTGCTTCTGATCTCATTGGTGGAGTTCTGAGCATTTTGGTCCCTCTCTAGAACATCTTTTAGGAGCCTGTAAGGGTTAGCTTAGTCATCATGAAATTCTTTAGTTGTTCTTTGTCATGAAAGTATTTCACTTCTCCATCAAACTTGAAAGAGAGTTTTGCAGGGTATAGTAGTCTGGGCTGGAATTTATTTTCATAGAGGATGTGAAGTACTCCGCTCCATGCTCTTCTTGCCTTCATGGTTTGTGAAGAGAAGTTGGGTGTAATTCTGATGGGTTTTCCTTTGTATGTGATCTGCTTCTTTCTCTAATGGCTTTCAGTATATTATTTTTGTGCTGATTTCTGGGATGTTCACTATTATATGCCAAAGCTGTGTTTTTAATTGGATTGAGTTTACTTGGCAGTCTGTGTGCTTTGGTTACCTGAATGTCAGATTGTTTCCTCATATTTGGGAAGTTTTCGGCTATTACTTCTGCCCATATTTTTTTAATGTCCTTTGTATTGACTCTTTCATTCTCATTGATGCCTATTAGTCTCATATTGTTCATCTTTGCATCATCTTGCAGGTGGTGGATTATTTTTTCCTGCATTCTAGTTGTTTTTAAGAGATCCTTTCTTACCTTTTCACTAGCTACACCAGCATCTTCAAGATCTGAAACTCTGTCTTCACTTTCACTTAAACGGTTTTGCAGGTTTGTGATTGAGATTTTAAATTCCTCTATATCTCTTTGACTCTGCTTCATGTGATCTATTTCTTTCCTGCATTGTTCATTCAAGGAATCCGTCATTTTCCTAATCTCCTCTATTTTATTGTCAATTTCTTCTTTAGAAGCAGTTATTGATTCTTTTACTGCACTATTTTTTTTTTCAGGTTGGATATCCTCCCTAAGTTTCTGTAGTTGATTCTTTACTTCAGATGCTATGAGTTCTGAGAATTCTTTTTCTTGTTTCAGAAAATTCTGCTCTGAGTTCCTGTATGACTTTCTGCTATTGCTTATTTACTTTTGACCCTATTTATTCATACATTTGAGCTGAGCTAGTGTCCTCTGCATTTGTTCTGGTGGGAACTGAGTTTTCTCCATATGTTTTTGCATTTGATTCTTTACTGCAGATGTTATTAATTCAGGGATTTATTTTTTCATTTCCAATCTGAGTTCCTCTATACCTTTCTGCAGCTGTTTCTTTATTTCAGAAGCCATTGATTCATTCATTCCAGCTGTGTGATTCCCAATTTTTTCTGTGTTAGTGTCCTCTGCACTTGTTATGGGTGGGCTTGGGGCCTGAGATTGCATTTTGTTCCTTCTCATTGTCATTTTGTATAGCACTGTCTTCTCACCTTGGTTGCAGATCTTTGGTGCAGTTATAACCTTAGCACGTACTGAAGTTCAGGTGCAGATCTACAAAGTTTGGATTTATTCCGCTGTGCCTGGCTTGGGTCTGGCTGCTGTGCTCTGCTCCTTCCTGCTGCTGCCCTTGGGAGTGAACCTATTGTGCCCCTCTGGCAAGATGTTCTGCTCCTGGACTAGCTGTGTGGTTGTGTCCACTACTATCTCTGCAGGGATTGCAGCTGCAGGGTTTCACCCCAGTCCTGTATGCCAGGCCTGAGCTGAGTCTGGAGGAGACAAGGTGGAGTATAAGGGAGAGGCAGCTCTCTCACACACTTACTCGGTCTGGGCTAGGACTGGATCTGGCCATCCCTAGAACGCAGCAGAAATTCTCAAGTGGCGGGTGGGGTGGGGGGGTGCTTTGGAGTGTTGGAAGGAGGCCCCAAGTGAGTGGAAGATGGTCTCACCCACGCTCTGTCTGGGCCGGGACCGGCAGGTCCCACATGGCGCAGGGTAGCAGGAAGCTGTCCCACACACTCATCGGGCCTGGGCTAGGACTGGATCTGGGGGCTCCCAGAACGTGGCAGAAATTCCTACTGGGCTGGCAGGGTGTGAGGGGTGCTGCGGAGTGGTGCGGGGGTGGGGGGGTCAAGCAAGTGGAAGAGCGTCTCACCCACGCTGCGTCTGGGCTGGGACTGGCAGGTCCTGCCTGCGCAGGGTAGCCGGAGCTCTCCCATACACTCACCAGGCGTGGGCTAGGACTGGATCTTAATTTTTTAAAAACTTCTTTATGATCCCAAATATATTGTTTAACCATTATATTTTATACCAACCGTATGTTACTTGTTCTTCTTGCTATCTGGGGCACAATTTTGGGGTCTTTATGTCAATTAGAGTCAGCAACTTGTTAGAGACATGCTATTCAATCACTAAGTTTATATAATTTTATATGCAACTTAAATTTGTACATATATCTTCTATTGGAAATCTTTTCTTTCTTCATTATTTCTGGATCACTCGTCCCTATTTGGAATTTCTACTTCCATAGATTATCCTAAAGAAGATAATATGGTGTTTACTTTGAACAATCTGTAAGAAAAGGGTTCTGAGAGGAAAAGTTTTAATTGCAAAATTATAAATCAGAGGCATGAACCAACAAGGGAAAACAGGGCAGAGAAATGTAAGTCATTTCTAAGAGTGCGAATAGTATTGTACATGAAGATGACTAAAGTAGCTAGCTGCGTCCAGACACTGAAACATTAGTGATGTGCTAAACTTCAGAAGCTGAAGGCAGAAAGCATTATGTCAGTCTCAGGAGTCTTTGCTGCCTTCAGAGCAGTGCCCTCTATTTGACCAGTGAGGGCAGGAGTCCAAAACTCATTTCCTTAGGGATTTGCAGTATCTTTAAATACCAATAAGTCTGTACCTGAGAGATGCCTGAGGTGACTTTTTCTTTAATTTGTGAAGAGTGTTCGATATCCAAGTAGTAACAGATGGAAACTAGCCAGTAAAGAAGGGAGAAACTCATGTGACCCAAAGCAAGCTTCTCTTTGAGGATTCTAAAGAAAGTGCGGGACAACCTTGAGCAGCTGGAGTTCAGTGAATATTTCTTTGTATGATAAGATTTAAAGATGTGCTAGATACCATCAAACTCTCTTGTCAGGGAACATGCTCACTTCTTAAAAGTGTAGAATTTTTGATTGGAAAAATGAGTGCTAAAGGGATGAAACCATACCTGAAATTCAAAACTCATTTGGGGACATAAAGTTTCAGAAGAGGGAGCAATGTAGTTGAGGCTCAGGGAATACTACAGTCTGGGCTCTTTGGGTCTCCATGACTACAGGTCTAAAATATGGAAATTAAACAGTTACAATGATTATCATTCAGGGACTAAACTCAGAAACCTTACAGTTCTCAATGAAAACAAAAGTTCTGATTATTCTCTATATTGTTAGTTGGAGTTTTTAATGTCCTAATTAGTGCTTATATCAACTATAGTTCTTTATAC
>NW_004524736.1:3642313-3649711 GCF_000260255.1 Octodon degus | reverse complement strand
CAGGGTAGCTGGAAGCTCTCCGCACACTCACCGGACCTGGGCTAGGACTGGCTGAAACTTTTAATTTTAAAATTAAGTTTTGAGCTCTTAAGCAGACAGCTCAAGGACTGATTTGTTAATAGTAAAATAAACACATCTCTAGGGAAGAACAAGGACTTCTTTCAAATCATGTCCTTCAACTGCAAATAAATCTATAAATTGTCCCAATGGATATGATGATATTATTCATTATTTGGGGGAAGAAATAAAGAATAAACCATTTACATGTTCTTCTGATAGTTACTGTACACACTTCTCAAATGGTGAGATATTTTCCATTGTATTTTTGGCAGAGTCCTGTTCTTTCTATTTATGCAAAGATTTCCACTTTAAAATTTAATAGTTTTGTGTCATTTTTCATAGTTTTGTCCTTCAAATCTATTTAATTTTTAGTTTTGCATTAAGGAATATGCATAAACTCTAATATTCTTTGTGAATAAGACATTCAAAAATCAGTTTTAGGCTAATTAATTTTTTTACTTCTTAGAGAATTCTTATCAATTTCTTCCAGAACAGATACTTTTTTTATTTTTCTCAGTTATGATACCTTGAGTCAGGACTGCAGACCAGAATATCCAATAAGACCTCACTGTTTTATGCTTCTGCACTAATATTCAAATGATTCACTAAAATGATTCCTGGCTTAAGGTTTTACAGCAGGAAAGTAACAAGGTAAGGTTGTCAGCAAGACAAGAGGGAGCTGGGAGGACTCTTATCTTCAATTAAGAGGTGCTGGACTTTCATGTCCAGGTGAGCAAAGGGGATTATCAACTCCTTTTCTGATGTTTGGATAAATAGTTGAATATTTCTGAAATTCATATTCTTTACTCATAGAATTAGTAATATTTCTCAAAGTCATCCTCTGTGCCAGTTAACTGTTTATAAGTAACAAAGCAGCTCAAAATTTGGGGGCTGAAGACAGTAATTTATTTGCTCACCATTTAGGCTGGGTTCAGCCAACCCATTCAGTTAGGTTTTCATAGAGTTTGTCCTGCAGAAATAGTGGTCTGGGACTTGACTGGCTTTGGATGATATAAGATGGCCTTATTTTCACGTGGTGGTCAGCTGGAAAGTCAGTAGAATATTTTAGTTCTCTTTGTCACTGCTTCAGCAGCAGAGACTGTGCTTTCCATGTGGCAATGACAGTAATCCCAGGAAGGCAAGTCCAAGTGGGCTTCTGCTTTTGTCACATTTCCTGATACGTTGTTGGCCAAGGGAAATAACAACCCTAAATCCAAAGCCAGTGAGGAAAGGAAATATGCTGAGCAGAGAAGGCTCAGCTTATATGGGACCGGAAGTGTAACAATATACCTCTTCTGCCAGTCAAATGTCAGTTTTTTAAATGTTATATTTTTAAAGTGCTGAAGTGTTAGATCAGTGGAAACTTTGTAGGGTGCATATGCATGGTTATGGGTGTGGTAGTGGGGCCAAGGGTTGGGAAGATGAGTCTGAAAACTTTTAATAGGAGTTGAATTTACTATCATAGAAATGATTATTTAGTTATATCCCTAACTTGCATTGTGAAAGTAAAAATATGTGTCTCTGGTTTGCTCAAAAAAGAGTGTCTTGGAACTTGGGTAATGTGATCAGGTGAGAGGGGAAGAGAATAGATTAGATGTGAAGCTGGGATAAATGGACTCAGCTGCAAAGAATTGATAGTTCAAGGCTTAGTGCTTCAAGAATATACCAAACTTATGGGTGACTTAGTCATTCTTCAGTATATACATATCCATTCTGTATTAGTTTAATTCAAAAATAAGAAAGGAAGTAGTCAACACCAGATCTTTTCACACATCTGAACTGTGGATGGTGATTATGGAGATGATCATCTATCTGAGCAGAGATAATGGAAACTACTCCTAGAATTAGAGAGGTTTAAAGGGGATCTAAGGTGGCAAAAGTTGAGATCCATGCTTATTTATCTAGACCAGACAGAAACACAGTGGAAGAGGACAAATAGAATAGGAATTTGGTAGTAGTGTCACTCAGATAGGGTTAGACACATGTTTAGCGTTTACCTTCTGTGATTGTTCTTAAAGTTGTTCCTTAGGTGATCTTGGGGTGCAGGAGGAGGTTGTGGAAGATCAGCAACCATCCTGAGCCACTGGGCCTCAGATTTGAGGAAAGGAATATAGGAAGCTGAGTTTATTAAACTTGTTAAGTCACAAATAGCTCAGAGATAAAAGCGCAAGTGACAAATATCAGCAAGTCCAAGTGAGAAGCTTCTGAAGGTTGGTGCCAGCCCCTAGTAGGATAGTGGTTGTTCAGATGCCAGTAACTTTAGGGTTTACCTGGTTAAAATGCACACTCCTGGTCTCACCCCAGAGATTGTGATTTTAGTACAATGGCTGATGCCTGGAAATTTGCATTTTCTATAACAGATTAGTACTAGTGATCTAACCTGTGCTTCCCAACAAGGCATACACGTACATATTCAGAGTTGGATTCAATAAATAAACTTAATTTTTGGTTGCTTGTTTATTAGCCACTTTTCAAGTACTCAAACTACCTGTACTTACAGGCTATTCTTTTATTTATTCATTTATTTATTTTAATTTTTTTTTGTATTTTAGGGATGGGTCTACAGCGTGTTCAGGGTCTCACTACTAGATCGGACTCCTAATGATCCGCCTGTGTACAGCCTCCCAAGAGCTGGGATTACAGGTGCTGCCACCACACCCAGTCTCAATTGCTATCTCAGAGCACCTGGGGGTGGGGCCAGCACAGCAGGCCTGGGATCGAATCCCTGGCCCCTGTGCCTGCTTGCAGGCCCTTTAATCTGCTGAGCTATTTGGCTGGCCCTCAGGCTATTCTTTTTAACATTGCAGATTTTGAACACTATTATCGTTGCAAAGTTCTGTTAGACAGTGTTGTTAAACCATTTATCTGTGCTTTTTCTTTCCTTGTAAATATATGTGGTTCTTCAAGATCTCTTTGGTTTAGTGCCCAAAGCCAGTACCATTACGTTTCTTTCCCAGAAAGAGAACTCAGGGTGCATATGGTTCAGGACCATGGACAATGCCACATACGGCTGTCCAGCCCTTCAAGTAGTTTTAGGCACATTGAACTGATTTTTATGCAGGCGAGAATGCAGGACTGGTAGCTAAATTAAGGGCTGCAAGAAAGCAAACTATGCTGACACATGCGACTTTGACCTAGGCTGAAAATTTCTCTCTGTAATCTGAAAGTTTAATTTTATTTACTTTGGCTCATCAGTCTTCCAACAAAGTAACTTTAAGCTGCTATTTAGGATGTATCACTAACATATTGAGGGAAGGTTCAGAGGTAGGATATAAGCATGGAAAAAGTTAAACAGGATTAAATCCTGGGCTACCTGTGCTGGACCCATGAAAATGTTATTTAATTTCTCAGTCTTAGTTTTCTAATTTGTAGTATCTATTATAGTATGATAATAATTCCATAATACAAATGATAATAAAATATGTGTAAGACATCTATCACAACACATAGGATGTAGTGGGCATCCAATAAATATTTTTATTTCCATTCTTGTAAGTTCTAATTCGTATTCCTTAATATGACACACACCAACTTATTGTCATCTACTTTCTGATGGAAGATTCTATATCTGAATAGGTCTAGTAGGGCTATGGAAATAAAGTACCAAAAAAAGCTTGGGGGAATTCCAGAGATCTAACAGTAGAATTCTAAATAGTTATTCGGAGTTGGAAAATCAGAGCAGAGTTTTCACCCCTCCCTATTACCTCTCTGACCCTCTTTTTGTTTTCTCCAATTTATACCTTCTTTCTCTTTATTTGTTTCATGTCTTCCTCTTTATTTTCCTTTTCCTTCTGTCTCTTTCTTTTTCATCTGCTACAAAAACTGCAGTATGCACAGAAATATGGCCTTGCTATCTACCGGAGCTTAGTGAACTTTGTCAGCGCAGTGATTCAAGACTTCAAATAATACTGTGCTCATCTATTTGAGAACGTATTGTAGGCAGCTTGATAATTGTCCTAAGATATCCGTTTCATATTTGATTCTCTGGGTTTAAGCAAATCAGGATCAGTTGCAAATTATGCTTAAATTCTAGTAGATGTGCAACTCCTTTGTTGAATACTGCATTTCCAGTTAACTTTTAATAATTTATAAATATCTGCTATCTAAAACATTTGCTGCTATCAATTTTTGTATTATTGCAAATATAACATCTGTATAGGATAAATCTATATTTCAATCAAGCTTTATTTTATTTTTAAAAATTTATTTTATTTTAAAAGTTAAAAAAAGCAAGAACAAAAATTAGAAACAAAGAAACAGGGTAATTAACATACAACAATACATGCAAATACATACAACAAATCTGTAACATGTTACAGATTTTCAAAACAAGAATAGCTCATTAATAATGGTTGATGTGTTATCTATTTTTATTGTCAAATCTGTTACCCAGATGAACAGATATAGTTATGTAAGATTGGATATATGATTATATATTACCACTTACTTTCAAGAAACCTTAAGTTTTTGTTCTTGTCTTTATTTTTTTCCTTTTAAAATTTTATTTTAAGGAGAGTATATTAATAATTAGTATGACCTTAGTAATGATACACATGTATAAGACCAAGATGACAGGTAGTCAGAAAACTAGTATATATGTAAACAAGTATATGTGCAGGATGGCTGAGGGGATTGTACTAAAAATTTCCATCAGTTTTTCAAAAATAGCAGTTAATGTGTAGAATTTTTACCTTGACAAACCCTGTGTGCTGATATCTGCTATCTGAGCAACTACATCAAGGACAGCAATGTATAATACTAATTAAGTTTTAAATGCTAGAAAGTGACTCTTTAGACTAGGAAAATCTTAAAAATGATGCTGCTTAGGGGATGTTACAAATTCTCACATCCAGAATATTTGCTGTTTTAAATCTATAAACTGTATTTTAATTGACTTAAGAATAATTAAAGAATAATTATTCATAATAACATGAAAGCAGTGGAAGACCAATATTCAGTCCTCATCAAGTATCTTCCCAGTAATGAAGTGTTGAATAAGTCTTTCAACTTCTCTGAACCTCAGGTACCAAGTGATGTTAATACTAATCTTGTGTGGGATTAGAGGAAATATTCTGTGGTTGGCACAAAAGTAATAGACTTGATTTTATATTACTTATGTTTCCTTTTGTTTGGGAAAGATTTAGGGAATGTAGTATATTTACAATGATAATATCGTTGGAGTTGCTATTAAACGGCAATAGAAATAGACATTAAACCCAGATAATATCACCTTAATTTCATTACTTACCTTAAAAATAATGATTTTAAGCATATGTAAGAGAATATCATACAATTATGGACTAGATTGTTTATAAAATTGAAAAGAAGCTGGACATTTGGCATGAACCAATATTTCTATTATGTGGGATAATAGTTTTGGAGAATTGCTTAAGCTCAGGAGTTTGAGGTCAGTCTCAGAAACATAGCAAGACCTTATTTCAAAAGATAATTAAAATAAATAAATAAGTAAAATTTAAAGACAAATATGTCAAATTACCAATTTTTTAAGTTTTACAACTGGAGAAAATATTTTCCTTCTTTTTTGTCTTTTGTTACTAGGGATCGAACTCAGGACCTTGTAATTGCCAGGCAGGTACTTAAACCACCGAGCTATCTCCCCAGGCCCAAAACACCCTCCTTCCAAACTGCTCTAAGGACATAATTTTTCTTCTCTTGTGTACAGCTAACCATCTCATTTTAATCTGGTAAAAACCTATGTACCAGAGGATATGTTTTAATTTTCTTTCTTTTGACTTAATGTGTTATGTGTTAAAGTAGGAGTGAAATATTGGGTTTGATACAAGGGAGAAAGAATTTCAATTTGAAGCTCTTTAGTCATTTTGACACTGTCAGAGAGAAAAAAAATGCTAAGAAGCCTCTCTGCTTTGGTTTTACAAGCAGAAATAAAATAGATTCCACTTAGATTTTTAAAATTATATTTATTTGTTTTGTAGTGGTAGAAAATTAATAATTTTAGAGATTTCTAAACTATTTGTTCTGGCATATCTATATAACAAAAAGAATATAGTACTTAAAAACATGTCTAACTTTTAAAACGATTTTGTCCCCTACCCCGGGGCAGTGAAATTTTCCTTCCTCTTCTATTGTACCTGTCTTTAGTATCAAGTAGCAAACATGCTGTTGCTGTCTTTTGTATATGACCAACAGAGACAACTGCTCACAATTGTGATTACTCTTTCTATACAGGTGTTATGAATCTTTTGCTTCTAAAGCAATCTATATCCTTGGGGCACATGACAGTGATATTAAAAATAAAATGCAAAGGGAAACTGGAGAATTACAAAAACTTGAGAATGATAAATATCATTTTGATAAGTTAAAAATAATATTTCTGTTACATTGAGTCATTGAAACAATAAGCTATCTTTTTTTTTTCTTTCAGCACCAGGGATTAAATTCAGGATGCTGCACTTGCCAGGCAAGTGCTTATTCTATTGAGCTATCTCCCCAGGCCCAATAACCTAACTTTTATGTAACAGATTTTTGAATACTTATTAAAGTAGAACACTGAGGTATATTTATGGGTTTTCAGTGTTGGATGACCACTACTGGAGCAGGGATAAACAACTGACAAAGTAACTGTAGTGTGGCTGACTAACTTCTGGTGTTGAAATGTAATGACACAACTGAGATGCTTATCTGTGTACAGATGAATTTTTAGCCAGAAGAAAAATAAGGAAAAACACTCTCACCCAAGTCAAAAAATAGAATGTCATTCTGGATGTTTCTTGTATATTCTTACTTGATTAAGTCCCTTTCCCTCCTGGCAAAATTTTGTGTTCTTTTACCTTCTTTGGAGTTCTTTTTTTTTGCTTTTTAAATTTTTTTTTGGCAGAACTGGGAATTGAACTCAGACCATTGCACTTGCCAGGGAAGCACTTATTCTACTGAGCCAGCTCCCCACCTCCCCCCCTTTTTTTTTGCTTTTAAGATTCATAAAAATAGAATCAGGATCAGGTTTTCACTTTCACAACCTCCTTTAGATTGTTGGGATTCATCTTTCCTGACGTATGTAGTCCCAAAGCTTTCATTTTCATCAATGCATACTTTTCCAATATGTGATCACACTACTGCTTAGCCATTAGGTGTGTTATTTATTCACATTCGTGTTGTTTTATGTTTCTTGGACTTGATAGCAGTGATGTTATAAGTATACTTCTTATGTCTCCTGTTTTCTATATTAGGTGGCGTGCATGGCACCTAGAGCTAGACCAGCACTGTATCACTGAGCTGCAGCAATATCCCTTAGTGGTTGTGCTAAGTTGTCTAGGCTGCTTTCAAATTAGAAACCCTCCTGCCGGGCTGGAGAGATGGCTC
>NW_004524736.1:3636954-3642213 GCF_000260255.1 Octodon degus | reverse complement strand
ATAGCGTTTCACTATGCAGTTTAGACTCATAGTGATCCTCCTGTTTCAGCTTCCCCAGTGCCGGGATTATAGCCATGCCAGGTCTCAGAAGCCAGCCTGGCAAGTGGTGCTGGGATCAAAGCGCTTAGTCCACTGAGCTATCTTGCTGGCCCTCTTTTATATTTTTAAAGTTAGATGTTTTCTGTTACATTTAAATATTTAATTCATCTGGGACTGATTTGCATATATAATGTGATAAAAGTTGCAATGTAAGATTTTCATCTGAATGCCAGTCTCAGCACCATGTTCTGCTTACTGTGAATTGTACGTATGTGACTATACCTGGTCTGGACTCTCTCATTTGTTCTTTTTTTTATTTTAGGGAAGGGTCTACAGGGTGTTCAGGGTCTCAGTACTAGATTGGACTCATAGTGATCCACCTGTTTACAGCCTCCCAAGAGCTGGGATTACAGGCACACACCACCATGCCCGGTCTCAATTACTGTCTCAGCATGCCCCAGGGACAGAGCAGGCATGGCAGGGCCAGGGATTGAGCCCCTGGCCCCTGTACCTGCATGCAGGTGCTTTAATCTGCTGAGCTATTTGGCTGGTCCTTTCTCATTTGTTCTATTTGCCTATTCCCATACAAATAACTTACTATCTTACTTTCTCTAGCTTCCTAATAAGTCCATATCTGTTAGAGCAAGCTCTTCTATCCCATTTTTAATTTTTATTTTAAAGAGGAATAAACTGTCAAGAATGAATGTTAAATTTTATCAAATGATTTTTTTCAACACTCTCTGCTGGAAAATTAGTTAGGATTCCACATTCTCATATTATTTTTTAAAAATACCTACTGAGACATTCAGACTGTCCTTTACTATGTTCATATAGTGCATTATGTTGATGAGTTTTTCTAATGTTAAAATAACATTTCTTCCTGGAAGGATCTACTTTTTTGATTGTGTCAGTTACCTGTTGAAGCAAAACAGACAACTAAATGTCTCAGTGGCATAGAACAGAAGTACTTATTCCCAGAAATCTTGGGTTACTTTGATGTTGACTGAGCTAGGCTGAGCTTCATGCTGGGGAAGGTTGTGCATCTCAGCCTCTTCCTGAAGGCAGGTAGTTGGGTTTGGACACCAGTATTTGGTGCATCTATTACCCTTCATAGTTTAGCAGGCCACAAAAGGCATAAGTTCTCCAGGCATAGTAGAGGCATTATCAGGATATTCACAATTATCAGTTATCATGTTCTTTTTCAATTTTTATTTTTATTAGTACATGTTTGCACTACATGATGATTATGCTTATTGTGAGTAGTTGGCACATTCATATAAAAAAACCTTTGTTCTCTGTATGTCCCTTTCCTCTCCTCTCCTTTTGCTTCCTTCCATCTCTTGACCTCTTTCCCATTTGCAAAAGGTCTAGTATGTTCTAATCTACCACCACATAATAATTTTAAACTGATTTCTTAGCTTGAGATTTATTGGAGCTTCCAGGTAGTACAAATTTGGCCTGCAAAACAGCATGAAGACAGACTTAAGAATTTTTAGGGAAGATTCTTATCCTTTTTAGTATTCAATTTCTAGATGGGTGATTTTGCTTTCCCTTCCTTGTGTGACATCCTTTTTCTTACTTGGCTGTTTCACTGAAAGTGTGCTCCTTTGCAATTTTAGCGTTGAGGAGGGAGATCTCCTAGTAATCCTCTCATCATGGGTGAAGTGTAGGCCCTGTTTTCACTACTGTAGCTAGACAACCTGGGCAAAACCAAGGATATTTATTTTGGCAAATACCCTCACAGACAAAAATAACTTCTTTGATTACCTCTCTGAGTTCATATTTTCCATGAGATTTTTTTCTAATTAGGCTGATGATAAATATATCCAAAAACATTTTTTATTGTATTTTATTATCCATTTTATTTTAATTTGTTTTGTGTAGTAGGACCAAACAGAGAGTTTCATTTGCCATACGGTTGACAACCTAATTTTTAAAAAAATAATTTTATTGAGAAACAAATAGCAATGAGACAGTTTCAAAACTGATTACTAGCATCATTTCAATAATTAATACATTACATATTGTTGTCTTAGTGGTTATTCATTGTACAAGATGCAGACATGATGTCTGGTCCACAGATACTATTAGAACAACTCTCTCTATTCAGTGATCCAAGAAAATACAGCTGTGTATCTATCTTAACTATTTTGAACATACAGATACAAAATGGTCATTCATTTGTATCCCCCTTTTTGGGTTAGTTTTGTCAGAGAAGGATATTCCATTGTCATTTAAATATCATAGGTACCTGAATTCAGCAAAATATTCCAATATAGTCCAGTAGTCCATAATAGTAGTGGGTTTTCTGTAAGATTGGAAATGACAGGAGTTTTTGACTTGGCTGGGGGCATGGCTCAGTGGAACAAACACTTGCCTGGCAAGCGCAAGGGCCTGAGCTCAATTTCTGGTTCCACCAAAAAAAGAAAGAAAGGAAAAGAAGTTGTTGACTTGAGCCTGTACAGCTCAACATTTTTTTTTTTTTTTTTTTTTGGTGGAACTGGGGATTGAACTCAGGCCCTTGCACTTGCTAGGCAAGTGCTTATTGTACTGAGCCATCTCCCTGGCCCCTGCCAAATGGTTGGAAATGAAAAGTACACATATCAATTTGTGGAAGAAAATAATAACTATAGTAAATAAAAATATTGCAAATATAAGTAATAAGGCAAATCAATATTTGATCAGAGTTTTAATGAAAATGTACATTTAATTTTTATTATTTAATTCATTATTAGTATTCTGGGTTGTATAGTAGAAAGAGCTAGGGCTTTGTGGGGATAAAACGTTTTATTTTTCCACCCACCATTTTTTTTTTTAAATTGTCCTACTTAGCCTGTCCTAAGGGTGTGGCTGGTGCAGCATGTGGTGTCAGGGATGGAACTGTGGTCCCCTGCACCTGCCTAAGCTTGTTTAAACAGGCCCATCTACCCACTATTTTTTAAAAAAGATTCTAACACCCTGAAGGCTTTTCTAGTGTTCAAGAATATTTAAAATAAAAAGAATTTTACAAAGTCTAGCACCCATTCATGATAAAAATCCTACAAAAAATTAGATTGCACAATCTTTTATCTCCATCTGATAAAAGCCAGCTATGACAAGCTATCAGCCAACAACATACTGCATGGTCAAAAATTGAAAGCTTTTGGTCTAAAAATCCGAAAAATACAAGGATGTCCTCTATCACCACTCCTATTCCATGTAGTTCTGGAAACATTAGCTGAGCAGTTAGACCAGAGAAGGAATGAAAAATAAAGACAGTAAAAGAAGTGAAATGATCATTATTTGCACATGACACAATACTCTCCAAAAGACCCCCAAAACTCAAGCAAAAGTCTTTTAGATTTAATAACCAAATCCAGTAGTGTAGCTGGATACAAAGTCAACATGTAAAAACAATAGCATTCCAGTACACAAACAACAAACCTACTGAGAGAGAAACTCAGGGAACAGCACATTTCATAACAGCAACCTTTTAAGGCTCTCTGCAGTTCTGTTCTGCCTTGCATGTTGTTTTGTTGAATTTCTTTCCTTTCCTATTAGAAATTGAGCTTCTTGGGTATGACATTAGCCAGATTTCTTATTGTGAGGGCATAATACCGGATACCAACAAGTTAAGGGGGGACAGTATATTTGGGTCACAGTTTCCTAGAATTCAGCCTATGGTCAGCTGGCGCCAAGGCAGGAAGAGGATGGCAGGAAGGACTAGAGCAACACTGCTCACTTGGTGGTGGGTGGGAAGCAGAGCATGAGGGAAGAGCAGCAGTGAGAGAAACACCTTCCAAAGGCATCAGCGCATGAACCCTCTGAAAGTATAGCACTTCCATCATCCAATCACTTCTCCAAGAAACTCTTAATTCAGTCCAGTTGATGTGATTAATGAACACAGATACAGTGCTATCAAAAGCATGATTTCCTACAAATTCCCAAACCAAAATTAAAATACATGGGGTGTATGTACAAGAAAATCTCCAGATTTTCATAAAAGTATGAAAACCCTCATGTGTTTAAAGGAATGCAAAAGATTGGTTTGAACATGCAATCTACACTTCATATCCTTGGGTTTGGCATCCTTAGGTTTGGATCAGATGTGTCATTGACTTTGTATATAACTCTTTGCCAATGGAAATAGGCTATCTCTTGAGGGATTTCTATCATGAGAAAGAATTACAGGACTTCTTTTAGGCTTTAATTGAAGCATGGGATAAGTGCAAATTGCACAGTTTGAAGTCACCCAACAGTACCTTAAATGTAACATGACAACTTTTCAAAATATTATTTTCCTGTGTGAAGCCCTGGACTGCATGTGATCTTTGTGAAAATGGTGTGTCTTTTTGTTTCTTCTCCCCTTGAATTATTTTATGTTTTAAATGCTTCACTAGCAGGCTTGCCTGACTTCTCTAGTGGTGAGACTCCACTAGCAGTCTTGTGGCCCAGTGGGAGTATTGCTATGGCCACAACCCAGTGGCTTTGTCACTTTATACTGTTTAGCAGGTATAAAGCATCTAGTATTTCCATAGCACTTTTAACTTCTTCAGAGCCGGATTATAACTTTTGTGGTGATATCTCTGTGAAACAGATTTTTCTACCCATCTTTTAGAGGTGAAAACAATAAGTCTCTGGGAAGTTAAATGCTAATGTAAAAGCTGGGTATTTCTGCTCTAGTTTACACTACTATCTTTTTCTGTGAAATTATATGGGTACATAAGTTCTCCTAAAATGAATACAGATGAGAATTTGTATGGCTGACTGATATACCCATGTGACTGTTCACTGGGTGCTGTGGACAGAGGGCTGTAGGAACACTACTTTGTTCAGAGAAGGCTTGTATGTGAGTTCACATGCTTTGTGTTTAGGCCTTCTGATCCTGAGGATGAACCAATGTCCATGATGATTTTAGGCCAGCACATTAAGAGTTACTTGTTTTTCAAACTATTTGGCTGTCTGTTCACTTGATTTATAGCAGATATTTACTTAAGCATTTATTGCCATCTGATGTGGCAATAATTTTCTGATGTGAAACTTTTAATTTAATTTTATTTTTTTTCAAAGTTTTATTGATAAACAGATAGCAATGAGACAGTTTCAAATCCAATCAGAAGTACAGTTTCAACAAATAATACACTACATATATTCTTCTTAGTGGTTAATTGCTGTACAAGAAGTGGACTTGTGATCCTATTTACAAACACCATTAGAACAAATCATTCTATTCATTAAGAG
>NW_004524736.1:3588807-3636804 GCF_000260255.1 Octodon degus | reverse complement strand
AGCAAAGCATCAGGGACCGCGGTTCGATCCCCCAGCACCACATGCCAGCCAGCCCCGCCCCCTGGTGGGCTGAGCTGGCCACACACACACACCACGCACTCTCTCTCTCTCTCTCTCTCTCTCTCTCTCTCTTTCTCTCTCTCTCTCTCTAATAAATAAATAAATAAATAAATAAAATTAAAAAAAAAAAAAAAGAAACCCTCCTGCCTGAGCTTCCAAACTAGCTAGCTACAAGATGTGCTTTCTGAAGAGTGTTTTCTAAATTAGTTGTTATAGTTATGACAATTTGTATTCCCGCCAACGTTTTGTTGGTTCACATCTGTGTCAACAATTACTTCTCCACTACATTTGTAATGTGCTGTGGTCTTTGGAGTCACAGAAAACCTGGATTCCAATCTAGGGAATAACATGTGAACTTAGCTGACTAATCTCACCTTGCAGAGTTTTTAAAATGATTAAAAGATACAGTATGTTAAAAGATGCTTCTACCTGCCCATTTGTGCTGCTATACAATTATTTCGTAGATTGGATGGGTTATAAACAATATTTATTATTTCTCACAGTTTTGCAGGCTAGGAAGTCCAAGGTCAACTTCGTGTTTGCTTTCTGTTGAGGGTCTCTTTCTGGTTCATAGTTGGATGTGTGGTCACACAGCAAATTCTAAGTATCTCCTATTACCTATTTCCTAACACCATAATTTGGAGGTAAGAGTTTCAACATAAACATCTGATAAATATGCTTTTCTCATGATGTATTCACATTTTGTACACACTCATTCACATACAGGCAAAATGAGGAACATAATACTTCTTCATGTGCCTGTGAATGTTCTGTGAGTCTGGTTAAAACAGCACCATTGTTCAAATGTCAAATGTCCATGGGCAGTGGTGGTGCGAGCGCCTGAACTGCCCCAGGCAGTACACCCAGGTAACCCACCAAGGCACCTGCAGTGGTGGGGTACATGCATGCAGCCAGATCACACCAGGCAGGAACCAAGCCTGGGAAATGGAGTTGACAAGTCAGATGAACCAGCACTGTGCTTTGGCACACAACAGAACACTCACCCCAGCCCCCACATCCAGAGGCCAAGATAAGCCCTATACCTAGCAAAAATCCTACTGCAAAGTTGGTTGGAGTACACAACACATTTCTTTCTTTTTTTTTTTTTTTCACATTTCTGAGATTAGACTTGGATGTATAAAAGAACTGTGAACACCAGAGGAATTTTACTCTGTCTATTTTCTATATATTTTTGTTGTTGTTGTTGATTTTCCTTTTTCTTTCTGGTTGAGCTCTTTTTCTGTTTAGTTTGGTCTTTTTTATTTGTTTATGATATTTTTGTTTTCTATTTTTAGTCTTTTTTGACTGTTTTTTCTTTTTCTTTCATTGATGACATATTTATTACCTCTCTGCTTTCATCTGCTTTTCTTCTAACTCTTTCACTAACTATATTGCTTGATTTTATGATACTTGCACGTGAATAAGCATTGTCTCTTCTCTGCATACTTGGCATCAATACTCCTCTGCTTCACTTTCCATTCTTTTCCTCCTCTGTTCTCTAGATTCCCATAACCTGAGTGATCATCCTATGCCATCCACCTTTGCTTCTGTAATATTGGACCTCATTAATATCTATATCTTGCCCCTACCACTCTTAATCCCCCTTGAAACAGGGCAAGTAAAATTACTACACCAAAAGGAAAATCTTTGCATACAAGTTCCTGGCATATGCTAGATTCTATTATATCACTGTGTAATTTGTACCTATGGTTAAAAGTATCAGGCTAATAGTTCACACAGTTTGTTTGTGGCCAGGCTGCACTCTAGACTGTTGTTATTGCTTACTTTACTGTTGTAGCTAGGATATCATACCTGCTACAATCAGTTTTTTCTCCTATATGAAAACACTGTAATTCTATGTCTTTACCATTACAGTAATCCAGTACCAAAGAACTGAGTGCTGAGCCAATAGGTAACACCTCATCTTCAATATATTGGAGAGGTATGTTCTTTAGACAGACACAAATATTAAGGTCTAGCTAAATCTACAATACATAGCCGAGGAATGGCCATTTCCTAGGGAAGCCTTGAATCTAGGGATAAAGCTATCTACAATATGAAATCTATTAAGCATCAACACAGAAAACAAAATAATAACAAGATATAGAAAGCAGAGAATGACAAGACACCAAAGCAAAATGCATCCCCAGCCCACCCAGGACGAGGCCAGAACATAATTAGATAGAGGAAATCAGAAGCCAACCACTAAAACTTTCTGAAATGATAGCATCCTTAAAAAAAAAGCAAACACACAAACACCAATAGAAAGAAGCTTCCAGGCAGGGCAAGCAGTTAAACAGAGGAGAAAGCCAGGAAGCCAAGAAAAAGAAAATAGCATGACAAAGATAAACCAATCCGTATTAGTTATAATGATCAATGAAATGGTCTCAATTCATCAATCAAAAGAAACAAACTAGTAGAGTGGATCAAGAAACAAGATCCAGGAATACGCTGCATTCAAGAAACACATATACTCAAAAAGAAATTCATAGACTAAAAATCAAAGGATGAAAAACAATTCTCCATGCCATAAGAACCCAGCAAAAAGCAAGGGTAGCTATTCTATTTGCAGACAATGTGAACTTTAATCCAAAACTGATCAAAAGAGACAAAGACAGTCACTACATACTTGTTAAGGGAAAACTCCAACAAGAGATAACAATTATAAATATATATGCATCAAACACAAATGCACCTGACTACATAAAAAATATTAACAGACATGAAGAACCAAATAAGCATGAATACACAACCAATTAAGGGGAACCTTAATACCCTACTCTCACAAATAAATCAACTATATAAAAAATCAACAAAGAAATATTAGAATTAAACCAAACCTGTGAACAACTGGACTTGGTGGATGTCAATAGAGTGTTCCACCCCCAAACATCAGAATATACATTCTTTTCAGCTGTACATCAGAAATTCTCCAAAATAGACCACATATTAACCCACAAAACATACTTAATGTGGAAGAATTGAAATCATCCCATATCTACTATCTGACCATGGCAGAATGTAACTGGAAATTAATGACAAAGAAATCATAAAAACTAATAGACACATAGAAATTAAAGAACACCCTTCTGAACAACTAGTGGGTTACAGAGGAAATTAAAGGTGAAATTAAAGGGTATAAACAATTAATAATTTATGAGATGCGATGAAAGCAGTCCTATCAGGGAAATTTATAGAGACGAACTCTTGCACAAGGAAGATAGAACAGGCTCAAATAAACAACCTATTGTTGAACCCAAGCTTCTAAAAAAGGAACAAATCAAACCCAAAACTCATATGAGGGAGGAAATTACAAGATAAAAGCAGAAATTAATGCAATTGATACTAAGAAAACAATACAAAGAATCAATGAATTGAAAAGGTGTTTATTTGAAAGAATAAATAAAATTGATAAGCCATTAGCCAATCTCAGTAAAACGAAGAAAGAAAAAATACAAATTCAAACAATTAGAAATGAAAAGAGGAAAATCACAATGGACCCTACAGAAATCCAAAAGATTATCAATACCTACTATGGGAACCTATATTCTATTAAGGAAAACAGAAGAAATAGACAGATTCATAGATATGATCAAATTATCAAAACTAAACCAGGAAGATACAAAATTTAAAATAACCTGATATTATCCAGTTAAATGGAAATTTTAATCAGGCGCCCCTAAAATTCAAAGACACAGAGCAAAAACGGACATCTGAGATAAATACATATTTCTAAAATGAAAAAATATAAATGCCAAAGAAATACATGAAAAAAATGTTCAGTGTCATTCATCATTCAAGAGATGTAAATTAAAGCAACACCGAGATTTCATCTTATTTTGGAAAGAATGGCTATCAACAAGAAATCAGTAGCAAATGGTGACAGTGTTGGGTGGATATGGAATCTTTCTCTACTATTGGCTGCAGTATACACTAATGCAACTATTGTGGAAATCAGTGGGGAGATTCCTTAAAAAACTAGGATTAGAGGTCTGATTCAACCCACCAGTCCCCTTGTGGGTATCTTCCCAGAAGAATCAAAAACATCATATGCCAGTGATATATGTACACTCATATTTATGGCAATATAATTTGTAAGAGCTAAATCTTGGAAACAATCCAAATGCCTATCAACCAACAGACGGATAAAAAATGTGGGTTGTTTTTTTTAATGTAGTGGAGTACTGCTCAGCCATAAAGAAGGATAAACTGGAAACCTATGTATAAATAGGTTAGTTCCTGGTTTAGTTTTGATAATTTGATCATATCTATGAATCTGTCTATTTCTTCTGTTTTCCTTAATAGAATATAGGTTCCCATAGTAGGTATTGATAATCTTTTGGATTTCTGTAGGGTCCATTGTGATTTTCCTCTTTTCATTTCTAATTGTTTGAATTTGTGTTTTTTCTTTCTTCGTTTTACTGAGATTGGCTAATGGCTTATCAATTTTATTTATTCTTTCAAATAAACACCTTTTCAATTCATTGATTCTTTGTATTGTTTTCTTAGTATCAATTGCATATGCAACTCGAGAGCATATACAAAAGTGTAAAAAATCAGCTTTATATGTGTAAACATTATGTTGTCTCTCTAGTATGAGAAACTGAACAAGTAAATAGGACCCAAAATGTATAATAGATATTGTGAATCAGCAAGAAATTGTTAAAAAAAAAACCAGCCGGGGAAATGGCTCAGTGGAATAAACACTTCCCAGACAAACGCAAGGGCCTGAGTTCAATCCCCAGTTATGCCAAAATAATAAAGAAAGAAATTGTTAAAAAAAAAAAAAAACCTCTGTAATAGGGAAAAGAGGAAAGGAAAAAATGGAAAAAGAAAAAATATACTTACATACAAGGTAGTTAAGATATTTAGGGTCTGCCAGATAGCTCAGTAGACTAAAGCGCCTGCTTAGGCAGAGTGCAGCTTCCAGGGTTTGATCCCCAGCGTTCTGTGCTAGACTGGGTGTGGTGGCGCACACCTGTAATCCCAGCGCTTGGCAGGCTGAAAACAGGAAGTTTAAACAAGTCTAATCTATGTAGTGAGACCCTGTAGGCCTGGTACTAAATACATTTTTTAAAAAAGATATTGATATAACTGGTTTCTGCTTGTTCACTGAAAAGACAGGTTTGAGTTCATATTCCTTGTACAATATTTCATGCCTCTGATTTGTACTCTGAGTAACTACTGTGAAGATGAAAATATGCAATATATTGACTATTGTTATTCTGTCTTACTAGCCAGTTTTGACATTTTATTGTTACTTTTTTATATTTAAAATAAAATAAAATAATTTTTAAAATCATGTCCCTATATCTCTCTAACTTCATGTTGCAGATGTGGGTATTTTGTCCCTGCAGTGGGAAGGTAACATACAAATAGGAAGGTTAAGATATGTGAGACTATTTATACTTTATTGAATAAGCTTTTAGTCCAGATAATTTCTTTTACCTTTTTTTCTTTTTCTCTTTTTTATTAACATGCAAAGGATTAAGGTTTTTAATGCTATTAGAAATGCCTTGTAACAGATCAATACCAGACAATTCTGACAATTGCTTTACAAAAGTATTATCAATATGTTGCTGAAAAGGCAGGATCTCAGCAGTAACATTGCCATGATATGATAAATGTCTTTTTACATTTTCCCATAGGAAATGAGCTTGCTTCTGTGGAACTGGAGTTATACAGAATGAAGAGGTATTCTAATCACATCTTAAGTGAAGTTGACGTTATAGATTAACAATTTGATCCCTAGCATAACAGCAGCTTGTTCTAGTTCATTTATCTCAGTATTTAACTCTGAATTGATGTGCTTTTGTGAAGTCTGTAAGTGTTTTGAGTCTTTATGCCACTGCTGCACAAAACGAACAGCTTGTACACCTGGGCTCAGTGCTACCCTGGCTGTAGCAGCTGTGGCTTTTTTATTTTTTAAAGAGAATACAAAATAGTAAAAAACAAAACAAAATAAAACAAAAGAAATCCATTAGAAATGATGCAGAATTCCACTAACTAAAAATAATAAGTATTTGACAATGGTTGTTGTGTTGCATAATGTTGCCTTAAATTGGTTTAGATTACTAGATGTAAACATGCAAAACTGATAAATAAAAGTTATAAGAAATTAAAAAGGAAAAGAAAAAAAATTAAGCATTAACTGTTCCTTTGGGTAGACCAGCAGAAATTAGTAGTACAATTATCCCATCTATCCTGTATATATACATAAGTAGTCCCAGTAATTTCATTTCTGACTTTCCTTAAGAGCAGAAAAATATCTTTTACAGAAGTCAGCTTAAGTAGCTGAAAGATGGTCTCAAGTGCCTTGACATTCCTCTCTTTGAGAAAATCACTTCTCTTCTTGAAGCCGAGCTGGCCTGTTCTCTTTGATCAAGGAAGTCCAAAAAAGTAACCTGATGCCAGTTCTGAGCCTGGTCTTAAAGAGATCTGACAGTGTCTCCCTTTTTGTTGCCTTGAAAAGAAGTCCGACAGCAGGTGAGAAATCTAACTGTCCAACAGGAGAAACCATGGGATGACATAGTGAGGGAGAGGGGCTCGGCTGATCCCAGCCTCCGCAGTCTCTACCCAGACTTTGGTTATGTGCAAGAAACCTTCGTGGAGCATCCTGCCCAGTACATCTACCAGTGAAACAGCACTAAACATTCCAGTTGTTTCTACATAGATAATACCTCTAAGCCTTTCTTCAATATATGATCTGAAAACTCATGCAATACAATAAAATGGATACTGTCTTCATTACTGGGCTTTGGAGTGAATTTTTTCACTGCAGTAGATAGCTGCAAGAGCAGACTTTCAAGCATGTTAAGCTATAATGTGACAAGGCTCTATGATTCTTCTCGATAAAATATATTCTTGAGGCTAGCTCCAAGAATGGAAACTCTTTGCATTCGTGAGGACAGACAGCCAATCTGATGGTGCTTCGTGGGTTTTAGTACCATCAAATGATTTGTTCCACGCAGCCTCTGAAATGGCACCAATGGGTGCAGGAGACACCTCCAGGCTCTTGTCTCAGTCCAAGAAGTCAATTTGTAATCCCAGAGATACGTTATTGGACTCCCACCAAGGTAATTCCAATCTACCACTCCCAGTGCAACCCACGGTGAAAGTAAAGACACTAAAACATATTTATAATTATTGGGGAGCCAAGGGGCCCTAAGTCTAGGCACAAAGATGGCTTTCCAGAACCAAGAGGCTGACCCAGGGCTGCACCCGGTTTTATTCAATGGAGGAGTGGCTTGAGGAGGAATGACTGCGAATTGTGGGAAGTGAGTACTGTGAGCTGAGCTAGGTGGGCGGCCTGCATTTACCTCTGCCATACGCAGAGACCATAGGCAGAGACAGTAATCTGCATTATAATGAGATAATATCTGAAGTTTTGGGGGCCTGGTGCTTCAGCTCTGATGTAATCTTTCAAGCCCTGGAAGCCATAGCCTCTATCTTGAGGCTTGAGGCTCGATCCCAGCTGGCAGCATGGAGCATTGGCTCTGCTTCCTGTCTCAATCCACCTCACGTTAAGGAGCAGCAGGTGTTGGTGACCAGGGAAACACGCACGCCACCTTCAAAGACTATCACCAGCACCTCAGCTAGACCAATACACATTGCTTAAGGCCAATTGGAGGATAAACAGAAGTCCTAGCCAGCTCTGTACAGAACAATACGAGGAAATAGGGTCAGGCTCAGTGAAAATGGAGAGTCGCTCTTCTTTCAGGGAGACCTGCTCAGGTGGGCCTGCACAAATGGGTATGCTTCAAAAAGCTTAGGTGATTTCTAATGTCAGCTTCAAAATATTTAACCTGTTTTCCACAAATATCCTATTTTTCTTTGAGCCTATTTTATTATTTTCTAGTAAGATCCTGCACGAGCACTTCCTATTTTCAACTAAAACATCTTTATAGGGTACTACTTCCTTTCACTGGGATTAAAGCAATAGCTTCTAAGCTTATAGTGGTTCTTTCTAGTCCTAGTCTACTACAACTCCATATCTATATTACTGTGAACTTACAGACTTCATTACTTCTGTATCATCATTTTTGATCTGATGCTTTCATAGATTTCTTTTCATTGAATTTTTAATAAAATAGTTAACCTTCTGTTTTTTTTTTTTTTTTTTGTTTCCAATAAGGATTTCCCTGAGGTCTGGCAATTAATGTGTAAGATAAAATAATTTTGTGTTCTATGTTCTGTCTGATCTTCACAATCCCTTTGGTTTACATTTCAAAGCAGCCTGCTGGGATGCTGAGATCATTATGAATTTTCCTGAAATGATTTCTCATTGACAGGAATGCTGTAGTTTAAATTGCCTTTTCTTTCCCTCTCTTTTAGGAACCAAGCACTGTCTCTCAAAGCTTCAGTTTCTGTCTGGCTCAGACAGTACTGAGCCAGACTATTTCAGAACCACACACCTACACACACCAGACTTGGGGTGTCATCTCTGCCAGCCACCTGCTAAGATCACCGTGCAATGAGACCGAATCCCCAACAGTCCCTTGGCAGAGTGGCTGAGCATTCTTGGTGTTTCTGCTATCTTTCCTTGACTTGAAAATAACACTTTCAGAAACAGGTTTTAAACTTCTTGTCACTTCTTTCTGAACCATGTAGCAGATTCTAGGATAACTCTGGGACAAGTTCATCCAAGACAGGTTTTTCCCAAGAAACTAGGAAAAATGAACAAAATAAATCCATCTTTAATATGCAAATGTTCAAACATATGCAAAGTAAAGAGAATAAAATTTAGCCCCTCTATACCCATCACTTAGCTTCAGCAGTTACCAGTATACATCTAATCCAATTTCTAGTCTCTCTCTCTCTCTCTCTCTCTCTCTCTCTCTCTCTCTCTCTCTCTATATATATATATATATATATATATATATATATATATGTAATTATATGATTCCTACTTTTATCGTGCTTGATTATTTTAAAGTGTACCCCTGATATCATATCACTTTCTGTGTAAGTGCTTCACATTTACCTCTAAAATTTTAAACACAAGACCATATCATGTCTGCCATAGTTATCAATAATTTTAAGAAACACTTCAAAGAATCCCAAGAAAATAACTTGAGTCCAAATACTATTATTAAGATAGGCCTGAATTGCTTTTCCTAAATGCATTACCTATCCTGATTCACACAGTATAAAATCGCCCAGCAATTCATCTTCATTTACTTGACACAACCTATTGAATGAGGTTTAAAGCTCATCTACAGACTGCTTTCTATGCAGTCACTTTTTTTATATTAGCATTAAATAAGATCAATTTGAGCACAAATGTCTGGGGAAAGAAACCCTGTTGACACATCTTTACTTAGGGAAAATTCTATTCATATCTACTCCTTTGTCTCCTATCTTTATGAGTACACTTCCCCATCACATCAAAATATCCATATCTAGATATTCATTTCAGTTTGTATTTTTAAAAGTGAAAAAGAAACTACCATTATCAAAAGAGATTTTAATCCAATTTATCAAGGTATAAATTACATACAATAAAAATTCACCTCTTTCAAGTGAACAATTCAGTAAGGTTTGAAAAATACATGTAATGATACAACCACAATCAAGCTGCACAATGATTTCATCATGCGAAACAGTTTCCACATGTCTCCACTAACCCTCTGCACTTGGCCTATGGTAGTGACTACTGGTTTCTATCACTAGAAACCTTTTCTAGAATATCATATAAATGGAATTTTTTGTGTCTGGCTTCTTTCACTGAGCTTCCTGCATTGGTGATTCATTGCTTGTGTCAGTAGTCTGTTCCTTTCTGTTCTTGAGTATTCCATTGTACAAATATACCACAATTTGTTATCCATTTGTGAGTTCATGAGCATTTGGGTTATTTCCAGTTTTGGGCTATTATAAATGAATCATTTATGAACATTTTTTATATAAGCCATTGTGAAGATACTTTTTTTTTAGATAAATAAAAATTGAAGGGGGGTTGGAGAGAAAGCTCAGTGGAATAAGTGTTTGCCTGGCAAGTGCAAGGTCCTGAGTTCGATCCCTGGTTTAAAAAACAATTTTGAAGGGCTAGGTCATATTGGTGTGTATTGAACTTTATAAGAAATTGCTGACCTGCACAAAAACTTATTTTTCTTGGTATCCTCACAAATTGTCAATATTTAATTTTAGCAATTCTAGGATGTGTGTAGCAATATTGCATGATTTTCCTGATGAGCAATGATATTGAGCATCTTTTCAGGTGCTTATTTGACTTATATATATATTTTTCTGAGTGTTGTATTTGGATCTTTTGCTCATTAAAAAAAATTGGATTGTCTGTCTTCTTGTTATGAGTTATTCTTATTCTAGATATTTTCTCCAAGTCAGTGGCTTACCTTTTTATTTTCACAACAGTGATTTTTTGAAGAATAAAATATTATAAATTTTTACGTAGTCCAATTTATAGCTTTTTATTTATACTTTTTATGTTATTTGAAAACTTGTTGCTTAATTTATGGTCACTAAGACTTTCCATATTTTCCTCTATAAATGTTTGTTTCAGCTTTTACAATTAGGTCCATGACCCATTTAGAGCTCTCATTGTACATGACACGATATGTATTGGACTAATCCACTGCTGACTATCACACTCCCATAATCCAATCACCTCCTCCAAATACCAACTATGAGTACATGAGACTTTGGGGGACATATAGATAGAAGCCTTAACAGTGGGCATGACTTGGAAGGGTGTGTTCTTATTTCTGGCTCCTCCTTTCTTTTCTGCCTTCCAGATACCAGACAGTGAGCAGGCTTTCTCCACCAAGCTATGACTGCCTTGGAGCCAGTGATAATGAACTGAATTCATTGAAACTATGAGTCAAAATAAATCTCTCCTTGAGTTGTGGGTATCAGGTATTTTGTCCCACTCATAGGGAAATGGCATCTCCTTTTAATTTTAAGTCTTTGATTACTATGACAATCAATATTTTGTTCAATTCTTTTGGTTATTTTCATACTTATTTTGTAAACTGTTTTTCTTTGTAAAGGAAATTGGATCAAGTTGAAGAGTTATTTGTTGAGAAGACATCTAGTTAATAAGATGTTTGGTCTTGTATTAAGAAATTCATTTATTGCGCTATAATGTTCATGCAAATTACTTTCAGTTTTAGTTTTACTGTAAATACTTAAAAACTGAATATTAAAGAATATCCACCTTTACTGGGAAAATCAGTACATTCTGACATCTTAAACTGGAAAATGCTCACAGCTAAACTAACTTGATCAAGTAAATATTTTCCTGTCATTCTGTCAAATATACTCAATTATACTCAAGTGTTTGAGTACCACATATTTAATTGCTTTACCTTTCTTCTTCTTGGGAGCATCTGCTTCTGTAATTTTTCACATTTAATTTTTGATGTGAGAAATAAAAAAATAAAACTGATAACCTAGGAGTAAAAGAAGTGTTGGTGTACAGCTATGAAATGGAAAGCATTCACCATCTGTCACTGAATTGCTTTTCTAAAACATAACGTCAGGATGTAGAAATATACTACATCATTGTGCTCAAGTGCAAGGTTTAAGGATTGCTTCTCTACTTCCCAACACAGAAATTTGCCAAGAACTTGAGTATATTTGAGTATAATTGAGTATAATTTGGAAAAACAGAAGGAGAAAGAAAAAAAAGAGATGAGAGGGGGCAAAGGCAGAGCACTCCTGAAAATGTAGAGATGGGTGTTTGTGTAACACATGTAGGGAATAAGAGTGACAGCTTTTAGGTAGAAGGGTGTGGGGCTTGATGAAAGGAAAGGAAGGGTTGTGTGAAGGGGCAACCAGATCACAGGAGCATTAGACGTCATGTTGCTGTGTTTCAGATTCCTTCTGCAGTACCTGATAATAATGGAGGGTTGTAAGTTTAGGCATAAAGAAAATAATATAAGATGATTTGTTGATTTTTTTTTGTTGTATCCATAGCCAGTCTGTGAAGGTCCTTCTTTTAATATCTGAGTTAATCCCTTCCCCTCCAGACCACTTATATTTACTTAATGTGTTTAATCAAAGTGAACAGAACAATCTCAAGTACCAATCACTGTTCCATAAGGAAAAGGAGAATTCATGGTTTTAACAAAAGGTTGCCTGTTATAGTCCAAAGTATTACAACAGTGCACAAAGATGGACACTAGTTTGTGGTGGTCTCAGTGGCTGTCAATTATGAGCCCTGGTCAATCTTGTGTCACTATAGCTGCTCAGTCCTTGTGGATTTGCCTCCATCCTGAGTTTATCCAAAGACTTTATTTTATTGAGAAACAAATATGAATGAGACAGTTTCAAAGCTGATTAATAGGACAGTTTCAATAATTAATACATTGTACATTGTTATCTTCTTAGTGGTTATCCATAGTACAAGAAGCAGACAGGATATTCTATCCAAACACTATTAATACAAATCTTTCTTCTCATTGAATTAAGTGAAAGTAGCTGTATATCTATTCTAACTATTCTGCATATACAGATACAAAATGGTCCTTCCTTTGTATCCCCTTTTTTTGTTTAGTCCTCTCAGAGATGGGTATTCCATTGGCATCCCAATACTATAGGTGTGTAAATTCAGCAAAACAATCCAACACAGTCCAGCAGTCCACAATAGTAGTGGGCTATCAGCAGAAGTTGTTGACTTGAGCCTTTCACAGCTCAGCATATTAATGTGGTTTTACTTTATTTTATTTATTTTTTTAAATTTTTTTTAAACATTTATTTATTGTGTGTGTGTGGGGGGGCCAGCTCAGCCCACCAGGGGGGCGGGGCTGGCTGGCATGTGGTGCTGGGGGATCGAACCGCGGTCCCTGTGCTTTGCCAAGCTTGTTTCAAGTAGGTGCTTTAGACCACTGAGCCATCTCTCCAGCTCCATGGTTTTACTTTATATACCTCATTTTTATACTTTCCTGCTGGTATCCAGAGACTTTAAAACACTGCCTTGATGTGGTGACAAGAACCTTGCCCATACCTTGGCCACAGTGACTCTGAGTTTTTTGGATTCATTAAAAATTCACCTGTTTGAGATACAAAAGTTACATTTCTTGTTATATCGATCTTGCTTTATCTTGGTCTTAAACATCTAGCAGTAAAGTATAAAGATGAGGTATGAAAAGTGAAGCCATATTAAATAGGTTGAGCTGTAGAAGGCTCAAGTCAACAATTTCTGACATTGCCAGTCCTATGAATAACCCAATATTATTATGGACGACTGGACTATACTGGATTATTTTGCTGAATTCACGTACCTACAATATTTAAATGGCAATAGAATACCCATCTCTGATAAAACTAAACAAAAAAGGGGATACAAATGAAGGACTATTTTGTATCCCTATATGCAAAATAGGATAGATATACAGCTAGTTTCTCTTAATTCAACAAGAAGAAAGATTTGTACTAATAGTGTTTGGACAGGATATCATGTCTGCATCTTGTACTATGAATAACCACTACAAAGACAACAATATGCAATGTATTAATTATTGAAACCATCCTACTAATCGATTTTGAAACTGTCTCATCGCTATTTGTTTCTTAATAAAATTAATTAAAAAGTTAGCCGCTTAAGAATTAGGAGGTTGTAGAACCACCAAGTTCTTACTTAAAATAATGAAAGAGGGCTGTCCAGATAGCTCAGCAGACTAAGGCCTGCTTAGGCAAGCTCAAGGACTGGGGTTCCATCCCTGGTACTGCATGTCATGCTCGCCCCACCCCCCAGGCAGCTGAGCCTTGACCTAGTCTGGGCATGGTGCTATACACTTGTAATCCCAGTGCTGAGGAGGCTAAAAGCAGGAGGATCAGTATGAGCCTGAACCATATAGTGAGACCCTGTACCAAATACATGAAAAAGGAAGAAAGATTCAATTATGTGATATATCTGTTCCTTGAAAGGAAAGCAAAGAAAGCCTACTGAAATTCACTTCTATTATATTCTAGGCAGTAGAGAAAGGTCTGGAAGGGCTATATATTGCATTGCTATGTTCCTTAACCCCTCTTCTGTGAACAGAAAAGGTCACCTATTGTGTGATATCATTTATATGAAATATCTGGAATAGGCAAATCCATAATTTCCTATTAGTGATTGCCTCATGATTGCCCAGTGCAGAGGGAATAAGTTAGGAAATGAAAATGACTCTTAATGGATTCCAGGTTTGTAGAGGATGATAGTTTTTGAGGTTGAAGTATAGAGAGGGTTGATGATTCCATTGGTTTGTGTTTGCCAGTTATATTTCCCTAATATTTCACTGGACTGAGACTCAGGGAATTTCCCTCATTTTAAGATTCTACACTGAAGCAAGGTGAAATTTCTTCTCAGGAGGACAAACATTTAAGTGTATGTTAAGTTTTTAAATGTATTTTAGTACAGGGACTACAGGGTCTCACTACACAGATTGGACTCATAGTGATCCTCTTGTTTTCAGCCTACTAAGTGCTGGGATTACAGGTGCAAACCACCATGCCCAGTCTCAAATGCTGTCTCAGTAGATCCCGGGATCGGGGACAGCATAGCACACTGGGGATCGAACCCTGGTTCCTGTACCTGTCTAAGCAGGTACTTTAGTTGTCTGAGCTATTTGGCTGGTACCTGTTAATATTATATAATCATCTCTTCAATTATCTGTATGCTATGTGCTAGGTACTGTACATACCTAGATGTACAACTTAGATGATTATGCATTTAACTAAGCAGACAAATATCACAGCTCTAGTAAAATTTTAGTCTTTTATAAAACCACCAGTATATAGGATTAATAATTAGGGGAGAAAGAGAAATTTTAAAAGCAGGACTGTGGTCGGGGATGTTACTGAGGAGAAATGGAAAATTACGAACAGATGAGGGATTCTTTTGGAGGTGATGATAATGTTCTAAAATCAATTGTGGCAATGGTTGCACCAGCTTGTCCACATACAAAAAACTATTGCATTGTGCCATTTTAATGGCTGGATTATGTTGCATGTGAAATTATATCCCAAAGCTGATGTGCATCTGTATGCATACATGAATGTATGAGTCCAGCCATAAAATAGAGGAAAAAAGAAAGAAAAAGAAAGGAAAGGGAGGGGAAGGGAAAATAAAGAACGAGAGAGGGAGGCAGGCAATAATCTAGACCAGAGGTTGTTATAGTGAGGAACTGATAAATGTGATTAAAACTATAGGAAGAAATTAGTAGAATCCATGTCCATTAGCATTCAATTCTCTATTTCAAGGAGAATGATGTTAATTGGTTGAAATAGGGAAGATTTGAAAGAGTCTTTGGGCAGAAAGCTTTTGTGGTTTGTATTTTGGGCAAAATAACAGCAAGGAAGGAGAGGCATCCTATTGGAAGTTGGAAGTGTGTCAGTAAACGTGAGTGAAAAGTTGAGCATGAAGTAGGAGTTTGTGTCTTAAGAGCAGGGACAAAGTGGATTAATCTCCTGTAGCTGGATTAGCTAAATAATATAGAGGGAAAAACTCATAGGCCAGGTACATACACCTGAGGGAAAAAGCACTGCTATTTGGTGAAATTTAAGCCAGCAAAGAAGGAATATAGAAAAGCATGTCAATTTAGTTCAGTACATGGTAAGAGATGTGGTTCAGCTTCAATCTTTAGCAAGCAGCAAATTTTTCCAGCAATGTCTGCTGAGTAGGCTATCTTTCCTTCAATGTATGTTCTTGGTCCCTTTGTTGAAGATCAAATAGCTGAATGTGTCTGGGGATGTTTCTATATTCTCTATTCTGTGTCACTGATCTACATGTCTGTTTTTGTACCATTACCACACTATTTTTATCCTTTTTTTCAGTACTAGGGATCAAATTCAGGACCTGCATTTGCCAGGTAGGTACTTATGCCACTGAGCTATATCCCTGGGCCTAAAATTTTAAAAGTTGCTTTGTATTAGAGCTTGAAGTCAGGTATTGTGGTGTTTCCTACTTTGTTCTTGATGCCCAGATTTCTTTTACTAGTCTGGGTCTCAATTCATACTAGCTAAATCCTGGAAACAGCCTATATAACAACTACAGACAAATAGATAAAGTAAATGTAGTATGTCTCAGTTACTCTTCTCTCCTTGCTAGGACAAATACTTGAAACCCAGAATTAAGGAAGGAAAGGTTTATTTAGCTCACAGTTAGTGGAGGTTTCAGTCCATACTCAGCTGGCTCCAAGGTAGAGTGGCATGTGGCAGAGAGCAGCCATTCATGGAAGTGGAAAACATCAAAACAGCAAGAGCTAGAGGGAGGAGTAGTGGAAACAATGGCAAAGAGAAAGCAAGTCCATCTCTCGCCCTTATTTTGCATTCAGGGAATCTGCCCCAGGCTGGTGTAACACTCACACCCATAATCCCAATAGTACACCTATAATCCCAGCAGCATGTACACCCATAATCCCACACTTTATTTATTTTTTATTTATTTTTTTAAAAATGATCTCTGCACCTTTAATTTCGTAAAAGTCTCATTCACAGCACACTCCAAGCAATGCTTTACTGCTTTGTGTTAAACAGCGTATGTCAGAAAACAAGTTTTAAAAATTAGTTCTCTGAAATTTCTGTCAATAATTACCAGTCATGTAAATCTGTTTCAGAATAGAGTTAACATTTCCAAAAAGTAATAGTTCTATCCAAAATCATACTCCTCTGAAAGGCATTAAAAACTATAGTAGAAACAAAAAATAAACATTTTCCTAAGATTGTATTTGGCATTTTAAAATACTGTTAAAAGGGAAGCTCTCAAATGCAACTCCTGACTAGATTTTCACTTCCTACCACCAGCATTTGGGCCTCAGTGGCTGCGAGCTGACCCCAGTGCCCGGAGCATGGCTACGTGGTAGTCGAGAGCCTCGTCCTAGCAGAGCCGAGGTGCTTCTCCGACACAGGGCCTTTTAGAATAGTGTCCAACAGGGGCCACGAGCGTTAGCAACGGGGCCAGATCGTTCAATGAGCTGGTGAATGTGCGCCCAGGTTTTACACATACTTTTTAACATCTCTAATTGATCTGTTCTACTTCTCTCAAAAATTAATCAATGACTAGTATATTGTTTCAGTGAAATGTAAACCAAATCTGTTTTCCTGACTGCACTAAGCTATACGGCGGTCTTACTCTATGTCCTCCTAGATAACTTACACTTTCCAACACCTGGGGCACAGCCCAAACCTTTCACTTGAAATAAGAAAGCAGAAAGATAAATTTTAAAATTTTCCTAGGTAAGGGGCTCTCACACATTTCTCTTTCCAAAAGCTTCGATGGTTTTACTTGGACACGAGCACGAAACATGTGCTCATTTTCGTGGTGTACCAATATATGCACAGCCATCTCTGCCCGCAACCTGAGGCCAAATCTCCACGCACCACCCCAAGGAGAGACGCTTGCCTTCAGAATCACGTCTGGAAAGAGAACTGGGAAGCGCTAATTGGAAAGTAATAGAGATGTGAGCAAAGATGCAACACAAAAGGAAGTGCGGGAAGAAGCAAAGGCTTCGCCACCTCCCTTGTAAACACACCTGGCCTTGCCTCGTATTTTAGATCCTATTTTAGGATTTGCATCACAACATTTCATAGCGCGAGTCATGTACAGTTCATCCAGTCTCCCTCTGCTAGATGCCCTACAGCTGTTGAAGAACTATCATTCTGCCTATGAGAGGTAGTGACATTTTATTCTCAATGCCAAGCTCTAAATTCCACACATCTGCCACATGGGTTACAAGGGAGACGCACGGGAGCACCACATCCGCTCCTGGGAGTCCCAGCACTTTATCATGAATTAATCACAAATTCTAGAAGTCCTCATGCTCCATAACTGCATGAGGCTCTGGGGGACACAAACCATAACGTGGCATCTATATATAACTGAATAGTACTCAGTTATAAAAAAGGATACATTTGAGACATTTGTAGGAAAAAATGGATACACTGAAAAATATAGTGGTACCTTGGTTCATGAATTCAATTCTCTGCATGATTGCAGTCATAGTGCAAACAGTGTGGGAACTGAATCACATTTCCTCATCAGGTCAACATTGAGACTGACGGTGAATTTGATTCAGTTCTCATTCATCTCAGTTTGTGACCAGAACCACGGAAAGAATCGAATTTGTGAACTGATGTACTACTATATGTCAGGTGAAATAAATCAGACACACAAAGTTAAACACTACATAGTATGTTTCATTTGAGTAAGACAAACAAAAAAGTGTTTTTTTTTTTTTTTTTAGTGGAACCAGGGATTGAACTCAGGCCCTTGCACTTGCCAGGCAGATGCTTATTCTACTGAGCTATCTCCCCAGCCCCAAAAAAGTTTTAATAGAAGGAAAAAAGAGACAAACCATTAGTGTATGGGAAAGGGTTCATGAGAGTGGGGGGATGAGAAGGGCATGGAGAAGATTTAAGATGTGTCACTTACATGTACCAAATACCCTTAATGAATATGAACATTATGTCATAAACATGAACTTGTAATAATAACAATAAGGATGAAAATAGAAGAAGAGGATTTATAAAAAGAGGGAGGTGGGTGGATGGAAAGGAGAAGGAGATTATAAAAGAATCAAGCTGTGTTATGTATGTGCACCCACTACCCACGACGAATGTAAACTTCATGCACTACAAATGCGTACTACTACTACTACTACTACTACTACTACTACTACTACTACTACAAAAAAGTAGGTGAATTCTCAGTGTCAAGAAATCCAAGGGAAATCTGAAGGCAAAGGATGGTCAACTTCCCTTTAAATGCTGCAGAAAGTTAGGCAGAAATACTGAGGGAAGGTTATCAGACTTCATGATTAAGAAGTCAACTTTGATAGTTTGATGTGTGTTTTACACAATAGCAAGAGCACTGGCTAACTTTTATCCCCTGCATGGTAGCTGACTCCTTGTATTCAAGCACACACAGGCCTTCTGGAGTTGAAAAGTTGTATGTTAACCTCCAACTCCTATCTCCTTCCTTGCTGTCATTGCCAAGCCTTCTGACTCCACACTTACTGTCTCTGTTTCCCTACCTAATATTCATTTCCCAGTCACCCACTTTCTGGCTTCTGTACTTTAGTTTAATGAATCTTCTAGAAACAAGACCATCAGTTGTCCCAGTCAGTTTACCTTGCTATAACAAAAAAATGCTGAGACCAGGCAGCCTAATGAATGGACCTTTATTTCTTACACTTTTGGAGACAAACAACAAGAGCAGGGTGCCAGCATGTATGGATCCTTGGGAAAAGCCCACCTCACATAGGCCCCCTTCTCATAGAATCTTTACATGAGGGCTGAAGAAGAGGAAGAGGGAGCACTTCTTCCATCTGAAATGAGATTAATGACAGTAATCTCATTCATGAAGGCTCTACCCTTAGGACCTGGTCACCTCCCCACTGCTCCATCTCTTAATATCATTATACTGGGATTAGAATCTGAGTGTATCACTGGGGAGATAGCTCAGTGGTCTCATGGATTGCCTGACAGGCACAAGGTCTCAAGTTTGATCCCCGGTACCACATGCCATGCCAGCCCTGGAACCCAGGGTGTGCTGCGCGGGCTACTGAAACCAGGCATGATGGTGAGCATCTGTAATCCCAGTGCTGAGGAAGGTGAGATGGGAGGATAACTATGAGTCTGAGCTCTGTAGCAAGACTCTATCAGATAAATAAATAAAAATTAAAAAATGAAATCTGAGCATATGAAAACCAGGGAACCATTCTGTACATATCACCAATGTTTTTATTGCTAAATGTGACAGTTTTTAGTCCTAGTTATGCATGAGGAACCCAGGTAAGAGGGAAAGCAGGATGGCAGGGGATGAGAAGGATCAACTGGCACCTTCTGCTTTCTTTCAGGTGTGCCTGTGGTTCTCCAAGCCAACCAGTGTTCACTCCAGTTCTGACTGTGCATCACCTCTCTTATTTACACATATTTCCTGAGGGGTCTCAACTAGTTCAGTTGCTTCATTTACCATGCATAGACTAAAGACTCCCCAGTCTCTACATCCACTCCACATAGCTTTGTTGAGCCACAAGTACTGAAACATTTATTAAACAATTGTATAGTTAGAAAAAGCACTAGATCTTCCTGGGATGAAATTAGATGTTTTGGCTGAAATATTTATCTATTTAAATTTGAAACTATGGTTCTGGTATTAAAATCTATGATGATCTTGTGAAACTGTTCTAAAGGATCTAGGAATTGTTATTTACACAAATAATGCAGGAATTTTTTTTAATTTTTAATTTTTAAAGTTTTATTTTAAAGAGTGAAAAAAAATAGCAGAAACAAAGAAACAGTGACAAGTAATAGTACAAATGGTACAGAATTTCTAAACAAAAATAAAAATTTAACAATGGTTGCTTTATTGCATATTTTCATCATCAAAACTATTGTTTATATTGATAGATATAGGTATATATCTATCAATTGGTAATACATAATTGGTCAAATAATTAAACATTGATGCTTACTTTCAATAAATCTTATTTTTTTCTTGTCTTCTTTTACTTTATATCTTTTTAAAAGTATATTTTAAAGAGCGTATACTAATTGATAAGACATTAGAAATGACACACATGTAGAAGAACAAGATGAGAGGTATTCAACCATGGTTTATGTATTGCACTTTTCTGTCTTTAATATAGTTGCTCAGATTATAGATGATAGCATATAGAGTTAGTCAAAGTGATTTTTTTCTTTTTTTGTGGTACTGAGGATTGAACTCAGGACCCTGCACTTGCCAGGCAAATCCTTATTCTGCTGAGCTATCTCCCTGGCCTGAAATGAAAATTTTAAACGTTAACTGCTCCTTTTAAAAAAAAAACTGATGGAAATGAGAACTACAATCATCTCAGCTATCCTGAATATATACTTGCATGATTTTCCCACCTTACTTCTTTCCTATCTTTTTTCCCTTTCCCTCATCTTTATAGGAATTCATTCTCATTGTAAATATCGATTCTCAACTCCAAATTCAACACAATTCATTAAAGGTAAACATCATTGGCAATTGGCTGCATATCCTCTCCTGATTCATGTGGACATATTCAGCTGTTCTGTGTGCATATGTTGAGTTATATCACCTTGGTTTGTATCCATGGCCCCAGCGTACATCTTAAATGCTATGAGTAGTTAAAGAGGAGGAGCAGAATGTGGAGAAGGAGAAAGAGGAGGAAGAAGAGGAAGAGCAGAATGTGTCAGGGGAGGAAAAGGAGGGAGAATACTTATTTTCCTTGGAGACTGGAGAAGTTTAAGAAGACAGTGGTCAAAACACATGCTCCGTGGGGAAGATGGTAAGTGTGGAGTTCATGCAGAGTGCTTCTGGAGCCCAGATAATGGATAAGATTGAAGGCTTGATGGGGGGGTGATGGAAAAGAAGTTAGAATAGTTGTGGGTGTAAAGTTTAGAGAGATTAAATGATTGTTGTTTAGCAGGAGCATCATCTTCCTCCAGTATGTTGTGAGAAAATAATTAGTGGAGGTGGCAAAGTGTTTTTGGCTTTTTTTTTTCTGTTGTTCAGGGACAATAAAACACAAAACAGCCTGAGAGTGAGCAATCTGGGAACCAGCAGTGTAGGCATTGTGATACTTAAACCCAAACTGACACCCACGAGGGGAGGACCACTTGTGTCTTGGTCTTCATTCCTTACCCAAGTCAGAACCCATAGCCTGAGTGCAGTCATTGCTAGTTGGGTGAACAAGTGATCGAGAGCAGGCAGGAATTCTTCTGGAGAATTATAAATCTTAAATGTCTTGTAGTGCCCTGTGTTAAAATCTATAATACAGACCATCTGAGGATACTAAGGAATGGGGAACTATGAAATTCAGTTGTCTCAAGGTGAATAAGGAGCTGAGATTAAAATATCAAAGACCCATTGCCAGATTCTAAAATTGATGTAAGGATCAACACCATAATGAGTGTGCATGGAAAATAAACTCTAAGGGCCAGCAGAACTAAATGTCCTGGGCATCCTGAGAGGTTATTTGGAGGTGAAGTGGTATCATCACTTTCAAACACAGAGGTTTATACTATACAGCAGATGAATGTTTCAGACTTAGGTCTGTCTTGTTGGCACCTGCAAAAGTGAGACAATTCTAGAAGGTAGTTCCCATCCTATTTGTTTAATGGGTGCCAGGACCCCACATCAGACACACAGGAGTTAATATTATTTCTGTCTCTCAAGTAGAGATAGATGAAGTTGGGGCTGTTGTAGGAGATATTGATTTTATTCCTACTCCTGAGTGAAGTGACCGAGTTTTTGCTGCTGATCTGGAAAATTCTTTCTCATTGAGGAACAGAAACTATGGAGAGGACTAGGTGCAATAGGGTTAGAGAATGTGCTGTGGACAGTGAGAGAGAGGAAGAGAAGCTGGACCCTGTTTATTTTTTCTTTCTAGTTGAAGCCAGCCCTAGGGCATGCAATGGAGGCATGCTATGATCAAGCTACATGTGTAGCCTGTTTCATTTTAATTTGAAACATGATCACTTAGTTTTTTAGATTGATTTAGAATTTGGGACCTGAGTGCCTCAGCCTCTTCAGCATCTGGGATTATATGCATAGTCCAATGTATCTAGCTAGTTTATCTTCTGATGAAGAAAAATATTTGAGAGATGGAGGAGATCATTTTTGGTCTCTTGTATAGAACATGTCAACATAATTATGAATTTGCTTTCAAAAGCCAAACTCAATACAACATATTATAGGCTTTTCAAGTGAAATAAACTTTATGTATGTTTTTTTTAAAGAAATTAAATGTATTGGTACATTTTAGACATACACAATTAACACATTGATAATAGGGAATTTGCACCTGTACATGATATATCTTGATTATTTTCTCCCCAATCCCCTACTCTCCTTTTAACTCCTCTTTCCCTAGCTATTTACAGAATATTTATTTTCCTTTTCTTTTCCTTCCTTTCCCCCTTCTCTACCATTTGAACATTTTTTCCTGTCTCACAGTATCCATTAGACATTTTGGTCCTTATTTACATTTTCAGTTTCTTACTCCAGGGCAAGTATATGGTGTTTACATGTGTGTCTGATCTATTTTACATAACAGAATGTTCTCAAGGTCCATTGATTTGCCTAGAAAAATCTCAAGATTATCCTTCTTTATGGCTGAGTAGTACACCATTGTGTAGAAAAACCAACGTCTTTTTTATGCATTTATTTGGGCTGTTTCTAAGATTTACCTATTACAAACTGTGACTCTGTAAACATGAGTGTGCGTATATGGCTGTGGTAGGATTCTTTTAATCCTTTTAAGAAGATGTCAAGAAGAGGACTAGTTAGGGCCAATGAAACCTCTAGTATTAGGTTTTGTGAGGAATTTCCACACTGATTTACACAGTGAGTGCACTAGTATAGACTATGAACAGTGGAGAAGGGTTTCTTTTCCCCAATAGACCTACCAGCATTTATTATTAGTTGATTTCTTTCTGCAGTGAGATGAAATCACAGCGCTGACTTAATTTGTATCTCTTGAATGACCAGTGACGTTGAAAATGTTTTCTTATATTTGTTTGCTGTTTCTACTTCTTCATCTGAGAAGTGTCTATTCATCTCAGATACCCATTTTTGGATTAGGTTTATATATGGGGGATTTTGATTTTTTTTTTGTTCTTTGTATATGAATAGACACTTCTCAGATGAAGAAGTAGAAACAACAAATGGCAGAAACAGGGTAGCATACAGCAATACATATGTTACAGATTTTCAAAACAGGAATATCTAATTAATAATAGTTGATATATTATCTATTTTTAATGTCAAATCTGTTGCTCAGATTAACAGATACAGTTATGTAAGATTGGACAAATAATTGAATATTAATGCTTGCTTTCAAGAAATCTTAACTTTTTCCTTGCCTTTTAAAAAATTGTTTTGTTCTTGGTCATGGAAGTATTCCTCTTCTCCATTAAACTTAAAAGAGAGTTTTGCAGGATATATCAGTCTGGGTTGTAATTTGTATTCTTGGAAGACTTTAAGTGCTTCACCTTATACTGTCCTTGGCTTGATGGTTTATGAGGAGAGATCTGATATTATTCTGATAAGTTTTCCTTTATATTTAATTATTTATTTTTTGTAAAACAGTTCAACTTCATTTGTCACACAACAAACACCTTTGTAATAAAATGTACAACAATTAAAATGAAAAACTTAGAAAGCTTTCCTGTGACCATGTGGTCTGCTTCAATATTTTTGAAGGCTTATAATTGAAAATGCTGGGGCTGGAGAGATAGCTCAGTAGCTTAAGTGCCTGCCTGACAAGTGCAAGGTCCTGAGTTCCATATCCATTACAAAATAATGATGATGATGATGATGATGATGATGATGATGATGATGATGATAGAAAATGCTATATTGAAAGTTGTTTTCTTGTTTGTTTAGTGTCATTACTTGTATCAAAATGTATAAGTGATGATGAAAGTGGTAAGTACTTAATTGTTTTTCTTTTTTAACTAAGAAAAAATTTTTATGATAGTAAAGAAGTACTAAGAGTAAGACATAAGATAAATACTGGAATGGCAAATAAATGACCAGCATTTCTAACAGTTTGGGAATAGGCTATCGCACAAAGTTGTAGTGTGTTGTGGACATGGATAATGTCCATGACACTTACTGGTGGCCAGGTGTCACTTGTGGAACTGAGCTACTGCTACTTCCCTGAAATCTACCCTGGAATCATGACCCATAGTGCGCAGGAGAAGTCCATTTATAGAGTGTGCTGATGGGAATATTTTGCTGCTGTACACAAAAGAATAACTGAAAGACTACTTTTGTATACCTTTTATTCTCCTGTGTTTAATTGTTTGCCCTATTTGGTGGGTTCTTTCCAGTTTCATTCATGGAGTTGTGATCCTTCTGCTCCCTCTCTAGAACATCATTTAGTAGTCTGTGTAGGCTTGGCTTTGTCATCATGAAATTCTTTAGTTGTTCTTTGTCATGGAAGTATTTCACTTCTCCATTATACTTGAAAGAGAGTTTTGCAGGGTATGTCAGTCTGGGTTGGAATTTGTTTTCTTGCAAGACTTGTATTACTTTGCTCCATGCTCTTCTTAATTTCATGGTTTGTGAAGAGAAATCTACCATTATTCTGATGGGTTTTCCTTTAAATGTGATTTTTTTTTTCTCTAGCAGCTTTCAGTATACTGCTCCTGTGCTGAATTTCTGGGATCTTGATTATTATATGTCTGGGTGTGGTTTTAATTGGGTTGATGTTATTTGGAGTTCCATATGCTTTGGTTATCTGAAGTCCAATTTTTTCCTCATATTTGGGAAGTTTTCTGCTATTACTTCTGCCTATATTCTTGTTGTATCATTTATATTGACTCTTTCCTTCTCATTGATGCCTATTAGTCTCACATTGTTCATCTTTGTGTCATCTTGCAGGTATTGAATTATTTTTTCCTGCATCCTAGTTGTTTTTAAGAGATCTTTTCTTACCTTTTCACTAGTCGCAATGGTGTCTTTAAGGTCTGAAAGCCTATTTTCACTATCATTCAAACAGTTTTGCCAGCTTGTGATTGAGGTTTTAATTTCCTGTGTATCACTTTGAATCTGCTTCACACATTCTATTTCTTTCCTATATTACTTATTCAAGGATTCCATCATTTTTATATTCTGCTTTATTTTTTTTATCAGTGTCTTCTTTAGAAGCACTTAGTACTTCTTTGATTATAGCTATCATTTCTTTTTTTACTTCAGAAATTATTTCTGATCTGATTTCCTTTATACCTTTCTGCAATTGTTTGTTTACTTTCAACACTATTATTTCAGATATTTCAGGTGTGTGATTTCCAATTTCTTCTATGCTAGTGTGTTCTCCATTTGTTCTGGGTGGACTTGGGGCCTGAGACTGCATTTTATTCCTTCTCTTTGTCATTTTTTTAGACCACTCTCTTCTGACCTTTGGTGTAGAGCTTAGATAGAGTATTACCTTAGCATCAGGTAAAAATCTACGAAGTTCAGATTCTTCCAGGTGGGTATGGCTTGGGTCTGGCTGCTGTACTCCACTTCTTCCTGCTGCAGCCCTTGGAGGTAAACCCTCTGTGCCACTCTGGCAAGATGTTCTGCTCCTGAATCAGCTGGGTGGGTCTTGCCTCTAGCCTCTTTGCAGGGAGTTGTGCTGAAGGGTTCCATGCCGGGCCTTTGCTCTAGACAACTCAGCATCTGGCAGGCCCAGGCGGTCTCACTCACATACTCGGCCTAGGTCCTGGGTCAAATGAGGATCCGGTGGGCCCCAGGCCATCTTACTCACATGCTGGGCCTGAGCTCTGGGTTGGATCTAAATTTTCCTTTAAATGTGAAATATTTCCTCTCTCTAGTGGCTTTTAGTATGTTGTTCTTGTGCTGAATTTATGGGATATTGATTATAATGTGTCTGAATGTAGTCCTTATTGGATTGATATTATTTGGAGTTCTTTATGCCTCAGATACTGAATGTCAGATTGTTTCCCCATATTTGGGAAGTTTTCTGCTATTACTTCCGCCCATATTTTTTTAATGTCATTTGTATTGCCTCCCTCTTTCTCACTGATGCCTATTAGTCTTATGTTCTTCATCTTTGTGTTATCTTGCAACCACTGAATTATTATTTCCTGAGTCTTAGTTGTTTTTAAGAGATCTTTCCTTACGTTTTCATTAGTTTCAAGTGTCTTCAAGGTCTAAAATGCCAACTTTTAATGGAGCTTTTAATTCCTTGTATTTCTCTTTGAATATGCTTCATGTATTCTATTTCTTTTCTATATTGCTCATTCAAGGTTTCCATCATGTTTCTATTCTCTATTTTTTAATCAGTGTCTTCTTTAGAAATTCTTAGTAATTCTTTCATTATAGTTATCATTTTTTAACCTAAGAGATTATTTCTGATTTGATGTCCTCTATTTTCTTCTGCAGTTGTTTCTTTACTTCAGTTGCTATTATTTCAGAGATTTCAGGTGTCTGACTTCCAGTTTCTTCTATGCTGATTTCTCCTGGGTTTGTTCTGGGTGGGCTCAGGGTCTGAGAATGCATTTTTCTCCTTCTTTTTGCCATTTTCTATTTCAGAGAGAACTCTTTATTTTGATTTCTGTGATACCTTTTTGGGAAGGCTTGATAGTAGGTAGCTCAATCACTGCAGTCAGAGCCTCTCTGTAATGAGTCTGATTTTAGGTATCTCTCCTGTGTCGGACTCTTGTTTTGTGTGTCCCAAGATTTTGCCTACTGTAAGGATTAAGACTGAGATATTTATTTCCGTTTGGCATTGTCCTCCATCCTTCAGTATAGAGCTTTGGTGAGGTTATTACCCAAGTACCTCCCAATATGAATACCCAAGGAAAATTATGTGGTTAAGGCAGATATGCTTTCCTACTTACAGTAGTCCAATTAGCAATACTAATAACAGCTAGTGAAATTTAGAAATTGACAAACTTTTGTATCTAATACATTTGTATTTTAGACCATAAGAGTAAACATTAAAGTGTATAACAAAGCAGATTTTAAATTGGAAATTTGTATTTAAATTATTTTCCTTGACTTTGAGAATTCTAATTATACGAATGTTTCTTGGTTTTGACACAGTAAACTATTATGACTGATCTGTAAAAAAAAAAAAATAAAATAAAATAAATAAATAAATTATTTCCCTTGAGTTCTGTGTGGGCACCTCCCCTTCATGCACCTGGAGTCTTCCAGGCAGACTAGCTCACCCCAGTTACCTGCTGCACCTCTGTGCTGTGAGGATGGTCCTATAGGTCTAGGCCTCAGTCTGGGGTTAGCTGGGCCCAGCAGTAGCCTCAGCTCACTGGATCTATATCTACTGAACTTGAACTCAACTGGTAAGATCTGGCTTGGGTCTGGTTGCTATATTGGGCTCCTTCCAGTTGAGTATAGTCTAAGTGGACTGCTGGGCCCCACTGACTGCCTGTCCTGTGGTAGCTCCTTCCTGGTAGGCCCACTGATGTGGAGTTGACCCACTGCACCCTGCTGGCTGCAGGTCCCACGACTTGTTCCTGGTAGATCAGCCAAGGTGAAGTGGGGTTATATTGATTCTTTCTACCCACGAAAACCAGATATCTTTCTATTTTCAATCTCCTTTTTCATAATTCTTAGAAATTTGATTCCAATTTTCTTTGATAAATTCATTTCATTTTTAGAGGGATACTATTGTGAAAGTTATTGTTTCCCTAATTTCTCTCAGTGAGTTTGTTATTTGTATACAGGAAGACTATTGATTTTCAAGTGTTGACTTTGTATCCAGCTATGCTATTGAATTTAGTTATTAAATCTAGAAGTCTTTTGGTGGAGTTTTTGGGGTCTTCTATGTAGAGTATCACAAAATTTGAAAATAATAATTTAAATTCTTCTTTTATTATCATTACTCCTTTTGTGTCTTTTTCTTGTCTAAATGTTCAAGCTAAAGTTTCCAGGACTATATTGAATAAGAGTGGAGATAGTGGACATTCTTGTCTTGCTCCTGACTTTAGAGTGAAAAACGTTCAGTTTTTTTTCCCATTTGGTATGATGTTATTTGTTGGTTTGTCACAGGTGGCTTTTATCAGGTTGAGATAAAGACCATCTACTCCAATTTTCTTTACGGTTTCTATCATGAATTAATGTTAGATTTTGTGAAATGCTTTTTCTTCATGGATGATTCTCTGATTTTTGTCTTTAGCTCTGTGGATATGGTGTATTACAGTTATTGATTTATGTATATTGAATCATTTCTACATCCCTAGGATGAATCCTACTTGGTCACGATGAATAATCTTTTTGATGATTTGCTGCATTTTGTTTGCCAGTATCTTGTTAGAGGATTTTTGCATGCATGTTCATTAGGGAGTTTGGCTTGAGGTTCACTTTTTATTTGGATCCTTCTCTGCTTTTGGTATCAGAGTAATGCTTACATCCAGGAATGATTTTGGGAGTACTGATTTCTTTTCAATTATATCAAAGACTTTGAAGAGTACTGGCATTAGATCATCTCTAAGTTTCTTGTAGAATTCAACAGTGAATCTGTCAGGACCTATTGGCTTCATCCTCTGCCTCCACTGTTTAATTCCTTATTTTGCCTATTAAATTCATTCTGTTGGAGTTCATGGAATTATAAATCTTTGGTTTTTTTCTAGAATGTCCTTCAGAACACTTTGAACTGCTGGCTTGGTGTTCATGAATTTCATCACGCATTCTTTGTATCTTATTTCTCCATCAATTTTGAAAGATAGTTTTGCAGATTTTATCAATCTGGGTTGGAGGTTGTTTTTCTTTAGGGCTTGAAATACTTCATTCCAAACTCTCCTTAAGTTCAGGGCTTGTGTTGAGAAGCCTGTGATGATTCTAACTGGCTTTCCTTTATGGTTGATTTGTTTCTTTTCTCTAACAGCTTTTAATGTTCTAGTCTTTTGTTGAATTTCTGTAATTCTGACTTATATGCTTCAGTGTAGATTTTTTTTTTGATCATGGATATTTTGATCATGACTATTATATAAGCTTCACTTATCTATATGTTAAATTCATATTCCCTGCCAGGGAAGTTTTCTGCCATGACATCTGTGAACAGATTTTTTTAATAACAATATTTGTTATGGTATAACAAATAATTATGCTAAGTCCTGCTTTTTCATTGACTCTGATCAATCTTATTTTATTCTTATTTGTATCATTTTATGGCTGCTATTGGATTGATTTCTCATGGTCCTTTGCTAAGTTTTAAGAAATATTTATTTACACGATTGATAACTGCAATTCTGTCTCCTGTATCTGAGATTCTGTCCTCACATTGGCTCATTCTGCCACACATATTTTAAATTGAATTTTTAATCTCCTGACTATCTTTTTGAATCTGTGTCACAGATTACATTTTTTCCCTATGTTGGGTGTTCATGGGTTCTCTCATGTTCCTAAACTCGTCTTTCTCTTTTATTTATCTGTATGTGCTCTAAAGTCACTAAGCAGATACTTCATTATGATGACCACCTCTGTAGTTCTCTAAAAAATTATTTCTGATTTGAGATTTTGGAAGTTTCATTTATATTCTTCATTACTTGCACTGTTACCACTTCAGAGGATTCAGGTGGGTAGCTTTTGGATTGTCCCACCTCATTGCCTTCTGGGTTTTTCTTTGGTGACCTGGATGTCTGGGCTTGCCTCTTGTTTAAGTATCTTTTCATTTTCTGTGTTTTTTTCTTTTTTAGTTTAATTCCTGGGTTGATACTTGTAAATTGCCTATGATGAATAGCTTTATTGCTAGTATACAGAACCCTTAGGAAATGACTACTTCTCATAAGTGTCTTCCAGATATAACTGCTTTGGGGGCTTTAAGTCTGTTGCAAGATCTTTTGTGTTCCATTTATTGGGGATGAGAAGTTGCTGCCTATGTGGCCTAGCCCCTATTTCTTAGGCACTGGCATATAGTGTTTGTTATGGCCTTCACATAGTCTTAGTCTTGGTATACCAGGCAAAACAATGGGTTGTAAAAATTATGTCACTTTGGCTAAAGTGGACAATTAGCAATAACAATACTATCAAACAGCCTAGAAAATGACAGATCAAGGTAACTGCTAACCTGCCACCTTTAACTATATGAATTAGATGTGTGGTTATATAACACAATCTTAAATAAACCAGAAAATTGTGTGCAGTAAATAAGCTCTCAATATAGGATCTAGGCTTAGAGAAGAAAATTTAAAGGGATCAGGGGAAAATAGAGCAACAGAAGAAGAGGAAGAGATTAGAAGCAAAGCTGGAGAACAAAGAAGATCAAGCAGACTTTTGGAAACTAGTGAAGAAGAGAGGAGGGAAAGAGAGAAGGAAGAAATAAAAATAAGAACAGACCAACAACAAAAACCTACAAAATATGTTCACTCTCATATAAAAACAAGAATAAACAATTAAGAAAAAGTAAAACAAACATCATGTTACTCAGTAGTGTCCCAAATTTTCTGATCAAGGAGATTATGGGGCCAAAGAGGAAAGCAATCAATGATGTAGAGTGTACCTAAGGAGAGTCACATGGAAAGAAAATACTCTCTCAGGCTTTCACAGGGAGCACATTGGCCAAGCAATGGCCGTGACTCATCCACATGGCTGACACTAACAAAGGATCTACAATCTGAGGTACAGGGTCTCAGGAAAAATCCTGAGGGGATTTGACTGACCTTATTAGATCTAGAAGCTACAACTCTTGTTACATAGGTCTTGCTTTATGTTGGTCTTAACCACCCAGCAGAAAAGTATAAAAATGAAGTACAAAAAATAAAGCCATGTTGTTATGTTGAGCTTTAGAGGACTCAGGTCAACAACTTCTGACATTGCCAGTCAAATGGAAGACCCAATACTATTATGGACTACTGGACTATTTGGAATATTTTGCTGAGTTCACACACCTATAATATTTAAATGATGGAACTAAACAAAAAAAGGGGTTATAGAAGAATGACCATTTTGTATCTGTGTATTCAAAATGGTTAGGATAGATATATAGCTACATTCTCTTAATTCAAGGAATAGAGGGATTTGTTCTAATAGTGTTTGTAAATAGGACATCATCTCTGCATCTTGTACAACAAATAACCACTAGGAAGGCAGTATGCAATGTGTTAATTATTGGAACTGTCCTACCAAATTGATTTGAAACTGTCTCATTGCTATTTATTTCTCAATAAAATTATAGAAAAAAACTCATGCTATGAATTCATTCCAGAAATATGTCTCTAAAATTCACTCTGTCTACATCTTATATCTTTCATATTTCAATATTTGTCTACAATTTTTAATATTCTATATAATTATTGGGTTTTCTTTTCTTTTTTTTCAGAACCGGGGATTGAACTCAGGCCCTTGTGCTTGCCTGGCAGGCATGCACTTATTCTACTGAGCTATCTCCCTGGACCCCTTAATTTTTCAATAAATTTAATGACAAAAAAAAGTAAAACAACAAAACAAAAACCAAGAAAAGCAAGAGGAAAAAGAAAAGAAAAAAATATCCATTTTAAAGTGTGTTTCTTCTTTCAGTGGTACATAACATGTGGAGAAAGAGACTAGATTGATGTTCATTAATCCCAGGAAACTAGCTGTAGCTTTATGGCGGTATATTGCATAATCCAGAGAGCCTCCACATTTACTTCCACTGGACTTTAGGCTGGTTTCTGGCTGTGATGCTGGAATCAGTCCTGTATAGTTTCCAGGCTATGAGCCCACTCCATCTTGAACTTGCCCACCTGCCAGCTTGAGCTTGGCTCCCTGACTCCCTGCTGATTTGACCTCAGCTTCCTGACTCCTACACTGGGATTTATTAGATGCAGCCAGCAGTCACTCTGAGATCTGAGTGCAATGGGCCTCTCTACAAATGGTTCCTGTTTGATTGCCCTTCCCCAAGGAACATCTGTACCTGGATAACTCACCAGCCATTGCAGTGTGCCGTGTCCACTGCTCCATTCCACTGGTGTATTTCTCTGTGGTGGCCTCTGGGGTTGCTCGTAGTCACAGTGCCTCTGGAGGTAAGAGGTGCTTCTCTAATGCAATGAGTCCAGGCTCAGGGAAAAAGCACTGTCTGTCGTCTTCTTTCTTTGCTTTTCCTTTGAGCTTTGATTCCCTCTTCAAATCTTTCCCAAGGACCCAGCTGATTAACTTTTCCCTTCTACTTACATTGCTATATTCCAATGTCTGGACACCAAATCTCAGAGAGGCTCTTTACAGTTCACCACTTTGTCATCTTCCCATAAGCGTGTATATGGCTTTTAAAGTCACTTTCAAATTCATACATGTAGATCTCATCCTGTACTTTAAAAAATTAGAGATTTGGAAAAATCTCTAAATTATTATATGGGATATTTTAATAAGTAATCTACTAAAGCACAAAGTAATGAAAACAGGTTAAAATGGGGTGGATAATCTGAAAAAGAAACCAACATAGATTAGGGCTGAAAACATTTTTAATGCAATTGGTTTCAAGTTGTAATATTATGTAAACTCTTCATTGTTATCCTTACAAATGAGCTGTGGAAAAATGAGACATTCTGCTTATTTTCAGATCATATGGAATCAGTCCTTAAACATTCCAACTGTGGCTCCCCACCAAGCTGAATGTACAGTATGATTTATTGGTTTCTACTTTGGATCACCGACTTGGTTTGACACTTTCCCACTTAACTGTATTACAGTTCTTGTCTCTATGTAGAAGTGATAGTACTATTAGCACTGTAGGCCAGATTCTTCTTAAGATGCTTTTGTTAGTATGAATTATATAACCGAAGTCACTGCCAACATTTGCCTTTGCATATTGAGCCGGTAGCTGCACTCCACATTGGACTCTCCTAATAATCTTTGAAGTATATTGATGACCAGCTCTGGACCCTAGAGAATTCAAAATAACATGGGCTGTTACCTAAATAGGGAGACTTACTATTTCCACAGATGATTCTCACATGCAGCCTTTTTTTTTTTGAAACAGTTTTTTTTTTTTTTTCACTATGCAGTTCATGCTGGCTTTGAACTCATTTTGTAGCCCAGGCTGGCCTCAAACTTGCAGTGATCCTCCTGCCTCAGCCTCCTGAGTGCTGGGATTACAGATGTACACCACATACACACTTGGCAAGTGCAGCAAAATTTGGGCACTCCTCTATTATGTTACCTTAAGGAAGGTAAATAACTTAAGTCACTCCTTAAGGAATGAGGATATGGAAGAGCATTAGCTCACGACAGTCCCTGTGATGGGGAGAATGTGACTATGGAATTGCATAGTAGTATGTAAGCAATGGCTGGAAACATTCCAGTGACACCCATTAAATCATGTTTATGACAATATTTTTAATTCTTGTTTATTTAATCTCATTACTCTTAGATAACTGCTTTCTCTTTCTTCTTGGGTTTAAAATCTTGTACCAATTTTTAGAAAATATGTATTTATTTGGTCCAGGGTCTCTATGCAGTTTGAACTCATAGTGACCTACTGTCTCAGTCTCCCCAGTGCTGAGATTACAGGCATGCACCACCATGCCTGGTTTCAGTAGCCAGCATAGCATGCCTGGGGCTATGGGACCATCACAGCATGCTATACTGGGAATCAAATCCAGGTCCTTGAGCTTGCCAGGCAGTTGCTTAGACCACTGGGCTATCTCTCTAACCCTCCTTACTAATTTTCATAACGTTACCTTTTTACTGTGGCATCTCTTGGCAGGTTCTTTTTATGTACTTAATTTCTTGCTCCTTTTTTGATGAATGAAGCTGTGAAGGCTCCTACTTATAAGCTTTGCTAGAGCTATAGTTCCCAGGTCCTTCTGTTTCCAATTTGAACATTACATAGGCTTTAGGAGACAGTGAGGAAGTGCAGTCCTTTGCCAGGGTTTCCAGTCCAATCAGCACTGACCTTCTTTTCACTTACATCACTGGAAACTACTGTCTAATTGGTTTTCCATTATCACCCCAAGATCTCTCTGCATTTCTTCACTGCCATTCCGCCTTGCCTTCTGTTGCTTTCCAGGCTTCTCTACTATTGAATAACTACATAGAAAGAATTTCCCCAGAGGCATTAAATTGCATTTTTTTAAGATTTAAGAAATGTTTACTAATGAAGTACATGAGCCGTTTATGTCTAGGTTGGACTGTTTTTACAATCCTCCCTGTTGCTTTGCCAAGATTTTATTTTACATATAACTTCATATGCTTTGAACTCCATTTTATAGACTATTTGTATGTTAAATGGTGACAGAACCAGAGTACAAATAGCCTATACTAGCATGGCCTTGAATAGACGCTTAGTTTTTAATTTATTTATACATGCTACCTAATGCCCATATTTTATTTACTTACTTTTATGATTATAATTAAGAATGATTTTTCTATAAAATAAAATTTACTGAGCAACTTGTGCTTATGTGTTCCTGAAATCCCAGTATTCTGGGAGGCTGATGCAAGAAGACTGCAAATTTGAGCCCTTAGGAAATTTAATGATTTGGCAAGACTCTGTCTCAAGATAACAACTAAAAAGAAAAAAGAACTGAGAATTGAGCTCAGTGAGAAGGCCCAAAGCTCAATCCCCAGCCGCTACAAATACACACACACACACACACACACATTTATTTTTCAGCATGACTGATTTGAGTAAAGCCTTTGGAGAGGTGGTGGAGCATTTGCTATCTTTTTAAAAAAATTATCCTGAAGAGGAGAAAAAAATAACAAGAACAAAGACAAAAGCAACATAAAACAACATGATACAGCATTTCAAAACAAGAGTAGGAAATTAACAATGGTTGTTATATTATGTATTATTATCAGATTTGTTACCCAGACTATCAGATATAGGTGTGCAACGTTGATCACACAAGTAAAACATTAACTCTTTCCATAATCCTGGAATCGTTTTTTCCTTGTCCTTTTTATTTTCTTTTAATTTATCTTAGAGAGTATAAAAATAAAAGATAAGACCTTGGAAATGATACACATTTTAGAAAAAACAAACACAAAACAACAACAACAAAAAGATAAAGCTTTTTTTGGGCTGGAACCATGGAGGGTGTCCAAGAAAAGAAAAAGAAGGTTCCTGCTGTGCCAGAAACCCTTAAGAAAAAGTGAAGATATTTTGCAGAGTTGAAGATAAAGCACCTGAGAAAGAAGTTTGCCCAGAACACACTTCGCAAGGCGAGGAGGAAGCTCATCTAGAAAAAGCCAGACACTATAACAAGGAGCACAGACAGATGTACAGAACTGAGATCTGAATGGCTAGATGGCAAGAAAAGCTGGCAACTTCTATGTCCCTGCAGAGCCCAACTGGCATTTGTCGTCCCGATCAGGGATATCAGTGGTGTGAGCCCAAAGGTCCACAAGGTGTTGCAGCTTCCTCGCCTTCACCAAATCTTCAGTGGTGCCTTTGTTAAGTTCGACAAGGCCTCAGTTAACATCCTGAGAATTGTGGAGCCATATATTGCATGCGGGCACCCTAACCTGAAGTCAGTGAATGAACTAATATACAAGTGTAGCTATGACAAAATCAAGAAGAAGTGAATTGCCTTGACAGACAATTCATTGATTGCTTGATCTCTTGGTAAATATGGAATCACCTGCATGGAGGATCTGATTCACGAGATCTATACTGTTGGAAAATGCTTAAAAGAGGCAAATAACTTTCTGTGGCCATTCAAGTTATCATCCCCATGAGGTGGAATCAAGAAAAACACCACCCCTTTTGTGGAAGGTAGAGATGCTGGAAATAGGGAAGACCAGATCAACAGGCTTATAAGAAGGATGATCTAAGTTATCTACCATAGTGTTTTTATGATTTGGTCAGTTAATAAAGTATCTGCTTCAAAAAAAAGATGAAAAGTATTCATCTGTGTTAGTTATATTTCACAATGCTGTCTTTAGTGTAGTTGCTCAGATAATAGACACTAGCATGTATAACTGGTCAAAGTAAAAATTTTAAGCATTAGCTGCCACCTTAAAAAACTAATAAAAATTAGTAGTATGGTCATCTTAGCTATGCTGCTTACATGATTTTGCCGCTTACTTTTTTTAAAACTATCTTTTCTCCTTTGCCTCATTTCAATGGTTTGTTCCTGATGTTCAATTTCTTTCCCTTTTACTATTGTTCCCTTCAGATTTTATTTATTATTCAGGTCTTGGGAGACACTATGATGTTTACACATATGGGTCTGATTTATTTCACTTATGGGTATAGCTCTAGTTGCATCCATTTATCTATTAAAGCCCTGAGTTTAACTTTCTTTATAACTGAGTAATACTCCATTGTATAAAAATACCACATGTTTTTTATCCATTCCTCAGTTGATGGGCATTTGAGTTGTTTCCAAGATTTAACTATGATAAATTGTGCTGCTATAACCATGGGTGCACATATATCACTGTAGTATGATGTTTTCCATTCATTTGGAAAAATATCAAGGAGGAAGAATAGCTGGGTTGAATGAGAATACCAATCCTATGTTTCTGAGAAAACGTCACACAGGTTTCCATAGAGGTTGTGCCAGTCTACACTCCCAACAACAGTGGGGGAGGGTTCCTTTTTCCCCACCATCACTCCAGCACTTGTTATTGGTTGAATTCGTGATGATAGCCACTTCTGGGTTGAGATGAAATCTCAGTGTTGTTTTAATTTGCATTTCTCAAATGACCAGTACTGTGGAACATTTTTTCATATATTTGTTTGTCATGTGTATTTCTTCCTCTGAGAAGTGTATATTCATCTCAGATGTCCAGTTTTGGATTGAGTCTTCCAATTTATTTTGTTGTTGTTGTTTGTATTAATTTTTTTAAATTTATTTTTGCAGTACCAGGGATTGAACTCAGGACCTTGTGCTTGCCATGCAGATGCTTAAGCTACTGAACTATATCCCCAGTGGGGTTTTTGAGTTTGGAGGGCCTGATTTTTTTTTCAGTTCTTTATGTATTCTAGCTAGAAATCCTTTGTTTGAGTGATTGTTGGTTTAGATTTTTTCTCAATTTGTAGGTTGTCTTTTCACTCTGTTGGTGATTTCTTTTGCAGAAACTTTTCAATAAGTTTCAATAAGTTCCTAGTTGTTGATTCTTTGAAGTATTTCCCATGCAGTTTACTTTTTGTTCATAATTCTCTACCTAACCCTATGTTTTCAAGACTTTCACCTACTTTCTCTTCCACTAGGTTTAATGTTTCTGTTTCAATAATTAGATCTTTAATCCATTTTGATTTTAGCTTAGCGCATGGTGATAAACCTGGATCTAGTTTTAGTTTTCAGGATGTGGAAAGCCAGTTTTCCCAGCACCAGTTATTAGAGAGGCTATCTTTCTTCTGGTGAACATGTTTGGCCCCTTAGTCAAAGATAAGGTGGCTGAATGTGTTTATGGTTGTATTTGTCTGCATCTGTGAATCTGTTCTGTTGATCCTCAGTTTTTTTTTTCTTTATTCCAGTGCCATGCTGATTTTATCACAGAAGCTTTGTAGTATAATTCCAAGTCAGGTATTGTTGTGTCTCCCTGCCTGTCTTTGTTGGTCAGGATTGCCTTTGCTATTCTAGACATTTTATGCTTCCAAATTAACTTTTGGAATGTTTTCTCTAGATCCATGAGGTATGCAGATGATATTTTGATAGGAATTGCATTAAATCTGTATAACACTTTTGGAAGTATGGCCATTTTCATAGTGTTTGGTTCTTCCTAATCAGAAGCAAGAACTTTTTTTCCATTTTCTGAAATCCTCTTTGATATCTTTGCTTTTAGAGTATTGTAACTTTTATTGTATAGATCTTTTACATCCTTCATTAGATTAATTCCTAAGTGTTTCATTTTTTGGATGCTATTATAAAAGGAGTTGTTTCTCTAATTTATCCCTCAGTGAGTTTGTTGTTTGTGTAGACAAATGCTATTGATTTTTGTGCGATGACTTTGTATCCTGCTATACTACTGGTGTGTAGATGAAAATAGTAGGTACAGACCAGATGATGAGTGATACGGCTCATGTCCCCATCCCGTATCTGCTCCGGGGGAGTTTCATTGATACATGCATTCATAGATGGAGTTGACATTCATTTTGAGCCAATTTAGGCAAGGTAAGCCTTGTTTTTAAATCCTGGAATGCTGATTATGTATTTGCTATTAGTAAACATTATGATGCCCCTCCCCCATCAACTGCTTGATGATGGTTTATTTTCATGAAATGAGAGATCAGTGGAAAACTTTCTTTGTGAATATCTCTTTTGTTTTCATTTCAGTTAAGTTAAAGTTGACAGTTCAACTTTATCACTTGTAATCCATTATGTAATTTTCCTTGCTTAAACTTCATATTTCTGTTTTTTTAAAAGCTCACAGTTTTAAAAGTAATGTTTTAAAGTTTGAATCATTTTATGTTCAGGAAGATTTAGGCCTAAAATTATGAATAGTCTTTTAAACCAAAACTGACATGCAGACAGATTCATTCTTCTCCATGAGCAAATTGTACCTCTGCTGCATAGATCACAGGCTAAAGTTTGAAATGAGTGATCATATTTTTCTTTTATTATCATTTTAAAATGGAAGAAAATTTCCTTAGTAGAATTCTTATTCAAAATAGGAAACATGGCATCTTGATAAATAGAATCTTCAAATATGTGCTCAATAAATGTTTTCTGTGTCAATGAATGAATTTTTCTCAACTGCTTTGGTAGAACCTAGTCAAAAAACAAATACTTAGCTAGTCTAAGTACCATAAAATGCTTTGCAATTATAATAGATGATAATAATAACTTTTATAATTTAAAATGCAAAAATACTTTCAGGGATGGCCAGATAGCTCAGCAGATTAAAGCTCCTGCTTAGGCAGACACAAGGGCTGGGGCTCAATCCCTGGCCTGCAGTGCTGGCCCCGCCCCCAGGGCACACTGAGGATAAATGAGACTGGGTGTGGTGGTGCAGTGCCCCTGTAATCCCAGTGCTTGGGAGGCTGAAAAACAGGAAGGATCACTACAAGTTCAAGCTGTGTAGTGAGACCCTGTAGACCCTGTACAAAATACATTTTAAAAAATAAAATAAATAAAAGTACTTTAATCTGCGTCTTCTGTGTCAACATAGTACCTTTTTCTTGTTAAGCTGAGAAATATTCACAACCTAAGCATACCATCATAAAAACACATAAAAAGTAGTATTTTAGTATTTTTTAATTTTTATAACATCCCTTTAAAATAGGCATTGTTATCTTTCACACATCAGAAAAGCTGAAGGATCATGTTGCAACATAAATGTGTTAGTATTGTGTGAATTTTCTTATTCTTATATTAGGCACATACAATACATTTATACTTTTGATGGGATGAAATTTCCCATTATTATTAGTTGGAATGTAACTACCCATTGTTTTCAGTTGCAGTTAGTACAAAATAATTTTTTATTCTCAAAAATACCAAACAGATCCATTTAAGGGAATGGAAGCAAATATCCACTCATGGAGAAATGCTTTCAATAGCAGGAGGAAAAAAAACAATGAATAAGAGACTAACTGGTAAATTGCATCACTTCCTTTACTTGTGCTTATAACCAACCACCTTGTTATTGTCAAACTCTTGTATTGGTGGCATAGAATTTTGTTTCCCTTTCTAGTTACTTCAAGATACAGACCCCTTTAGATGCATGTTAGTATCTGACTTTCCAAACTCCTAGAGGTTTCTCTGGACCGGTATTTTTCACACATTTCATGAAGTTCATCTGTTCCTTTCCTCCCAGTAGGCCACTTATTTCCATGATACTAAAGACCATGTCTACATCTACATACAGACAGCCATGAAGTTCTCTTTCTGATTTTATATTAGAATCCCTTTCTAGCCTCACCCTTGCATGAAGCAAAATTTAGCAGGAGAAATCATTGCTGGAGGAGAATTTCTGGCAGCAGTTTCTGAAGGGAGAACAAATAGGTTAGACAGATGGTTGTACCAATAGATATACTTAAACTTTGTGTTTTAAGATTTTTTTACTACTACTGCCCAACACCACCTTAGACACTCTTCCAGTATCAAACTCCTCCCAGGCCTAGTTAAAAAAAAATCTCACAACAAAACCATTTGAAAAATGATTATAAGCTGAAAAAGATAGTGAAAAAGTATAGGGTGTATTTGTGGAAGTAAAACTGTGACAAAGACAGGGGCCAGCCAGATAGCTCAGCTGACTAAAGCTCCTGCTTAGGCAGAGTGGAACAGGAGGGGTTCCGTCCTCAGCATGCCATGTGACAGCCCTGCCCCAGGGGTGCATTGAGACACCCAGTGAATGAGACTGGGTGTGGTGGTGCACGCCTGTAATCCCAGCACTTGGGAGGTGTAAAACTGGAGAATCACTACAATTCCGATCTGTGTAGTGAGACCCTGTAGACCCTTTAGTAAATATATTTTTAAAAAAGTGACAAAGAGAAATTCTAAGCTCTGTTATAAAGGAAGATTTTATTTTCCTTGAATTATTCTTTTCTTTAGTTATTTCATGCTACCTGCAGCATTTGAGTAATGACAAAAAGCAATAAAAAATCACTAAAATTTTACTCTATTACTGTTATTTATTTTTAAAACCTCTGTGATATAGTTAACTTTACTCCCATCTTATAGCCAAGAGAAGTGCAGTTCAAAGAAGTTAAGTGATTCACAGAATCAGCAAGTGTCAGGACGTGGAATAATCCTGGGCTTTTGCCTCTAATTTTATTCTTCCTGCCCTAAGTCATGGTGGAAAGACAATATCTTCCTATTTCAGAAATGAGAAAATACAAAAACATAAGAAACATATATTTGGAATTTCAAAAACTTAGTGTAAAAACAGTTATTTTAGGCTAGCACAGTGCAGAAAAACTAAATGTTAGGCTTTCTGCTGGCCCACTGGATGGGTACAAGGCAGCCCTATCAAAGGCCATGCTCCATTGGTTTTACAAGTGATACCACAGCAATCCAAAGGATGGAGAATCATGGTAGTCACAGGAAGTACCTCAAAGAAATCTAAATGAAAACATTTAAAAATGAAGACAACAGATTGATGTTAAAGAAAACACACCCTAAAGAATCAATGAAGCAAAAAAAAAAAAAAAGTACTTCAATTTCTGTGACTGCAATAAAAAGCCAGCAGCTAAAATATGAATCTCTTTTCATTACAGTATAACTGCCAGTCAGCCAAAGAGAGCAGCAGCCATGGAGCTGAGGGCCATTAAGCATGACAAGGGATTATATACGGTGATTCTGTGTATTATAAAAGGAACTTCTCTGTAGATTTCAGAGCATATTCTTTACTTACAGTAGAGAACATTTTGACATTTAAAAAATTCTGATGCAATTAAAATAAATCTATTTGAATTTCTTTGTTGGAATAATCTTCATCTAATTCTCATTTTATGTAGTCATTTCATCTGTCACATATTAGAAGGAAAAAAATTGTCATGAAAAAATGTATTTGTTCAATATGGTTTATTAAAAATGTCTTGTATGTAAATTTTTTTTAAAGAAAGCTTTTCTTCACCTTTTTAAAAATGTATTTGATACAGGGTCTTACTACACAGCTTGGACTGCTAGTGATCCTCCTGTTTTTAGCCTCTCCAGTGCTGGGATTACAGGCATGCGCTACCATGCTCAGTCTCAGCGGCCTGCTCAGGGGGTGGGGGCGGGGTTGGCATGGCATGTGATTCTGGGGATTGAACTCTGATTCCGGTGCTTGCCTAAGCAGGCAATTAGTTTGCTGAGCTATCTCACCAGCCCTTCTCTTCATCTGTTAGTGGTGGGTCTGGCTAGAGGTATCATGAATGAGTCTACTGAATTTAACTTTATAATCTTATACTATATGCTAATATTTTTCCTGAAAATATAAAGTCAAAATTTATCCATAATTCTTCTGCCCAGAGATAAGCAATATTAATATTTTTGCATATTCTTTATTTAGATTTTAGAATATTTACTAGACTAGATAATGCTTCCAAAGGATATTTTCATAGGAATGACTGAAAAAAGGGAGTAAGAACCAAAAAATCTTTGCAAAAAGTACTGTGATTTATAATTATAAAATAATTTAATAAAGAAATTGTTCTCTCTGTGTTCATTAACTCAGTGCTTATGTACCTATAACACTGGGTAGGAGCAGTTTCCTCAAAACAAACTTCAGTTTTAGATTTTTAATATTCACAACATAAAGCCATGGTAAATGCCTTTGGCAATAGATACATCAATACCAAGATCTAATCATTGGCCATTATATGCATGTGCTGAAATGCTACTTTGTACACGATAAGTATGTAAAATTATTACATGTTAACCAATCATGAACATTCTTTAAAAATTTTAACTTCCAGATGACTACAGTTTTGTATTTGGGATTCCAATAGCAAGTAAAAGAATGAACAAATAAAAAAAAATAAGGTACATTTTAGTAATGAATCTGCATGGAACAGGGAAAATCATCCCACATTTTCTAAACCCTACTCTTCTAGGTCTCTTCTTTAAACTTTAAATTCAGTCATTGGGGATCTTACCTTTTCAACGCATGACAGGTATATGGCCACAGAGAGTCCTGGCCCTCAAAAGCCTCACATGTTTTCTAAAGTACTCAAATCCTCCAGTGCCTTATGAGATATCTGCACGTATACTGCGAAGTATGAGGCAGGTATAGGGGTGTCAGAGCTTTACTAGCAAACCATACACCGGTCTGGCAACTTTGTAAGTTTGTATTCAAAAATGTCAAATTTACAAGTTGGGTGTGGCGGCACATGTCTATAATCCCGGCATTCAGGAGATTGAGGTGGCAGGATTATTATGAATTTGAGGCCAGTCTCAAGAAAGAAATCATTCAAAAGGAAGGAGGAACTAGGAAGGGGAAGGGGAAAGGGAATTAAGTAAAAGCAGAAAAAATAAAAAGAATATAAAATGAAGACAAAACTTGGTAAATAAGGAAGAGAAGAAGGGTTGAAAGGAGGAGAGGGGATTGGGAGAAAAAGAATCAAGATATATCATGTACATGTACAAATTCCGTATAATGAAAATAATCATTATGTATATATAAACTGTACCAATAAGCTTAATAAAATATAAATGGGCACATTTTCAGAAACTGAAAAAAAAATAAAAAAGAATAAATTGTGAATTTCTCCTACCCAGGTCTTTTCTCCTCTTAGTTTTTAAAAGTCCTGTGTGATGGTGGCATGCTTTCAATAGCTATGGCTTTGATTCAAAATGTGGGCATTTTCTGGTTCTTTTATTCCACTGTGTCTTAGTTACCTTCTTAGTCGTTGCTGGGACAAATACCCAACACTCAGAATGAAGGAAGGAAAGGTTTATTTAGCTCACGGGTACTGGAGGGTTCAGTCCGTATTCCGCTGGCTCCAAGGCAAACGACAGCAGTTCATGCGGCAGGAAACAATGAAGAGCAGAGGAGGAGCAGCAGCTGCGGCGTCCATCAAGCCTCTCTCTTCCTTCCATACTGACTATGAAGACCGGCGTTTGTAGCTCCTCCACAGTGGCCAGGCTGCGAAGATCAAGCTCCATGAAGACTGGGACTTCACCACCTAAGCAGGGTGGCAGGAAGTTGGGCAGGAAGTCAGGCAGGGTGGCAGGAAACTTTTCTCAACTCCTGGGCCCTGCCCACCTGCAGGGCAAGTCCCCCACGCTGAGCTGATTCAGCCAAGTTGACACAATGTATCAACTAACACACACTGGTACATTTTAATTGATAATTCTGTCATTCAAAATCTCTGGCCATATTATTGCTTTGATTTTTGTTTCCATAAGGAGAAATAGAAAATGAAAGGATTGCATTATGTGGCCTTGAACATGCTGACTAGCCTTCAGATATAAAAATCACTTGATAAGGATGGGGGCCACATGTGAAGAAATAGTTATTATAAATAAAGTATAATACCAGATTCTATAAAGGTGAGACCACAAACACATTAGGTAATGCTTCAAATATAATGAGAATATGTGGCTACTTAAACAATAATTTTTCATTTACTGAGAGTTCTAGGCTAAGGTTTATATATATTTTCTTGTTCACAAGATATTGCAAGTAAGGGTTTATTATTAATTCCTTCCATTCTATAGATGAAAGAATTGAGCTTAGTAAGTGGGTTGCCATTTTATTACAAAGGGCCTAACTCCAACAGAACAGCCACAGGGTCACTTTACTGGCAACCTCCTGGAGTGGATGAGGGACAGGCTGTCCTGTCACAGTAGATAGCCAGCAGTGGAACAGCAGATAGAGGGAATTCTGCTGAGAAATAAGAGCTGGAACCAACCAGATTCTGTGCTGGTGACTGCCCAAAACTAGTCTTGTCCCTAGTTACAAGGACTGGAAGCAGGCCTCTGCTCTGTGCTCAGTGGTACAAGCAGGCAATGGCCTTGGCTGTTGGCAGGACAAGGGTACTGCCCTCTACCTTACCAACACATGAGGTGAGTCTGTGCTGTGGCCAATATCGGCCTTGCACCCACCAGGAACTCCAGTGCAGACTTGCTAGGGTTATTCAGTGCAGGTTCCGGCTCTGCCTAGGGAACTAACTCAGAACTGAGGGTACTGGAGGAATGTTCTTTCTTTTTTTGATGGGGTATTTAGGTTGACTTCCATTGCTTGTTTGTTTGTTTATATTCTGTCCATATCTTTCCCCAATGGTCTTTCTTGATTTTTAATATTTTCATGTGACTGAACATTGTCTCTAGTCTTTTTTTTAACTTTTCATTTTTTTATTTTTTTGCCATAATTTTATTGATAAACAAATAGCAATGAGACAGTTTCAAATCAAATTGGTAGGATAGTTTCAATAATTAACACACTGCATACATTCTTTTTAGTGGTTAATTGCTGTACAAGATGTGGACTTGAGATCCTATTTACAAACACCATTAGAATAAATCATTCTATGCATTAAGAGAATGTAACTATATATCTATCCTAACCACTTTGAATACACAGGTGCAAAATGGACATTCATCTGTATACCCTTTTTTTTGTTAAATTCCGTTATTTGAATATTATAGGTGTGTAAACTCAGCAAAATATTCTAAAAGAGTCCAGTAACCCATAATAGTATTGGGTCTTCGCTTAACTGGCAATGTCAGAAATTGTTGACCTGAGTCCTCCACAGCTCAACATAACAGCATGGCTTTATTTCTTATATTTCGTTTTTATACTTTCCTTCTGGATGTTTAAGACCAAGGTAAAGCAGAACCTATGCAACAAGAGTTGTAGCTTTTGAGTCTGATAAGGTCAGTGAAATCCCCTCAGGATTTATCCTGAGATCCTGTACCTCAGATTTTTTTTAATCTTCTTTTTCCATAATTTTATTGAGAAACAAATAGCAATGAGACAGTTTCAAACCAAATTGGTAGGACAGTTTCAATAATTAACACATTGCATACATTCTTCCTAGTAGTTATATTGAAGTGGATACCACTTGAACATATACTCATAAGTGAAATAAACCAGACACACATGTGTAAATATCATATAGTCTCCCTAGTATAAGAACTCAAAAGAAGAAATACAAATAGAAAGGTATAATACAAGTAAAAGGAAAGCAGGATCTCAAGGACTTAACTAATCAAGAGAGGGAAAGGAGAAGAGCTAGGAAACATGACAATGTCAAGCCATACAGTTGTATGTAGACGATGAGCAAGGCAATGATCCTGAGAATCTTCAGGAGATTTTTTAATCTAGCAGTTATTTGGAAAGATTCTCACCCTGACTAACTATATATACTGATACCTGTGAACTAACCAACTGCACTGCAGATGGTAATCTGTAATAGTAGTTTCATGCTTGGAGTGCCTGTCATTCTGCTCTACTGAATATGGGCTGCTTGTCATGATGTGCCAGTTGCTGCTATGATGTCTCTCAGGTGGATGGTTGGTCTCTAGTCTTTATGATTTACCTTGTTATTATTTTGTTTTCTCCTTCATTCTTTTCTCCTATCCTCTTCTTCAGCTTCCCAAAGTGTGGGGCTCATAATTTGTCCTTCAGCCTTGATTCTACTATGTTTTTCCTCAGTTATTACTCTGTTTTGTCCCATATCCGTCTTAAATTCCCCTTCCTCAAAGGTAAAGTCACTCTACCAACTTCCTCTTGAATGTTAATGTATAACTATAAATCTCATGCTTATGGTTAGAAATAATAAGCAGTTACCACTGTTTGTCACTTTCTAGGCTATGCCTAATGATTTTATTATTGCTAATTTTTCTACTTTATTCAGGATGCCATATCTATTATAAGTTGTTTACCCTTTTATGACAACACTGTGATATTCTAGGGAATAACCATCCCCACAGAACAATAGAAAAGGACTGAGTTAAAGGATACCACCTAATATGACACCATTTATTGATAAAAGCTTTTTTTTTTTTTCAGTATTTTAGGGAAGGATCTACACGGTGTTCAGGGTCTCACTACCAGATTGGACACGATATGATCTGCCTGTTTACAGCCTCCCAAGTTCTGGAACTATGGGCATGTGTCACCATACCCAGTCTCACTTGCTGTCTCAGTGTGCCTCTGGGGGTAGGGCTGGTACAGCAGGCCCAGGGATCGAACCCCAGCCCCTGTACCTGCTCGCAGGTGCTTTAATCCACTGAGTATTTGGCCTGCTCAAAAGCTTGGTTTTGAAAAGTTGAATGACTGTCATTTACTAAGTCTGAAACCCAGGAGACAAATCTGGAACTCCTCATTTCCAAATTCTACTCTCTTTTTTTATTTTTTAAGAGAATAAAAAAATCACTGATAAAAATCATTAGAAATAATACAAAATTTCACAAACAAAATAATAGCAATTAAACAGTGGTTGTTATATTGCATGATGTTGTTTTCAAATTAGTTATTTTGATTATGACAATAATCCCTTGCTTCTTTCTTTCTTTTGTTCTTTTTCTCATCTCTGCTTTTCCTTCCCTTTGAACAGGTTCTTTCTCTTTCACAGTATCAATTGTACCTTTCAGATTCTATTTACTCTTTTAGGTTCTTACACTAGCAACAAATTATAATATTTGCATATGCCGGTCTGATTTATTTTGTGGTCTCTAGTTGCATCCATTTACCAATAAAAATCTGACATTTATCTTTCTTTATAGCTGAGTAATGCTCTATTGTATAAAAAATGTCACATCTTTTTTAGTAGTTCCTTGGTTGATGGGCATTTTTGTTGTTTCCAAGAGTTGACTATGACAAATTGTGCTGCTATAAATAAGGGTGCACATGTATCACTATGATAAGATGTTTTCCATTCACTTGGAAAGATACACAGAGGGGAATAGCTGGGTTGAAAGGGACTTCCAATACTAGCTTTCTGAGACATCTCTACACTGATTGCCATAGTGGTTGTACCAGTGTACACTCCCAACAGCAGTGGAGAAAGGTTGCTTTTTCCCAACCCAGCCCTTCAGCACTTGTTATTGTTTGACTTGATGATAACCATTTTCTGGCATCACATTTAATTTCAGTGTTATTTTAATTTTAATTTCTTTTTCTTTTTTTTTAATAAAGGCAGTTTTCTTTTCTTTTTTTTAAAATTTTATTTATTTATTTATTTGAGAGAGAGAGAGAGAGAGAGAGAGAGA
>NW_004524736.1:3554420-3588707 GCF_000260255.1 Octodon degus | reverse complement strand
GTGGTGCTGGGGGATTGAACCGCGGTCCCTGATGCTTTTGCTAAGCTTGTTCTAAGTAGGTGCTTTAGACCACTGAGCCATCTCACCAGCCCTTGAATTTCTTGAATGACCAGTGATGTTGAACATTTTTCCAGATATTTATTTTCTACCTGTTTCTATATCTGAGATGTGTATATTCATTGAAGATACACATTTTTGGATGGGATCTTTGAATTTTGGGGGGCTGTTTTTTAATTCTTTACATATTCTAGGTAGAAATCCTTTATCTTGGGGACAATTGTCTATAAATTTTTCCCACTTCATGAGTTTTCATGTTAATCTGTTGGTGATTTCTTTTGACATGAGAAAATTTTTTAAAAAGGTGAGATACCAACAGTTGCATCATTGAAGTATTTCCTGTTCAGTTAGGCTTTGTTCACGTATTCTATACCTACCACTTTGTCTTTAAGATTTCTAATACTTTCTCCTCTAGAAGATTTAGTGTTTTTGTTTTGATATTTAAATATATGATCCATTTTGACTGTAGTTTAGTGCACAGTGATAGATATGAGTTTAATTTTAGCCTTTAACATGTGGAAGCCCAGTTTTTCCAGCACCATTTATCAAACAGGCTATGTTTCTTCCAGTGAATATGTTTGGCCCTTTTGTCAAAGATAAGGTGGTTGGCTGAGTGTGTTTGTAGTAGTGTCTACATTTTCAATTTTCCATTTATCCTCAGGTGTGACTTTTAAAATAAATTTTTAATTGGATACAGAGTCTCACTATGCAGCTCAGACTCACAGGGATCCTCCTGTCTCAGCCTCCCCAGAACTAGGATTACAGGTGTGTGCCACCACATCTAGTTTCAGGGCCAGCATGGCACACCTAGGATTCCGGAGCTGGCACAGTATGTGGTAGTAGGGATTGAAATTGACTTCTTGCATTTGCCAAGGAGGTGCTTAGACCACTCAGCTATCTCTCCATCACCTAGGCTTTGGATTTTTTTTTCCCAGTACAATGCTGATTTGGTCATAGTAGCTTTATAGTATGATTTCAGGTCAGGTACTCTGATGCATCCTGAACTTCTTCTGGGAGGTCTGAGATTGCCTTTTGCTCTTTTATTTTGATATTTTTGAACCTCCAAATGTTTACCCAGACTCAGTGACCATGCTAGGGTGGCAGGATACAGGTCAGCATGGCTCCTGTGATAGTGTGGGTGTTTGGGGTAGGCTCACCAAAGTTTCTGCTGTCTGTGGTTCAGCGTACCTTCTGCAATGATGAGTGTATATTAGCTGCAGCTCAGGAAAGCTCTGACGATGATGGGGGATGGGCTGAAGCTCTTCAAGGATCTTGTAATGATTGGGAGACATGGGAGAGATCACCAAGACCCCCTCAATAGTGGGGTGGAGCAGGACATAGATCAGCAAGTCTCTAATGCAGTCTAGCATCGGCCTGTCTTCTGTGATGGTGAGAGAAGTGGGCTGCAGCTCTGCAAATCTCCTGCGATGTTTACACTCTTTATGGGAAGTTTTGGTATCTCTTATGATGTCTTATGATTGTAGGAACACTAAAATATTTCTCTCTTTTGTACAGAGCCCATGTGCGTGTAATTTCATGATTTGTGGATGCTGTCTTCAAACTTTTAACAGTAAGTGTGATGTGGCAATGCAGCATTTGTTGGAGATAGGAAGGTTTCACTCACATAAGTTACTGACTTTCAATACTTCCCTTACTTTTCTTGTCAGATTTAGACTTGTCTGTTCTTTGTGCCCTGGTACTCTAGGTCCACTATTCCTTCTTCTTGAAAGTCTGTCTATGACCACTGCCACCCTCAGCTGAGCCGGCAGCCAGATTATCTCAGCAGATAAGGGATGCAAGTCCTCATTGTAAAGCTGCCTTCTGCCCCTGTGGGGGTCCTGTGTTTAGATGCAAATAATTACATGTGCTGCTATATCTCAGGGTAGCATAAGGTGGCAGCTGTCTCCAGCACAGAGTGACCTCACTGTGGCACATTTGGTAGGTCATTAGACATGGCTTCTTAGATACACCGTGTAGATAAGACTGAACATATATTATTAGCATAGAGGTAGTTATCCTTTGGAAGTTGAGTTATACAGGTTGATATACTGGGTACAGGGCCCTACATTTGCATTTTTGACTGGACACTGCATAGTATCTAGTGAGTCATGTCTGAGATTCCTATTAAAAGTTGCTATTGTGCTTTAATTAAGCAAGACATATCACCAGTTTTGAGAAGTTCTTTTTTTGACATATGGGTTCACCAATAAGAGTGGAAAGGTTCTGGGTTATTCCTTTATCTCTCTTCCACTACCACATTAGTATGGGTAAATTTATTAGTTTTGTTTTGTTTATTATCATCACAAAAACCATCTTAGTGTCTGACCCTGAAGAAATCCAGAATCACCTAATATCTGCAAGTGAATTCATAATGAATTTTGGGTAGTGGAGGCTAGAAGGGCCAGTAAAGCTTAAGTTGAATGGCCAGAGGACTCCAAGGATACTGGCCGGGATAGGTGGAGGAGACACAGTGCAGTGCTTCATGCTCGCTATGCAAGCAGAGGAAGGAAGAAAGGAAAGGGAAAGAAATACCCCAATGGGAAATTTTCCTTCATTTCACCACTTTGTTTAGATTGGAATTCTCTTTAAAGATTCTTAATCCTGAGGAAAACAGACTCAGCAAACCACAGTATGTATCAACAGTGTTTATATGCTCACATATAAAGGCAGGGTTGTTTTTTTTTTTTTTTTGAGGCTGAAGTTTAATAATTTTGCAATTCCTCTATGACAAGTGGCTCTATTGGTATTGTCTCTCACAAAAAAACCACTCTGTCCAACTTACAGACACTTACAATTATTCAAGACATCTGACTTTTTTTTTTCAGTATCAAGCAGATAAGTGGGAGTGCTAGAAATAGAAACTAAAAGTCAGGGTTACTATATCACTGTTCAAAAATCATGATTTTATTTCTTTTTAAATAACCATAATTTCACTAAACAAGCATTATAGCTTTTGATAAAAAGGTACATGTTAGGGGATGAATTATGTCTCCTTACTTGAAATTTACATTTTTTTTTTCGGTTCTAATGCTTAGTACTTCAGAATGTGGTTTTGGAAATTGTGTCATTGCAGGGTGATTGCGCACTTAAGGTTTGACTGTGTTGAAACAGGGTGGATTCTAATCCAGTATGCCTAATGTCTGTAGAAAAAGGAAAAATTGCATATATACACATACACTCAGGAAAAACATGTGAGGGTTGGAGCTATGCTACCACAGTCCAAAGAACTACCAGAAGCATTTGGATATGTCGATCTCAAGCATTTTCAGAGGGAGCACAAACTGATGAGACCTTAATCTTATACTTCTTGTGTCAAGAACTATGAGATAAGTTTTGTTGTTTAATCCACTCTGTGAAGTTCTGTAGTGCAAACTCAGGAAATCAATATAGTAAGCAAAAGTACTTCTGCATTTCAAAGATAAGAAATCATATTGCATTAAAAAATTCTTGTTAAACATTTATTAATTTAAACAAGAGTGAGGAAATAGAAATGCAGGTACTACTAACATATGTAGAATGGACTATCAATTTCAATCATGTGATCACTCAGTAAATAACCCAAGACAACCTTAAAATTTTAGCTACAATTCTTTTATTGTTGTTGTTATTTTATTTCTTGAGATAAGGTCTTGCTATGTAGTTCAGGCTGATCTTGAACTCACTAGGTACTATAGAATTGGCTTTAAACTTTCAATAATCTTGATGCCTCAGCCTCCCAGTTCCTGGGATTGCAGCATACACCACCATATCTAGAAAATGAGATAATCTTTATCTCATATACAGTTACTGTAATACAGAGTCTGTGGGAGACTTACATTTATTTTTTTGTAGCTAGATGGGTCCCATGTGGGAGTGAAGGGAGATAGTGACAACTGAACTATGTTGCCTATGTACAGTCTACTTGGTAAACTCATTTTGTTTGTAGTCACTGCAGCAATCCTTACTTCACAAAAGCCAAATGTTGGAAATGAGAGCAAGCTTTCACAATATTCTATCTTGACTCTAATCCAGAACATAGATATTTGTAAGGCCACTATCATTTATGATTCCAAGCAGTTGATCTTATTCTAGCATAAATACAGTTTACCTGGCTTATGCAGCTTATTCAGGAAAGGATAAATTCTTTCCTTGTTTGGGGGTGTTTTGTGGTTGGGAAGTGTAGTTAAACTCTTGAAAATGTAGATAAGTGATAATGCACCAATTAGAGAAAGAAGACCCTGGCTCAGCCTCTTTTAAAATATCTGTTGATGTTTGAAATGTCAAAAATCCCAGAGTTCACACTTGGCTCTGATAATTTCAGTTTTGCTTGAATGCATCCACTTTATCTGCCAAATTGAGTGCAGTTTTCATACTCCTCTGAAGGAACAGATTCAGTTCATTGAACAGGTTGAATATGTCATAGGAGTAAGAGAAGGAACCCACTGAAGCCACTGAAAAGCCACGTCTTGATAGATTTTCTACAACCAGATAAAATCCTCATCTGACATTTAATTACAAAAAGAAGGTGCTCAAATTTTTATCCACAGTAAGGAGTATTAAGTACTCTTTTAGAATAGTTTGCTGAGTTTACACACCTATAATATTCAAATAGCGGAACTTAACAAAAAAAGGGGATACAGATGAATGTCCATTTTGTATCTGTGTATTCAAAGTGGTTAGGATGGATATATATAGTTGCATTCTCTTAATGAATAGAGTGATTTGTTCTAATGGTGTTTGTAAATAAGATATCATGTCCGCATCTTGTAGAGCAATTAACCACTAGGAAGAATGTATGCAATGTGTTAATTATTGAAACTATCCTACCAGTTTGATTTGAAACTGTCTCATTGCTATTTGTTTCTCAATAAAATTATAAAAAGTTTTTTTTTAAAAGGAGAGTTTTGCTACCCATTCTGTGTCACATAAATGTGCTGCGAGTGGTGACTGCTGTTTTCTAAAACAAATTCCAAGAACACTTGTCATAGTTTAAAAGCTTTGGCCAGTAATCTACTTTTATAAAGTTATCTTGCTTCTATACATAGCAGAAGATGTGTGTGTGCTTCAGCTATTTTCTCACAGATGTGCAGAAAGAGATATGAGGTAAGGGCATGTGATAGTAATTTTAATTTCATGCTGTAAAATGTTGCTAATTTCAAGTGACATTTTTCAGTTAGCCAGCATTTTTAATGAATGATACAGTTTGCAGACTCATATGTGGAAGCTACCTCTTTGACTCAAATAGTGAAACTAGAAGGCTATCCAGTCATGGCAGCTATTCTATCCATGCATATACCAACTAAAATGATTGATTCAGGTTTCTTAATGTGTATTCATTTAAAGACTTGCAATTGTTCATCAGGCAGGTGTTGGTTGGCAATGAAATGCATATATTTTGCATGCACATCCCCCTGAAAAATATATTACACACAACGAGTCCTTCCTTCTTTGTTGTCAAGAGCAGTAGACTTGTTGGATTTGTAGCACAGTGACTCGTTAATACCAAAATTGTGTCTCAGTGTCTTCTGGTGTTTCATCATTTTGTCTAGTTATAGTGAAGCCTCACCTAAAAATTCATAAGAAATGTCCTTTGGAGCAGAAAGGAGCAGCTCTTTATCAGCAGCAAAGGGCTTCATAGCCTTAACTTTTGTGGGTAGCTATTTAATATGGTGCTCTCTGTTCAGGCACATGTGGTCAAGTAGTGACCTTCAATAATTGCTTCTATTCTTTGTATTCAATTGGTTTTCTTTTGAAAGTCTCCAAAATTTTCTCTCTCAGTGCAGTGTAGCTCATCTCTGTGTGGCAGTTTTGAAGGTTTTGTTAATACTGGATAGCCAATTGTCACATATAAAGTGGGTTGAGGAAATGTGAATCACCCATTGAAATGACACCATAATTTAAGTAGGACTACTGATATTTTCTTTTAAATGCAGATTTCTTTTGTTGGCACTCTTAGAGGTTTATACTGTTTAACCATTGAGCCTTTCCTCCTTTTTATGGAAGATTTTCAGTTTTGGTTGTTTTTTCACACATTTTTACTGAGGTTAGTTGTAGGCTTATCAAAACTGTTACTAAACCTTGAGGGAGGTGGTAAATAAAATGATAGGTGGGGCCACACACAGAATAAAATCAAATCAGATTCTGACTTAAAGTATTCCACCAAATGCAACTGTACAATTGTAATACATCAACTCATTTGCCACTATAAAGTTTGCCACCAAATGCATCTTGAGTGTCAATTGCCACTCACCAGTACAGTTTTGATATGTCTGTGAGAAACTGATTTATTATGATCTTTGTGCAGTCTAACATCTTCTCAGCCACTCTCCAGCACTAGCACCATTGGCTCAGATCATCAGGCAGGAGATTTTCATAAGAGGCTGTGCAACCTAGATCCTTTCTATGTACAATTCACAGTAGGGTTTAGACTTCTATTAGAATTCAATCTTGCAGTTGATCTGATAGGAGGTGGTGCTCAGGCAGTACCTAACTGATGGGAATCAGCTATAAACATAGATGAAGCTTTGCTTGCTTATCAACCATTCAACTCCTGCTTAAGGCCCAGTTCCTAATAAGATGTGGTCTGGTATTAGAGAACACTGCCATCAATCTCATTTTATTATTTTCTACCTCTGAATCTGAGCCTTGCACCTATTGTGCTGAAGACAAGAGGGTAGTTACTTAACCTTATTAATTTTAAAACTAGGTTTGGGTTAAAGATGATCATCTAAATTCCTTAGTTTGTCGAGAACCAAGTCCACTCACATGCGGTTCTAGAGCCTGACACCATGCAGAGGAGGTGCTTTTCCTTTCTGTGAGAGACGGATGAAGATGTGATGTGGGCCACTGTTTTATAATCCTCATGGAACAATGTCTCATTTTTTATAACTAATATCTTGTAATGCTGCCTTTATTTTCCTGAAATGAAATTATAAGATGCTATAACTTATCTCCCTGTATAACTTCATAATAACCACTATGATAACTTTTTTTTTTTTTTTTTTTTTTTTAGGGAAGGGTCTACAGGGTGTTCAGGGTCTCACTACTAGTTCGGACTTGTAATCCACCTGTTTACAGCCTCCCAAGAGCTGAGGATACAGGTGTGTGCTACCACACCCAGTCTCAATTGCCGTCTCAGGGCTTCCTGGGGGGCAGGGCCAGCACAGCAAGCCCAGGGATCAAACCCCTGGCTCCTGCGCCTGCTTGCAGGTGCTTTAATCTGCTGAGCCATTTGGCTGGCCCTACAATATGATAACTTTTGCCTAATATAAAAGATGAATAAAGGGAAAGTAATTTATTATAAAATACTGGCATTCAACTTATAAATGCCTGGATTAGAAGATATAATGGGGAGGGGCAGATGTTTCTATCTTAAAATAATGAAAAGGTTTGAATGTAAGAGACTTCTACATATAGATTGTGAAAAAGTCAAATAGCATAAATATGAATGAAAATGAAATAAATTAGAATTAGGGTATGTAATAATGAAACAGACTTCCTTTTATATGATAAGAGAAACAGGATAAATAACTGCAAGGGAAGAGTGTATAAGCTGTTTAAAAGGGTCAATGATACCTCTGTATTTCTCAGGTTGTTAAAAAAGAGAATCAAATTCTGTCCAAGACATATTTGTATGTCACAGGAACTAGTACAGATTGATAAAGAAAGGCATATTGCACCAGCAGGTCAAATGCTGCAAAGGAGTTGCTGCTGGTGATGTGAAATTCCAAAATAAGGAACAGATCTTCTAAGTAAAAAGAATTGCAATTGACACTCAGTTCACTGGCAGTTGCATTCCTTGAATTGACTCTGTATTATAACTGAGAAGATACTTTATATTTAGATAAAGTGGAGTTAAAAGTAAATTCTATGCTCAAAAATGGTAAGAAAAATGTTTATCCTTATGAAAGTATAAGTGGGGTACTTCAGTCAGTCATGTTATTTCACCAGCAAAGACATACAGATGGCCAGTAAACATGTGAAAATCCTCACTAGCCCTTAGGGAAACAGAAATCAAACCACAGCGAGATATTTCTTCTCACCAACTAAAATGGTGATAATAAAGACAGTACCAAATGTTAGTCATGATATAGAAAAATTGGAACCTCTGTATGTTATTTGTGGAATTATGAAGTGGTACAATGTCTTTGAGAAGCAGTCTGGCTTTTCCTGAGAAGTCTAAATGTATGGTTACCATATGACCCAGCAATTATACTCTTAGACATATACCTAGAAAAGTGGCTTAATTCATGATAGTTCACAGGAGAAATACTGAAATTTCCATTAATAGATCAGTGTTATTTGTTAATACCATTTTTATCTTTTAGTCATAAAAATTAAATACTGATAAGTTCTGCAACATAGTAGAACTTTGAAAACATTTGCTAGAGTCAGCTACAAAAAGCCACATATAGAATGATATCATTTATTTGAATGTACATAATAAGCACATCCACAGAGACAAAAAGCAGAATTTTGGTTGATTATGATTAGATATAGAAATCTATAGTACATTTCTAATCTATTGTATTTCTGTTACAGCAGAAATATAATCTATGATGATGTATGAGTATATATATATATATATTTTCAAAAATCTGGAAATGCAATAACTGTAAAAAGGTAAGTGTTTGAAGAGCTAAGTATGTTTAGTCTGATTGGAATATTACTATTAGTTACTTTTCTCTCATTGTTGAGACAAAATACCTGATGCTCAAAATTAAGGAAGGAAAATTTTATTTAGCTCACAGTTTGTAGAGGTTTCATCCCATAATTGGCTGGCTCCAAAGCCAGGGGGATATGACACGGAGGCAACAGATCAAGGTAGCAAAAGATAGTGAAAGCATCAAGAGCAAAGAAAGAAGGGGTGGGGAAACAAGTTCTTTACCCCCCCCCCCTTACATTGTAAGTAGGCTATCACCCGCTAGGGTGGGTATAGCCCCCACAACGTCTCCATGCCCTCCTCTTACACAGGCTCAGGATGTTTACAAAATGAGGACCTTGGCCCCCTAATGAGTCACTTAAACTTCTAAACTTCTCAAGTTGACCCAATAAATCAACCATAATAATTATACTGCATATCTATGTATTGAAATATCACGTGGCACTTCATGAGAATGTACATTTTCTATATTTTCATGTCTCAATTTTAAAATAACTTAAATTGTTTTAAAAGGAAAAATTTAAAAAGAAAAATTGTATGTGTGCATACAGGTGTGCACACATGAGTGTGTGGTATGGAACCTGTGGTTCTTGGTTGAATGAACCAGATTTATTCTGCCTTGTCATATTTTGTGTGGTTTCAATTCTGAATAAATTAGTATACAGCATATTAATTTTATGTTACTGAAGTATTTCTAATGCAGAAATCTTTCCCAATTTGGTTTAGACTTGTCAAGATATCATTGAAGATAATTGACATAAAAAGGAAACAGAAAAACTATAGGATTACAATATAATGTAAGAACGAGGTTTAAATCTCATTCCTAAGCACCTATGATTGTAGTTTTTAAAGAGAAAAATCCTTTCTTTTAACACAATTTTCACAAAATGGTAAAGTTATCTTGGTTGAGAGATATTTGTGTGAATATTGTTGGTTGAAATTAACTATTTGACATCACTGATGTGATGGGGGTATAGGATTCGTGGCATGATTATGTAAATATATTTTATTTATTATTTATTATTATTTTATTTATTTATTTATTTATTTATTTATTTTTGGCAGAACTGGGGATTGAACTCAGCCCCTTCCACTTGCCAGGGAAGTGTTTATTCCACTGAGCCATCTCCCCAGCTCCTATTTAAATATATTTTAAAGAATACAAAATGGTTAAAAAAAATAGAAATGATATAAAATTTCATTAAACAAAATAATAGGAATTCGACAATGGTTGTTATATCGCATAATGTTATCTTCAAATTAGATGTTTAGGTTATCAGGTATAAACCTGCAAAATCAGTAAGAAAATAAAAGGAAAAATAGTGATAAGAAATTAATAAGATAACTAATAAAAAATAAATACATTCAAGCATTAACTACTCCTTGCAATAGACCAGCAGAAATCAGCTGTATAATTATCTAAGCTATCCTGCATACATACATGAATATATTTTTTCTCCATCTTTCTTTTGTCCTTTCCCACATCCAAGTTTTTCCTACATATTGAACAAATTCTTCCCCTTTCACAGTATCTGTTGTATGTTTCTGATTTTATTTACTCTTTCAGGTTCTGACTAGTGAGACAATACGATGTTTGCACATGCAGATCTTATTTATTTCACTTAGCAAGTTTCTAGTTGCATCCATTTACCTATAAAAATCTCAATTTTCTTTTTTATAGTTGAGTAATACTTCACTGTGTAAAAATACCATATCTTTTTTATCCATTTCTCAGTTGATGGGCATTTGGGTTGATTCCAAGATTTAGGTATGAAAAAAATTTCATGGCTATAAACATGTGTGCACATATATCATTGTGGTTTGATGTTTTCAGTTCTTTTGGAAAAATACTGAGAGGAGAATAGCTGGCTTGAATAGGACCTCCAATCCTAGCTTTTAGAGCAATCTCCACACTGATTTTCACAGTGGTCATACCAGTCTATAGTCTCACCAACAGTGGAGAAGGGTTCCTTTTACCCCACAGCCCTTCTAGCATTTGTTATTTGTTGAATTTTTGTTGATAGCCATTTTATTGTGGCATAAAATGCAATCTCAGCATTGTTTTAATTTGCATCTCTCTCTTTTCTTTTTGTACCAGGGATTAACTCAGAAATTCATGCTTGCTAGGCAGATGCTTGTGCTGTTAAGCTATATCCTTGTCAATTTGCATTTCTTGAATGACCAATAACGTTGAACTTTTTTTTCCCTATATTTACTTGCCATTTGTGTTTCTTCATTAATGAAGTGTATATTCATCTCAGATGCCCAGTTTTGGATTGGGTTTTTGAATTTTAGAGGCCTGACATTTTTAATTCTTTACATGTCCTAGATAGAAATCTTTTGTCTGAGGGACAGTAAGGTACAATATTTTCCCAGTTTGTGCATTTTCTTTTTACTCTGTTGGTGATTTCTGTTGATATGCAAAAACTTGCCAAAGAGATAAGATCTCAATTGTTGATTCTTTGAAGTATTTCCCATGCAGTTTGGCTTTTGTTCATAAACTCTCTACCTTCCCTTATGTCTTTAAGATTTCTACATATTTTCTCCTCCAAAAGATTTAGTGTTTCTGTCTTAATATTTAGATGTTTGATTCATTTTGACTATAGTTTTGTGCATGGTGATTGGCCTGGGTCTTATTTTAGCCTTTGGCATGTGGGAGGCCAGTTTTTCCAGCACCTTTTTTAAAGAGGCTTTATTTCTCCTAGTGAATATATTTGACCCCTTTATCAAAGATAAGGTGGCTAGGTGTGTTTGTAGCTGAGTCTGTATCTTCAAATCTGTTCCATTGATCCTCAGGTCTGTTTTTTTTTTTTTTTTTTCCAGTACCATGCTGATTTGATCACAGTAGATTTATAGTATAATTTCAAGTCAGGGATTGTAATGCCTCCTGCCTTTCCTTTGTTGTTCAGGATTTCTTTTGCTATTGTAGGTCTCTTCTGGTTCCAGATGAAGTTTAGGAATATTTTTCTCTAGAGTGGTGGTATTTCTCTAGATACTGATGCTATTTCAATCAGGATTGTATTGAATCTGTATAACAATTTTGGGAATGTAGCCATTTCCACCTTGTTGGCATTTCCTATCTAGAATCAAGGAATATTTTTCCATTTTCTGAACCCCTCCTTGCTCTCTTTTTTCAGAGTACAATTTTTTTTTACTATGTAAACATTTTACTTCCTTTGTGAGATTGATTCTTTTTTTTTTTTTCCTTGAAGATTGTCTTTTTTTTTCTCTACAGTTTTATTGATAAACATATAGCAATGAGACGGTTTCAAATCAAATCGGAAGTACAGTTTCAACAAATAATACACTGCATATATTATTCTTAGTGGTTAATTGCTGTACAAGATGCGGACTTATGATCCTATTTACAAACACCAATAGAACAAATCATTCCATTCATTAAGACAATGCAACTATATATCTACCCCAACCACTTTGAATACACAGATACAGAATGGACATTCATCGGTGTACCCCATTTTTCCTAAGTTCAGTTACTGAATATTATAGCTGTGTAAACTCAGCAAAATATTCTAAAAGAGTCCAGTAGCCCATAATAGCATTGGGTCTTCTGTTTAACTGGCAATGACAGAAATTATTGACCTGAGTCACTCACAGCTTAACTTAACAGCATGGCTTTATTTCTTATATTTCGTCTTCATACTTTTCTACTGGATGGTTAAGACCAAGGTAAAGCAGGACCTGTGCAACAAGAGTTGTAGCTTTTTGGTCTGAGAAGGTCAATGAAATGCCCTCAGGATTTGTCCTGAGATCCTGTACCTCAGATTGTAGAACCTTTATCAGTGCAGCCATGTGGATGAGTCACGACCATTGCTTGGCCAATGTGCTCTCTGTGAAAGCCTGAGAGAGTGTCTTCTCCCCATGTGACTCTCCTTAGGCCCACTCTATGTCATCGATCGCTTTCCTCTTTGGCCCCATAATCTTCTTGATCAGAAAATTTGGGACACGACCGAGGTACATGACGTTACAGTACAAGTTCTGTGAGATTGATTCTTAAGTATTTCATTTTGGGAGGGTGTTATTGTGTAAGGCATTCTCTCTTGGTGCCTTGTTTGTATACAGAAATGCTGTTGATTTTTGAGTATTGACTTCATATCCTGCCATGCTACTGAATTTGATTATTAAATGTACAAATATCTTGATGGAGTTCTTTGAGTCTTCTATGTAGAGCATCATGTTATCTATAAATAACGATATTGATCCCTGGGCCTGCTGTGCTGGCCCCGCCCCCAGGGTGCCCTGAGACTGCGATTGAGACTGGGTGTTGTGGTGCGTGCTTGTAATCCCAGCACTTGGGAGGCAGTAAACAGGAGAATCACTATGAGTCCAATCAGTAGTGAGACCCTGAACACCCTGTATAATGTTTATTCCTTTTATTTTATTCTTTTATTTCTCTGTCCTGTGTAATTGCTCTTGGTAATGTTTCCAGAACTCTTTTGAATTGGAGTGGTGACAGTGGACATCTTTGTCTTGTTCCTGATTTTAAAATTAAGTCTTTCAGGGCTTTTTTATTTTCTATATTTTATGTATTTAGTACAGGGTCTATAGGTTCTCAATACACAGATCATACTTGCAGTGATCTTTCCTGTTTTCCAGTCTCCCAAGCGCTGAGATTAGAGGTGCACACCATCACACCCAGTCTCAACTGTATCATTGCTATTTTTTCCTCATTAAAATGAATAAAAAATTAAAAAGTAGAAAACAAAGGATCAACTATTTGATTCATTTATTCTTTGTATTGCTTTCTTCATCTCCATTACATTAATTTCTGCTCTGATCTTTAGAATTTCCTGCCTTCTCTAGGTTTTGTGCTAGACTTGCTCTTCTTTTCTAGGAGCCTGAGTTGAAGCATAAGATCATTTATTTTGGCTTGTTCTGTTTCCCTGATGGGAGAATTTACCACTCTAATTTCCCTCTTAAGATAGCTTTCATTGCATCCCATAGGTTTCAATAAGTTGTATCTGCATTTTCATTTGATTATAAATATTGTTTAATTTCTTTTGTAATTTCATCTATGACCCATTGATTGTTCAGGAGGGTGTTATTTATAGGTTCCATGTGTTTATGGAGTTTTTACAATTTCTTTTAATAATTTCCTGTTTCATTGAACTATGATCAGATAATGTGCATGGGATAATTTGAATTCCTTTGCATTTATATAAGCATGCTTTATGTTCTAGAATATGTTCCATTTTGGAGAACATCCTGTGTGCAGCTAAGAACGTGTATTCTGATGCTGTTGGTCTGTAAAGACTGACTAAATCTATTTCTTCATAAGTTGTTTTAAGTCTGTTATTTCTTTGCTGATTTTGTGCTCAGTTGATCTGTCTCTTTATGTCAAGGGGCTGTTGAGGTCCTCTAGTGCAATTGTGTTATTGCTCATTTGATTTTTCATATCTGTTAAAATTTGTCGTATATAGTTCGGTGCTCCTACATCGGGTGCATATATATTTATAATTGTTATCTTTTCCTCTTGCAGTTTTCTCCTAACATGTATGTAGTGACTAACTTTATCTGTTTCAATCATTCTTGGTTTTAAGTTGATTAAAGCAATCATAATAGCTACCCATGCTTTTTTCTGGGTTCCCATCCCATGGTGTATTCTGTCGTTTGACTTTCAGTCTATGAATTTCCTTTTGTGTTAAATGCTTTTCTTGTATACAGCATGTTGTTGGATTTTGTTTCTTGGTCCACTCTGCTAGTCTAATTCTTCTGATTGGTGAATTGAGCCCATTTACATTAATGGTTATAACTGATATGTATTGAGATATCTTTGTCTCAATACATTTTATTTTATCTTCCTATTGTAGGATCCCTATTTTCTCCCCTCTGCTTAGTTGCTTTCTCTTTTTGGTGGTTCTTTTATTTCTTCCTTTTTTTGTGATATCTGGGATCAAACTCAGGACCTTGCACTTGCCAGGCAGGTGCTTATGGCACTGAAGTATCTCCTCAGTGGTGGTTCTTTTTTTTTTTTCTTCTTGTTTTTGAAGTTGTGGCTGTTTTCATCTCTTTGTAAGTACTCTTTGTAGGGTTAATTTGATGGTCATAAATTTCTTCAGTTGTTCTTTGTCATAAAAGTATATTATCTCTCTATTATTTTTGATAGTTTTTCAGTGTACATCCATCTGGATTGGAGGTTGTTTCATGATCTGAAACACTTTACTCCAAGCTATTCTTGATTTGATTGTCTGCACTGAGAAATCTGCTGTGAATCTGGTGGACTTTCCATTGTAGGTGATCTGTTTCTTCTAACAGCTTTTCATATTCTATTCTTTTGCTGAATTTCTGGGATCTTGATTATGTGTCTGCATATATATTTATTGTGATTATGCCTACCTGGAATTCTATGTGCCTCAATGCTGTATGTTAGGTTCTTTTCCCATGCTTGGGAAATTTTCTGCTACTACTTCTGCAAACAGTCTTTTTATGCACTTTGTGTTGACTTCATTTCATTGATACCTATTAGTCTTATATTAGGTTTTTTGCATCATCTTGCATCTGTTGCATTGTTATTTCCTGGTTCCTTGCTATTGTTATGAAATCTTTCATGTTTGAATCATTAGTTATAATGCTGTCCTCAAAATCTGAAAGTCTTTCTTCAGTTTTGTCCAAGTGATTTTTTGAGCTTTCAGTGTAATTCATAATTTTATGGATATCTGTTTGAATCCATTTCATGCAGTCTAATTCTTTCCTGTATTGTTCATTCACTGTTTTCATCATTATTATTCTATTCTCTATTTTTTCTGTCTTCTTTAGATGTGTTGAGCAATTATTTCATGATTGTTGTCATTTCTTTTACCTCAGAGAGGATTTTGATCTGATTTCTTCCATAGCCTGATGGAGTTGTTTCTTTACTTCATTTGTGATCATTTCTTAAATTTCAGGTTTGTGACTTCCAGGTTCTGCTATGACTGTCTCCTCTACATGCTTTGGGTAAGCTGAAAGTCTGAGATTACCTTTTGCTCTTTCCTTTTGACATTTTTAAAGTTCCCAGTGCTCACCCTGACTCTGCAGCAAAGGTAGAGGGGCAGGTTGGAAGCGAGCAAGCCTCTCATTACAGTGAGAGGGTGGGGTAAGCTTATCAAAGCTCCCACTGCATGGGGTTCAGTGTGACTTCCACCTCAGTGGGTGTGTGGGGCAAGCCACAAGTCAGAAGGATCCAATGATGCGGAGTGCAGGCCCAAGCTCTGCAAGGCTCTCTTGTTGGTACAGGGGCACAGGGTAAGGCTCTTCAAGGCTCCTGCCACCAGTGGGCCAGGTGGCAGCAGCTCAGCAGAACTATGGTGATGCGATGGTGGGAGAAGAGGTCACAGCTCAGCTGAGCTCTGACAATGGTTGAGGTGGGAGCGGAGCAGGCCACACCAGGGACTATCTGACTTCTATGAAGGTGGGAGAAGTGGCTGTACCTCAGACAAGCTCTCCCAGGACTGATGCAGGGCAGGTCTCTCCAGGACCTGGTAGCTGTTCTTTTTGTGCTTAGCTTCTAGGATGATGGGAGAAGCAACAGTAACTCAGCCAAACTCCCGCTATGGTGGGGGTGGCAGGGCAGGGCTCACCAGGTCCCCGCAGCTGTCCTCTGTGCACCCAGCTTCCTTGAGTGGTAGGAGAAGCCTCATGGCATGATTTTAATACTCAATTTCTGAGAAAATTTACTTGAATAAACCATATATTATGCCTAGTCTACATGACTTCTATAGATTATCTTATTTTCTCTCATAAATTTCTTGTATAAATCCACAAATGAGTACAAACCAGTTTGTTACATAAACCAGTTTTAAAAGACTGTTATAAAAACCATGATTTAAAGTTGCAAAAGATGGAAAGAACTTTGTTTTTTTTTTTTCTTTTTTTTAATTTTTTTTTTTTTTTTTGAGAGAGAGAGAGAGAGAGAGAGAGAGAGAGAGAGAGAGAGAGGTGTGTGTGTGGCCAGCTCAGCCCACCAGGGGGCGGGGCTGGCTGGCATGTGGTGCTGGGGGATCGAACCGCGGTCCCTGATGCCTTGCCAAGCTTGTTCTAAGTAGGTGCTTTAGACCACTGAGCCATCTCTCCAGCCCCCTGGAAAGAACTTTGAAATCAAACAGGAGGACTATGGCCTAAAAATGGAAACAATAAAAATATAAAAGTTTTTTAAAAAATTTAAAATTTTCTGAGTCTAAGGGAACCTGGAAACAACAATTTTAAAGTGTATCATTGGAATTAACAACGAAAGGGAAATTAAAAATCGCAGGGCATTTTAATACTGAACATCTGTTGCCACATCTAGAACTGTTGCAACTATGTTAAAATAACTGCAGGCTCTATTAAATCTGAAGAGAATGCAAAAAGCCCTTTGAGTAGTACTTTTATAGGTGTTTCAGGGCATGTGAATTATATCTCAACAAAGCTGTTGTGAGTGCAAAAGAAAACCCACAAATTGGGAACTCTAGAACATATAAAGAATTTTTAAAACATCAGGTTCCCTAAGTTCAAAGACCCAACCCAAAAAATGGGCATCTAAGATGAATACACACTTCTCAGAGGAATGAATACAAAAGGCAAATAAATATATGAAAAAATGTTCAATAGCCTTGGTCATTTGAGAAATTCAAATTAAAACAACACTGAGATTTTATCTGACCCCTAAAAGAATATCTATCATCAGGAAATCAACTAATACCAAATGTTTGAGAGGCTGTGGGAACAAAGGAACCCTTCTCCACTGTTGATAACATCTTTTATAGGTCAGTCGATGTAACTAGAGGGTATACTCATCAGTGAAATAAATTAGAGCTGTACATGTAAAAATCATATTGTCTCTCTAGTGTGAGAACCTGAATGAGTAAAAAAGTCTGAAAGTTACAATAGATATAATAAAAGGGAAAGAAACTGCTGAAAAGGGATGAACAATTGGGATGAGAGAAAGGAACAAAGAAAGAAAAGAATGGGATTATATAATGTGTGGCCTTTTGTATATACATGTATGTATATACACAGATAGCTGGGGTGGTTATATAACTAATTTCTATTGTTTCTTTGCAGGGGGAAATTAATGCTTAAAATTTTTATTTTGACCAGTTTTACATGCTTATAGCTGGTTATCTGAGCAACTACTTTGAAGATAACAATGTGCAATATAACAATCATTATTAAATTCCCATTTCCTTGTTTTTTTGAAATTCTGTATCTTTCTAATGCTTTATCTATTGTTTTTTCATTTTCTCTAAAATACAAAATAATAAAGCTGTTGCTGAAACAAAAATAAGAAGGAATGTTGCAAAGCATGGTGCAAAGCACAGGAGATGTCCAGGATTCCTGATCTTGTTCAACAGGATACCAGTAACATTTCCCATTGTGACAACTAATGCTATTCAGCACCACAAAACCTCTCCTATTCAGAATCATTCAGTTGTTGAAGAATTGAAAGAAACAATTTTGGTGGACTAGAAGTGGGGAGATGTAAATGGGGGAAGCAAGATTTTTGAAATAAGTTTTCATCTTTTTATTCTGAAGCTTTGAAACTCTACTGGGGAGATGGGACATGTTGGTCTTTTCTTCAGGTCCCCCATTGTGGCCAAATATATTACATAAATGGAGTCAAACTGCCAAGAGGTAGATCATTCCTCCATTCACTGCTGAGATTCTGGAGGAAAATGCAGGGCAGGGCAGGCAGGCACTTTGTTATCAGGGTAAAAAAATGTTGGTGTGGTATGATAAACCAGAGAGGGGTAGTTTGCACTCCTTTTTTCTTGGTTCTTTGTTGCCTTAATACTGGGCTTAGAGCTGGCAGGCCTGCTGTGTATGCTCTGGGCCACGAGCCAGATAGAATATGTGGTAAACACATGATGCTTGCATCATCCCAAGGAGAGCCTGAGCTTCAACCAGTGAGTGTACTGGACTCTGATTAGGCAAAGTGAAGAAGAGGCCAAAAGTTCATCTCCCATACATGTTAACAGTGACCACTACCACAACATCTCATTGACCTAGGAATTTCATTTTCTTGGTACATACCCTAGAGAAATTAGAACATACATTCACACAAAAATTTGTTCAAAAATTCTCTTGCCAAGATTATTTATAACAGTTAAAAATTGGAAATAACTCAAGTGTCCAAAAACAGATGAAAAGATAAAAATTGTGATATATTTATACCATAAGATATTATTGGGTATTCAAAAGAAATGAACTACTGGTATATTCTACAGTGTAGATAAACCATAAACACATTATTCTCAGTAAAAGAAGCCAGAAACAAAAGGCCACACATTATATAATTCCATTTATATGAAAAATTCAGAATATAGACAAATCCATAGAGACAGAAAACAGATTAGAGGTTTCCAGAGGCCAGAGGTAGAAAAGGATAGAGAGTAACTACTAATGGATGCAAGATTTCTTTTTCTGGAGTGATTGAAAGGTTCTGCAATTAGATTGTGGTGGAGGTTGTATAATTCTGTAAATGTATTAAAACTCATTGACTCACTCACTTAGAAGGATGAATTTAAAGGCTGGGGAAATAGCTCAGTGGCATAAGCACCTGCTTGGCAAGTGCCAAGGTCTTGAGTTTGATCCCTCTTACCCCCCAAAATTAAAATAAAACAAAAATAAAATAACATGGTGAATTTAATTATATATCAATAATGTTGCAATTAAAATATATGTCTATATACATATTATACATTCACACATATAACAAAATGATACCACATCTCATGTAATATTTGAGATAATGTTGCATCCTCACTACAGCAGGTAGTCTTGTGCTTTTAGTTTGCTCTTAAGATAAAGCACGTCTTTATATGGCTTATAAAATTCTCTTAACTTCTTCGCACACCATGTTCCCCAGAAAGTGGTCACACCAGCCCTTATTCTTTCATGAAGTCCTTTACCCCTGCAGGCCTTCTCCCTGGAACCCTTCCCACCTCATGTCACATGGGTACTTCTTTGTTACTTCATTTAAGCAAGTTTCCTTGACAAGGTCAAATCCTTTTATTATACCGTCTTATGCACCATGTCTCTTGTCCTACCACTTAAAATATTATACATATTTGCATTTTGACAGTAACATTTGAATTAATATCTCTTCAATGAGACTATGAACTCCTTAAGGATTAATGTGATTATATTTGGTTTTGCTTATTTCTGTATACCCTGAAATAGTGTATAATGTGTGATCTATTTATAGAAATCAGTAAACACTTAGTGAATGAATTATGAAGCCATTTTCTCTTTAGTCCCTAATGATACCAGTTTTGAGTTTACTTCCACTTTTGCTCATTTATAAACTCATTCAAAATGTTCACTGAGTTTCTACTTTATGCCAAGTGGTAAATGGTCATCTGTGGCTTAGGAAATCATTTATTTTTTTTGTCCCAAAATTTCTGATCAAGGAGATTACGGGGCCGCAGAGGAAAGTGACTGATGATGTAGAGTGTGCCTAAGGAGAGTCATCTAGAGAGAAAAACCTCTCAGGCTTTCACAGAGAGAAAATTGGTCAAGCAATAGCCGTGACTCATCTACAAGGAAATCACTTACTGCTGGAACAAAATAACAGATACATATACTTACAAGAGGAAAAGTTGATTCTTGGTTATAGTTTTAGAGAGTTCAGTCTATAGTTGGCTTGTGGGCAGAGACATCATGGCAGACAAGTATAGCAGAGAAATGGTGCTCAGTTCGTAATGGCCAGAAAGCAGAGGGAGAGGAAAGGGCTGGAGACAGGATATACCTTTCTAGGTCACAGCCCTATTGACCCACCTTCTCCACCACCACCTCCACCTAACTGCACATTCAAGTACTGTATGGATTCATCACTAGATTATTCACTAAATTTATCCCCCCTTGAAGTAATTACCCTCTAAAGCCTCCATTTTTGAACATATGGGCCTTTGAGAGGATATATTTAGTCATAAATCATATCACTGGTTTAATCAACTACAATTACGAAGGAGAAGTCAATTTACTTAGAGGATTTTGAATGGGCTGCACGAATTTGTGAATTCTTCCCTTGAGGATGGAGTTGAGCACGGCATGAACTTAAGACTACAGAGGCTTTTGGACCCTTTTGTATAGTATTCTTGGTAATGCCAATCAGCTTAGTCACATGACAGTCTTGACAGCTTTTTCTTTTCTGACTCCTAATCCTACTACCAAATTTAGTTTGATAGTAAATCAAGTATTTTAAATATTGGGGAATGTAACAACTGGACATAATGACCACAAATGTTTGCATTCCTGATTTAGATAGGTACTATCTATCTGAAAACTGCAAAACTCCAGTAAATTAACTTTCATGGTGATTTTTGATTATACAAGTATTTATATTCATTTAATGAATCATGTTTTATAAAAATTAATGTGTCCATATAAATCAATCATAACAAAGAATATCATGCATATTTTTACTAACTCAGTAAGTATAAGTAGTAGTGTATTTTTGGTAAAAATGTGACATCAAATTATTGGGCACTTGAAAATTGATAATCATTTTTCTGTTGAACATTTAATAAAAGGAGAAATATTTTTATTTTTGTATGAATTTAATATTTTTCATCAGAAAGTAAATTAATGAAAACATTTAGAATAATCTCTGAGACAGCCATTATATTAGGCTATAAACTCCAGTAGAAATCTTTTTTTTCCCCATAATTTTATTGATAAACAAATAGCAATGAGACAGTTTCAAATCAAATTGGTAGGACAGTTTCAATAATTCACACATTGCATACATTCTTCCTAGTGCTTAATTGCTGTACAAGCTGTGGACATGATATCCTGCTTTCAAACACCATAAGAACAAATCACTCTATTCATTAAGAGAATGTAACTATATATCTATCCCAACCACTTTAAATACACAGATACAAAATGGACATTCATCTGTATGCCCTTTTTTGGTTAAGCTCCGTTATTTGAATATTATAGGTGTGTAAACTCAGTAAAATATTCTAAAAGAGTCCAGTAGTCCATAATAGTATTGGGTCTTCTGCTTCACTAGCAATGTCAGAAATTGTTGACCTGAGAGAAATCTTATTTTTTGTTTTTGCCATTTGTCATTTTATCTTCCAACCTAGAGTACTGTGATTGCAAGTATTAGGTGTTCAATATGTATCTGTCATTCAAATAAATGAAAACAATTACAAACTTTATATTTATAGAAGGTAACAATGCCCAATCCCAGGACTGATATTAATAGGTCAAGTTGTTGGTTTATGTCTCAGTTGATGAAAGAAAACAAAAAATAAGAAATATGTTCTAGCTGTAAGTTAGAAAGGGCAAGGAAATGTAAGTTGTACAATTCATACCAGAAAAATTTGCTTTGATTTATTGTATTTCTACCTATGTGAGTTCAGGGGCATGAAAATATTTGGTCTAATCACGAGTCTATACCTTTTTGTTTCTGCATAATGCCAGGGTTGGAATGAACTTAGCCTTTATTTCTAACTTTCCAATAATGTTCAAATCCTCTTTTAAATAATTCTGCCACTGGCCTAGATAATATTTCCAATTGATGAGGAATTTACTACCTTCTGAGGCATGCATCCAATTTTTGGATGGCGTGGTTGGGCAATTCTTTATTCTGTTCCATTTAAATCAATTTTACTGTGCTTCTCATACTCTGGCAAAGATGGGTACATAGAATACAGATGTTTTCTCTTCCATCCAATATCTCATATATATTTGAAGTCTGTTAGTGATTTGAGATTCCTGCATTTTGTCTATTCCATGTAGTACATGTTTTTAAGCCTTTCCTTTGCCAAGTTATCTTCTTTTAAAGCATATGATATATGGACAAAGTTGCAGTATTTCAGTATTTTGTAAGTGGGATAATGAATACCAAGTACCAAGGGTACAACAAATCTTAGCTTTTCTATCACTTTCCCAAACTTTATATTTTTGTTTCTTGGACTTCCCCACCCCATGCTTCTTCTTTTTAATTCAGGATAATGTAAGGACAAACCAGTAGATGGTGAAATATCTTCTGTAGTCTCTGCTTTCAAAAGACAGGATTTTTTTTTCTGTAAACAGGTGAAATACAAATCTAGTTTTTGCTTCAGATATTTCCTTGTGAAACACAATACTTTAAGCAACATATAGATATTTATTTTACTTTATCTGGCTTGATCATGTGTTTATATGTGCTTTATAATCAGCAAGACCTTTTACAATTTTATTTATTTATTTATTTATTTTGGGGGGGTACCAAGGATTGAATTTAGAACCTTGCACTTGCCAGGCAAGCACATTTATTTATTTATTTATTATTTATTTATTTATTTTGGGGGGGTACCAAGGATTGAATTTAGAACCTTGCACTTGCCAGGCAAGCACTTATTCCTCTGAACTATCTCTCTGGCCCCTAGATTTTTTTTTTTTAACATTGAGGGGTCACAATGATACCTTTTCACACTTTCTTATATTTCATTTAGCAGCTTAATAAATGGTTAAAAAAGAGAACTACTGTTTATAGGGATGTTTTAAATATCCTATAGCAATTGGATTATTTTTAAAGAAAACTTCAGAAAAACCTTAATATTTTTTCTTTTGGTGATAACAATACATAATATAACAGCCATTATTAATTTTCTATTCTTGTGTTGAAGTTCTACCCCATTTTTATTGTGTTATGTTGCTTTGTTTTTGTCTTTGTTCTTGATATTTGTTCTTTTTTTTTTTAAGTAAAGAGAAAACTTCAGAAAAATGTGAAGCAACTCTGTTGCCATAAGTGAGATTATAAACCTTGCCACTCTGTCGCCTCTTAGCAGTAGGTATCATTAATGACACATTTAACTTTGGCCCACTTATTTAAAAAATAAAATTTTAAAAAATGAGGTATGTAGGGGAAAGCTCAGTATGAAGGCCCAAGGTTTAATACTTAGTACTGCCACCATACCCTAAAAACAAAGAAAGAACAGAAAGGAAGCTTTCTTACAGGCCAGTGAAAGCAATGACGTTGAATCTAGAATCTAGGTACGAAATGAATGATTTAGCATTTCACAGCAGCTCAGCGCCTGCCTCGAAACTGGACACTGGACCTAGTGTACTTTCTTCCAACTACACACTACCTGCCTGGAGGAACTCCTTCCACGATGTCCTTTTTCAAAATCCTTCACCAATCTAACCGTTTGCTTACTACACAGATGACAATCCAACACTGAAATTGCTGTAGTGACAGTTTGTTTATTGTCAATAGCTAATGACTTGTAAGCAGAAACATGATTTTACATAACTTATCTTTATAGGCTCTGATTCTAGAGATTTTTCCAATTCAACTTTCCTTTGAAAAATTAGGAAGTCTATATGAGAAAAATTAATGTCAAATTTAATAATAAAAATGGCTTAATTTTATATACCATTTTAGAAACTGTCTAGAAGTCAGAGAAGTATACATGTTTTATCACAGCGATGACGTTGTTATATTCTGTGGCCAACTGGAGCTAAGACCTGAGGTATAGATACAGATTTTTAACTTTAGCTAACTTCCCACAACTCAAAAAAGAACATACTTTTAGATACTGGTCATGAGAGAAGAGGCATAATCTTTTCCAGAAATTTCTGATGTGATAGTTTTGATCAAGATGTTGGAGTGACCATCTTATGCATATAAAAGAGCTCACTTCATTAGGTTCCATATACTTGGTCTTTAACCTTGGTTAGCAAACAAATCTCCATGTTCACTTGGAAAAGCAGTTGAGAAAAAGGATGACAAACTGAAAATGACTTTTGATGTTTTGACGGCAAATGCAAAACTCTGCAATGATTCCCTATGCAGACTGAATGTTATAACACTGACATGAATTATCCTCCTGATACAATATGTAATAGATAAACCTATTAGTTAGGCCTTTCCAAAACAGACTAGACACCTAAACATGGTATTGGTCCCAGGATTGTATCTTATACTGGACACAATCCTGGAGGAAAACAGCTTATAAAAGGCATTATCAGGATAACTGCCAAAATTATGATACAGACTATGGATTAAATGATAAATTTTTATCAGTGTTAATGTCTTCATTTTGATAATTGTACTATGGGTATGTAAGAGAACACAACCTTTTCTTTCAGAAAGTACATTCTAGTCTGCATCTTGTACAGCAATTAACCACTAAGAAGAATATATGCAGTGTATTATTTGTTGAAACTGTACTTCCGATTTGATTTGAAACTGTCTCATTGCTATATGTTTATCAATAAAACTGTAGAAAAAAAAAAGAAAGTACATTCTGAAATAATAAGATATAATAAAAAGATACGTGCAACTTCCTCTCAGATATATCCAAAAGATCATATGCATATATGGAAGGAAAAATGGGGTAAAATAACGGTCCAGTTTAAGGAGGAAGACTAGGGGGCTGGGGAGATAGCTCAGTGGAATAAGTGCTTCCCTGGCAAGCGTAAGGTCCTGAGTTTGATCCCTGGTACCACCAGAAAAAAAAAAAAAGAGGAGGAAGACTAAGAGATGAAGGGAGAGGGAGGGTAGGGATGAGAAAGGGATGTAAAAAATTGAGAGGTGGTGTGTGCATATACCAACTCTCCATGAAGGAAGTAATTATTGTGTACTGAAAACATGTACTAATAAAAATTAAGTTAAAAATGACAGGAACAACAAAATACTCAACAAAAAGAAGAAGAAAACAACTTTGACATGAGGACCAGTAATTTCAAGTGTTCAACGATGGCGTATGTTCTACGGCATTTCTAATTCTGTGCCACAGTAGGTTCCTTTCATTGTCCTATTTTGGCTGCTACCTCACAGAAAATGAATGTTGTATCAAAATGAGCATTATATTTTGCTGAGTTTACATACCTATAATATTTAAATGATGGAACTTAACAAAAAAAAGGGGATATAGATGAATGTCCATTTTGTATCTGTGTATTCAAAGTGGTTAAGACAGATATATAGTTATACTCTCTTAATGAATAGAGGGATTTGTTCTAATAGTGTTTGTCAATAGGATATCAGGTCCGCATCTTGTACAGCAATTAACCACTGGGAGGAATGTATGAAATGTGTTAATTATTGAAATTGTCCTATCAGTTTGGTTTGAAACTGTCTCATTGCTATTTGTTTCTCAATAAAATTATGGAAAAAAATAAAATAAAATAAAAAACAAAATGAACATTATAACTAAATCAAACCACTAAAACTCATTTTCCCCACTAAATTGTTGTTATATTAATTGCAAAGAATGACTATTGACAATATTTCCTTAGTTTGATAGAAATGAAGTCATTCACTCAGACCCACCCAGTAACTTTTAGCTCATGTACCAGAGAATGTGCTAGATGGTAGTCAAACAGAGAGAAATAAGTTATGGTCTGGGTTCTTGAGAAATTCAGCATACTGACAAAGTCAGAAGAGACATTTAATCACAATGGTGGACTGAAAGAGTAGGAGGATGGAGCAGTTAGTTGTCTGTGGGAGCTAGAGGAAGGACTTGAAAGGATGGAGTAAGAGTTTTCCAGATGAAAGGGAAATATATTCCTAGGCATGAGGAGTAGTATGTACCATAAAAAAGCCCTAAAAATGTTTGGTAATCATTTCTCATTTCATGCCAGGTGTAGTTTAGAATCATTAGGAGCTAGTTCAGCTACTGAAAATATTTTTATTGTGAAATATCCGACATATTTTAAAAAGTGCATACAATGTTAAGTCTTAGCTTTCTGAATTGTTATAAAGCAAATATACATGTAATAGTCATTGTAGTAAAAATCTACAAAACTGGCAACATATTAGCTTTCAATCATTGTGACAAAATACTTAAAAAAACAAAGGAGCAGAGGCTAATTTTGGCTCTTGTGGCTTCAGAGGTTTCAGTGCATGGCTGAGTGGCTCCATTGCTATAACAAGGCACAAACGTCCGGTGGAAGGGTCTGGTGGGTGAGAGCTGCTGCCCATGGCAGCCAGCTGGTGAGGGGAGGGAAGATGCCACAAACGGTGCCAGGCACACTAGACCCTTTGAAAGTCAGGGCCCCAGTGACCTGCCCTCTCCAGCAAGGCCTTCCCTCCTAATAGCCCAGCCAGATACTCACATTCATTTATCAAGTTAACTTCCTAAGGATCCCAACTCCCCTCTATATCCCACTTCTGAGCACTGCTACACTGGGGATCAAGCCTCCAATATATGAGCTTTTGGGGGACATTTCAGATACAAACTCTATGACCCCCAAATCAACTCCCTATTTAGTACCACTTTCCAGCTTTCTTTTCTTTATAATCACTGTTACATTATTTTAATAGTTGCTTTGGGGTTTATAAGACACATCTATACCTATTACAATCTGCTTTCCAGTGATATACCACTTCACGTGTAGTATGAGACACTATTCTGATTTATTCATGTTTTCAATATTTATAAACATATTTCTTTCTTTTTTTTTCTTTGGCGGAATCAGGGATTGAACTCAGGCCCTTGCGCTTGCCAGGGAAGCACTTATTCCACTGAGCCATCTCCCTGGTCTCTATAAACATATTTCTAAACATCATACAATTAAACATTTTCAAAAGAAATAAAACACACAAAAATGCCTGATTGACAACCCAATGATCTGCAGTGTGGCCACACACACAGTCACCATACTGCTACTAAGCTCAAGGTTTTTCTTATGCTCATTTCTAATCAGTCACAATGACTTCTTTCCTCCATAAACAAACACTGATTCCTTTTATGGAATTCTATAGTCTATGTATGGAATATGGTTTACATACATTTTGTCTAACTTCTTTCACTTCAAATTGGTTTTTGAGATTTGTTTATGGTCATATGTAGTCAGAATTCTTTCACTTTCATTAGTCATATTCTATTATATAAATGTACAATAATTTCTTCATTTTTGATGGATATTTAAATTGTTTTTGGATATTATGAATAAAGCTGTTATTGAAGGTTTTTGCATTTTGGTGTAAATCTGCTTGCCTTTCTACTGTAATATACCTTAGTAGTAAAATTATTGGTTCTTAAGATAGAGAAATCTCAATTGAGTTGAATATGTAAAATAGTTTTTGAAAATGATTGTTCAGTATAAATCCTCACCAATAGCTTTTGAGTGTTCCCAGTAGTTTCATGCGCTTTCACTGGGAATTACAAATAACCAGTTGGAATTGTGTTTTTAGTAGCAATTCTGATGGTTATGTAGTGATAATTCATAGTGGCCTTATTTTGCAACTTTATTAAAAAGATTGAAATGTTTTATTTTTTTATTACAGAAAACTTTCAATGTGTACCAAATAAAAAGAACTGTTAGAAATATTCCTACTTTTGTCGTAGAACCTCACCTATTAATGTTCTGTCACTCTTCTATTTTCAGTATATCACACATATCTACCCACACTCTTATTACTTTTTAAAAACTCTTTTAAAATTTAAATGTCATACATTGAAAAACATTGTTACAATTTAATAAACTGAAACACTAATGTAACCACCTCTAACACCTCTATCATCTTTTTCTAAAATTCCCTTGCACCCTATACTTTATCCCCACTCAATGTAATCTTTGCTTCATTGATTTTTGCAAAGGATAAGAAGTCCAGTTGTGCTTGGAGCACAAAGTGTGTGGAGTTGTGTGAGTGCCAGGTATACTAATATGTATTGTGTCCTGTGTTTTAGATCCTTTGAGGTACTTTCTGAATTAACTGATTTCCTATAATCCTAGAGGTATGTTGGTGAGTCCGATGAATCTCAGGAGAGTTTCTCACTTGCTGAAAGATACACAACTAGTGAGTGATGGTGTTAGGACATGTAGGGGTTTTTTCCCCCCCAAAATGTGTTCTTTAAACTAATGTTTTTCTGTTTAGATTTGGCTTATTCATGAAGGTACCTGGCAGTTAGGAGGGGTTTTGAGTTAGGTGGGAACAACGGATTTGTTTGAACTGTCATGGTGTGAAATATTAGAGTGAAGGAGAGTGAGAATAGAGAGATTATGGCTGAGAGATTAGGTTTGGGACTACAAAATTGACAATGCATGTAGAGGAAGGAAATTATGCTATCGATATAATAAAAGTACAGTACTAGGTTACATGTTGAGGATAGGTGAAAGAAACCTTGAATATAGGTAATTTTCATTAGTTTGTGTCTTTTAATATGTTCCTCTTGGAGTCCAAAGCTGCTACTTTGAGCTCTTGAATGGATAGCAACACTAGTATTAACATAGGGAGAAACAGGGATGGTGAGAAGATAAAGTTGTTTGGTTCTGCTTATTTTGAGAAGCCTGGGGAAATTCATACAGTTTCTGTCATGGACAGTAAACAATATAACTTAGAGGCTTCAGGGACAGGTTTGAGCTGGAGATAAATTTTTTTGAATCATCAGCATATATGTAGCTTGAAGCACACAGGCTCTGAACTCAGATCTAGGATTAAATATGAGCTCAGAAATAATTTTTTTTTTGTAAAGTGGAATAATATCTAACTCAGGATCTCTGTAGGAATTCAATGAATGTTGTCTGAATTTAATAATGATCTTATTGTCAGCTATTGTTATGACTGTAATACAGACTTACTGTGAAAAAAACTCCATTATAACAAAAAGCACCTTTTTCATGGAATTCAATTAGATGCTATCTGAAGTGCATTTGAGTGACAGACCTGTAAGGTATGGGTTTAGTGCTCCTAAGGCAGCATGGTGCATGGCCAGCAAATGTACCTTTAGCATAAGGCCATATGTCTTCGGCACTTTTCCACTGCTGGACAAAATAACACCCACAACTTACAGAAGGTAAGGTTTACATGATTTCAGTCCATGGTTGGCTGGCTCAAACAAAGAGATGGCACAGTGGTGGGCCACATAGGGAGGAAAGCTCCTTGTATCAGGATGGCAGAGAAAGAAGGGAGGAGCCAGGGACAAGACTATTGCAGGCCACACCCCCAGTGACCACCTCTAACCAGGCCCTGCCTCCTAACAGCTCATTTAGCTACTGAATTCATGGACTGATGAGGAGTACAGTGCCCCTGTGTCACAATCACCTTCTTTACACATGAGAATTGGGCGGGGGGCTGGGGGGAAGACCTGCTAGATAGAGGCTAAAACACCATTTCAGGGGTTTCCCAGTAGGTGGCTTGTCTCTAGGGCGGCAACCCTACCTCTATCCTCTTTTTAAAAATAAACACTTTTTAAAATTTTTTATTAGTGTATGTTTGTGGTACATAATTATTACATTCACACATGTTGGTGTGTATACATCTTAAATTTTTATATTTATTTATTTTAATGTACTTAGTACAGGGTCTACAGAGTCTCACTACACAGATCGGACTCATAGTGATCCTCCTGTTTTCAGCCTCCAAAGTGCTGGGATTACAGGCATGTGCCACCATACCCAGTCTCAATCGCTGTCTCAACACATCCTGGGAGTGGGGCTGGCAAAGCACGCCGGGGATCGAACCCCATCCCTGCACATGCCTAGGCAGGCACTATAGTCTGCTGAGCTATCTGGCTGGCTCTCACATCTTAATTTTTTAAATTCCCTCCCCCTCCATCTGTTGGTCCCCTTCCCATTTGCAAAAGACCCCCCGTTTTCTACTGTATTTTATTTTTCTGTTTACTTATATAAAATATGCATTGCATGGAAAGCATTGTTTTTTGAATCTTACCTTGTTTCTATACAACTGAAAACACATCAATAGTTTAATATTTTTTCCTCTAAAGCAATTTATTCTTGGCCCTTTGTATACTCTCAACCCCTATTCTGGCCCGTAATTAGATCCCTACATTATTGTGAGTTTACTTAGGTGTTGTAAAATATAAGAATCAGGGGTGCTCAGAACTCAGTCTGAGGGTCTGTGACAGTCAAAGCCAGTCCTGCCCCATTTGTACCACAGTATGTAGATCCTGTAGGGACTATGTATATGGGATATTCTATACTTGATTTTGGATTTTTATGGTGTATTTTAGTGCAATCTGATTAGAACTGATGGGCAACAAAGAATGGATCTTTTTTTTTTTTTCTGTATTTTAGGGAAGGGTCTACAGGGTGTTCAGGGTTTCACTACTAGATTGGACTCGTAGTGATCCTCCTGTTTACAGCCTCCAAAGTGCTGGGATTACAGACATGGGCCACCACACCCAGTCTCAACTGCTGTTTCAGCATGCCCCAAGGGTGGGGCCAGCATGGCAAGCCCGGAGATCAAACCCTGGCCCCTGCACCTGCTTACAGGCACTTTAATCTGCTGAGCTATTTGGCTGGCCCAAGAATGGATATTAAAGCAACAAAATGAGATAAAAAAATGTCTAGTGAGAAAAGTTACAAATTGCCAAAGTTTGTCTAGAGATGATCAGCTAATCAATCTAATGCCTATTTAGAGAATAGATTTGACTGGCATTTCCTTGTTTTCCTATTCATAAAAAATATTACCATGTAGGGATCAGTTTAAATAAGCTGTTATCATGCTTGAAATGATTATATACTGATAGATCCTAAGCAAATAGATTACATCACTGCAAAATTTCCTCTGACTCCTATAGTTGTTCATGTGACTTTGCTGCTTCTTTCATCAAGAAGGGGAATCTACAGGTCCTGAATCTGTGCTGGCCTTCTGACCTGCTTTGACTAATAGCATGTGGTGGATGTGATGTGAAATTTCTGAGCTTGGGGCTTCAAGAGGTTCCATGCTCAGGTTCCTCACTGGCTTGGCACACTGCCACCACACAGAGAGCCCAAGCTATCCCCTTTGAGGAGGAACGTCTCTGAGAAAGGTCCAGTCAGCAGTCAACCAGCTGCCAGCCATAGGTGCACCCAGCCAATCCCGCAGGTGACTCCAGTAGCTGTGTGACTCCAGACAAGGTCAGCCCAAGTTACTACTGATACACATAATCAAGCACAGATACAATGGCTTAAAGCCACAAATTGTAAGTGCTTTGTATTTATATTTGCATATATGTCCATGTGCTAATGTTTTCTCATCATGAAGCTAAAGGAGAATCATTTTAAATTATAAAGTAGACCTGGTTATTCATTAGGCTATTCAACAAGGCTTATAAGGATCAAAAAATAATTCTATAATAATGTGTTAACCTAGGTTGCTGTATGAACCATGAAATGGAAGGTAGTGGTTTCCCCCTCTCAGGATTGGATTGTGTACAATTTTAAGAGGTAAGGCTATAATTCTAGATAGTGGCATGTGCTTATAATTCCAGCACTCTGAGAAGCTGGCAGAGGGAAATCACAAGTTGAAGCCCGACTAGGCATCTTGTGACTTAATGAATGAAACCCTGTCTCTAAATTAAAAAGGGTCATTCATCTATATCCCCTTTTGTTTAGTTCCATCACTTAAATATCATAGGTGTGTGAACTCAGTAAAATATTCCAAAATAGTCTAGTAGTACATAATAGTACTGGAACCATTTTGTATCTGTGTATTCAAAATGGTTAGGATAGATAGTTACAGTCTCTTAATTCAAGGAATAGAGGGATTTGTTCTTATTGTGTTTGTAAATAGGATATCATGCCTGCATCTTGTACAACAAATAACGACTAGAAAGGCAGTATGCAATGTGTTAATTATTGGAACTGTCCAACCAATTTGATTTGAAACTGTCTCATTGCTATTTATTTCTCAATAAAATTAAGGGAAAAAAATTAAAAATGGACAGCAATTTAGCTCAGTACAAAGGGCCTCGATTCAGTCCTTAGTACCACAAAACCACCTCTGGAGCACTGTGAAATTTCAGTTCAATTCTTGTGACTTAACAACTCTTTCTACTTCATATACTTTTGCATACTTATTTGATTTTGCAGTGCTGGGAATTTTAACGCAGAGCCTTCACACTAAGCTTCATCCCCAGCCCTATTTAAAGTTTTATGAAACAGGGTCTCACTAGTCACAGTCCTTCTGTGCCTCAGCCTCACAGAGTGCTGGGATTCTGGTGTGCACCATACCTGGTTTGTATATCATAGGTAATGCTTGAATGGCAGGACCCTCTGGCTCACCTTTCATACAAAATGGGATCCAAAATAAGTACAGTCCAGTGAAGGCAAATACAGCACAAGGCTAAGTTCCTGAGTTTCAGGACTAGACCTCTTGGGTTCAGATGCTGACTCAACAGTTTATCAGCAACAACCTTGAAGCAATCTACCTCAGTTTTTCTACCTGCAGAACGGATAGCCCAAAACTGGGTTAAGATGAAATGAACTAATATTTGAATTTGAAACATATTAACTATTCAATACATCTCAGTAGTAATGTCATGATATTAGAGTTTGAAGTTTTCTAGATCTTGAACTCAATTCTGTTACTGACCATGGGTACATATTACTCTGGGTTTGTAGTCTAAATTATAAAAGGTTTACTAGACAACTTCCAGGATTTAGCCTATGATTCATATGTTTTAATGTTTTTTATTTCCAAAATTCACTCCTGTCTCAAAATTTTAAAACTTATGATAGCAATACTGAGGTGTTCTAAAAATAAAAATCTCACTTCTGCAGTTTTGTGTCGACACATTCCTATAATCCTAGCACTCTGGGATTGGCCAGAGGATCTCAAATTCAAGCACCGCTCAGTCAACTCATATGGCGTGCGGAGGTAGCTCAATGCTAAGGCTCTGGGTTCAATCTCCAGGACCATAAAATTTTTTTTAAAAAAATGTGATTTTCTTGGCTGCACAATAGACACCATTATATAGAAGTGTTGTATTTTATTGCACATTGCGTTATAATCTATGTCATTTCATATTTCACTTTGATGTTGGCTGATAGTAAATATGGTCTTGTGTGGCCAGTTGGTGTGATCATTTTTCTATCCTATTGTTTCATAATCAAACTGCTGCAATCTCCCAAAAGGTTCCATTCAGCATTTTTACAATAACAATTCTATCGATTTACCAACTTCCCTTTGGATTTTAAAAAATGGATGCAGGTCACCTTTTTTCTTACCAAACACATCCAACTCACGTTCTAAAATATACTTTTTCAGGACCCTTTGGACTGGTGGTTTGGACTGTAAAGGTGTTCATTTTTCCTAAGAGAAGGGGGATAAACAGGGTAAACGGCTGTTTTTCCTCTCAAAATTTCCTAAGCGACTGTGGACACATTTCCTTGAAATCACGAAGGGCAAGCATTCCTTACTCGGAGTCGGGAAAAGCGGACCGGGTTTGCACTTCTGACAGAGGACTGTGGGCTTCGGGGATTTTTCCAAGCAGGATGCGGGCGCCCAAGAGCAGGGAAGGCGCGTACAGCCACGTGACCCAACTTCACTTTCAGGTTCAACAACCGGGCCCGACGGAATCAAAACCTCTCTGCTGACAATAAACTGTCTTCCTCCCAACTGCCACCCCCAAATTCAAGGAGGCACCGTTCCAAAAGCTGTTGGCTAGGACAACACACAAGTCCGACTTGTGGGTCGATAAACGCGCTGACAGCCCGTGCGGACCGCTCCCCCTCAACGCTCGCTCTTATCTGCCAAGCCCTTGCCCGCGGCCCGGCCCCGTACTTTTCCGCGCCTCCCCGAAGCCGTTCCACCGAGCGCAAGGCTAGAGCAACAGTTTGCTCGCCCAGCAGCCCGCGTCCCGGCGCCTTTGCGCACCGCGGTCCTCGCACCTCCGCGCGCGCCGCCGCCGCCGGGCTCCGGCTCTCCGTGCGCGGGCGGG
>NW_004524736.1:3510472-3553393 GCF_000260255.1 Octodon degus | reverse complement strand
CTTCGCCCTGCGCCGCGCGCGCCGGGCTGCGTTTCCGGGTAGCGCGGGGAACCTGTGCGGGGCGTTGGGGCTGCGGGCGGCTCCGTGCGCCTCTCGGCTCTGCGAGGGAAGGCGCGGGCCGGGCGGAGCGCGCGAGGGCCGCGGATTGGAAATTGCAGCCAGAGCCCCCCAGGAAGTTCAGGGGTCTGACGCGTCTTTGCTTCTTCCCACAGCCAAGCCGCGATGAGGAGCTTCTTACAGTGAAAGGAAAGTAGGTCGCACCCACTGAAAATGCCTTTAAGGGACAAATACTGTCAGACGGACCACCATCATCACGGATGCTGTGAACCAGGTAAGCCCCTTTTCTTCCCCCGGACTTGGGTCCTCCATCAGAGCCACTGCCCTGTGGTGCCTTCTGCATTTCTTCTCCTCCTGCCCAAGAAGTCCTTACTAACTAAAGCAGTCTGTAATTTTCCCCAGCATAAAACCACTTAGGAAGCTAAAAGCTTGTACAAACAGGAGGTCTCCTTAGGCTTGATTCCTTTAAAGAAACTACTGCAGGTGTCACCTTCGGTCATTTCCACAAGACCAGTTAGTCTTTTTCCTTCTTCCAAGACAGACTGCAGTGTATACATACACCCCTATGCTCTGTGTTTAAAATGAGAATTTGGAATACTAGCATACATGTTAGTGAAAATTGTTTCATTTTAAAGTGTCACATGTGCATTTTTAAAATCAGAATAGTATTGAATACCAAAAAATGATTGATTGAACTCATTCAGAGTAGTTTTGTTAATTGTTAAATCTTTAAAATTTTTCTTGGACAGAGTTTCTATAGCAGAATAAAAGAAATCCTATTAGATAAAACACAAAGGTATTTTTATGTTTTATTTAGTGGAAATTTTCTGGTTGAATTTATGAAAACAAAGGTTTTTTTGGAGTCATGCATATTAGCAAACTTTGATAGATGCAATATATAAGCTATTGATATTTTTTCTGCTTAGAACTTTGATGTGCTTTATGACATTTGGAGGTACAGCTTATAAAGGAATCATTGAATATAGACTTTGACTAAGACAAGTTAAGACTTCTAGTCCAGGTCAAAGGCAGGTATTTATCTATGTTTTTTTTTTTTTTTTCCTCTTCTAAAAGTTACTGGGATTTGTAGTATTTATGCTTTTTGTTGGAATGTATTAACCACACTTAACCACTTGGATTTTATCACAAGAGTTAATTTGAAGTAATTTTCTGATTAATGGGGAAAATGGCAAGGTCAAAGGAGGGGGATAACTTCCATTTTCAGAAAACTTTGCTACATATGAAAATCAAGTTAGTACTACAGCTTTATTTATATTCTACTTTGTTGGGGTCAGGAGTAACCTGTAATAAAAACTGGCATCCATCTGGTTTCTAATCAATTGCTTCTTGACTTGTCTTTTACTATCCTTTTATGCTGCAGATTTCTTATGTTTTAGAATTGTGTGGAGTTTGTGAATTTTGAAGTATAAAGATGTGAATACCTTTTATAAATGGGTTCCACTAATTTTTTATTCTATGTTTTCTTTTCTGACACTATTTCAAGTCATTTGAGTTGAATTAATAAAATTAATCTTATTTAGGAAGATCATTTGCTTGCTCATTTCTTTAATTACTGCACACCTATTAAATGCAATATGCTGTCAAAGACAATGTAAACATAAATGGTGAACAACACATAAGGTTCTTACACAAGAATTTGTGAACAAGCCTTACTTAGTTATATTCTGATAATTAAAGTTGTAGACACTTCTGTCTTTTAAAGAAATTTTCTGAAACTTTTTAATGTGAATTGGAACTCAGGTGTTTTTTTAACAAGAAATCAGAAAAATTGCATTGATTTAAAATTTTCATCTTTCTCTTACCAGACACTATTTCTGTGTAGGTTTATTTTCAGTTTAGCAGATTAAACATGATTACTGTTTTCTTAGCTCATTTGTTTTCTTAGCTTAGAATTAAATGCCATCTAATGATTTAATTTAGTGGAAAGCTTGAAGTTGGTTAATTTGTAGGGCAGTTAATTCACTGTCACTGTTTGGTCCTGGAAACATCCTCCCACTTAGCAAGTACTTTCCCCTGAAACAGCTATGGCTGTTCTCAGATGGGGCAAGAAGATGACATGTTTGAGATTTGTTTTTCTGTTTGGCAGTACTGAGGATTGAACTCAGGATCTTGGAAGTGAGCAACAGCCCTGCTCCCCTCATTTTTTAGTTTAAAACAGGGTTTTGATACATTGCTAGATTCTCCAGGATTTGCTTGAATTTGAAGTCTTCCATCTTCCATCTCTGGATTTACAAGTGTGTACCACCACACCTGGCTTGAGAAATTCTTTAGTGGACTATCCTAATTGGTTTGTTCTCATTTGGGCAATTAAGCACGAGTGGGTTCTCAGATGAGCATTATTCCTGAGGAGACCATGTTTCTTAAAGGGATTGATGAATTTGTAGTGAGCCTATTGATGTATATAAAGTATTTTTGTTAATCATCTTCTGACTTTTCTTAAATGGAAGTTTTCAAAATAGAATGGTACAATGAGTCTGATGTAGCCACCATACAACTCTATCAGTAACTGGTACACAGACATAATTCCCCCATAATTTTTTCCTCTACTTTACAAATTCTTACCCACATTATTTGTAAGCAAGTTCTAGACATTGTAATTAGAATATCTTTAAGGAACTAGCTTTAAAGTAGGAGAGATTGTTTACAAAAGTGGATGTTATTCTGGGAACTGTGTTCCTTGGTAGGATGTAAAAGGAAAGCCATTAGGACAGTTTATTGATTAGAAGTTTTTTGATTAGAAGAGCTTACTTTTTTTTTTTTAATGGTTATGACATGAAAGAATTTAGTTTGAAGTGGCATACTAGGATATGTAAGAGGAAATTATGTGAAATATTAATATAGAAAGGTTTCTAAAATTGGTTACTGTTTTCAAATGAAGTTTTTTTCTTTTACATTGGAATTACATAGATGGTGTATGTCAAGCAAATGTTTCCAGGTAGAGTTAAGTTAGTCCTGGGCTTATGTTTGAATGGGAAAATGAAATTATAAGTGCCTCAGGTCATGAATAAGATTGGGTGGTAACAGTGTTCTGAGAACAATGGCTAAGAAACTGTTCAGGCTTTAAAATCAGACTTTTTTGTGGAAGTAGAAGTTGGCATGTTATGAAGAGTTCTCTGAAGCATATTTTGTACTGACCTGAGGAAATGGGACTCTAAGGTGATTTAAAGTTTCTCCCTTACTCATTTCCGTGGAGTTTGTCATTCTCCAGTTGTAGAATTCTTGCTATTTGTAGAACCAGACCTCAAAGTGATTATTTTTTCCTGGTGTGTGGCTTTTCACCTTTTTAAATAATTATTTTCATAAAGTTATCAATTTCTATAATGTATAGTGAAACATCCATTTAATTCAGACAATTCATGTAATTCAGTTAGTTCTGTCAGTCTGTTTATAAACTTATTTCTCTGAGAGGTTGAATTTAGATTTCATAAAAAGAGTTTTCCGTTTTTGGTATCAAAAAAGTAGCTAATTTGTACAAGGTAGTGATGGTGATGATAACAATAGTTTATTGAGTGCTTGTTGTATGCTAGCTTCTGGTATATAATCATTTTTTTGAATTATCTCATTTAACCTCATATAATCCTTTGACTTAGGTATGTTTATTACTTCTGTTTTAGAGAAGAGAAAATAAAGTTTTATTTTTCCTAGTTGTGCCTGGTAAATGGCAGAGGAAGAATTTAAATGCAAGCAGTCCAAGATCTGAATTCCTCTGTTCATCATTGTTATTATTGCCAGTACCAGATGTTCTCAAAATGAGTTTCCTGTATGTTTTAAATTCATTTAAAATACTTCTGAAGTGTTTTTTAAAATTGGGAAAATTTCGCTTATGAAATATCCTGAGATACAGTTCCTCTTATATGTGTAAGGAGAAAGGTGATTCTAAGGCTGGATCTGTATACGTGCATAGCAAGCACCAGTTACTTTCTCAGAATCTAATTGCCACCCAAGCCTGAGCCCTGAAGCAGTAGTAGAACACATTATTGAAGTAACCTTTATCTCCTCACACCAAGTGGATATCCTGGATTATGATGGTTAGCACGTTCAAAAAAGAGAGAATTAAAATGGCCAGTTTTTCTCTCCTACACCCACTCTCTGACAACTGATGGAAAAGCCTAGTTTTCAGCTACTTTGTTTCATATTAACATAATCTCATTATGTTCATATTAATATAATCTATATGTCTATACTGTTGATCTGAGAATTTTGGAAAGTAGGAGTAATACAAACCCCTATAAATAAACAATTTCATTTTTGAAAATGGAAATATTTTTATTTTTAAAAACATGAGTTTTTTTTTTTCCCTCCAGGTTCTAAAGTAATAGTGAAGTAGCAGGTGAACATCCCTATAAATAAGCTGACAGAACTTTTGCTGAATTTTTTGATATCCCTCCAAAACTGCTTTTCTGTTTATTCATACACAAAAATTTACACTAAACTTAATGCATTTCTATATCTGTGTAAATAGTATTAATGTAAATAGGACCATATTCAATGACCTGTTTTTACTGCTTAGCAGTTATTGCTATCTTCACTTGTCAGACCCTATAGATCTAGCTCATGCTTTCTGAGAATTGTGAGAGCTTCTGCTCTATGGCTATTTCATAGTTATAGTCCGGTCCTCATCAAGAGACTTTTAAGTTGTGTGATATGTCTCTTAATTGTACACCCTGCTGGAGACTTCAGTGAAAATTTTCATACAAGGATCATTGTGAACTTGTCCAGTTACTTGCTGAGGCAGTAAGTTTTGAATTTTGCTTGTTTAGTTGTCCAGAGAGCTGCTCCTGATAGCCTTTTTGAAATCATTAATTAGGTGTGGCTAGGCCATACTGCTTTAGCATTTTTATTAAATACATTGAATGGTTCCTCTTTAAGAAGAGTAAAAAGGCAAACATAAAATATTTGTACTAAATGATATTGAAATAAAGTCTTCACGTTTAAAACTGATACCTAGCCTTGAGTATAGCTTTTAATTGATAATCATTTTAGTTTCTCCCTCTGCTATTTTATCTCGCCTGTAAAAGATGATGGTAAATTTTACACATGTAAGTACATGTAAATGTGATTGTTATTAACATAATTGTAGTAAACCATTGTTTTGCTTCAATAGTAAATAATTTAACCCTTTCTTGTGGGGTTTGGGATGGGTATTTGTCTTCCATGTAGTTTATATCCTGGAGCCTGGAGATCCTCCTTTGTTACAGCAACCACTACAGACATCCAAATCTGGTATTCAACAAATAATTGAGTGCTTTCGATCAGGTATGAATGTTTTAGGATACATTTTCAATCTCTACATAGTATCAAAAAATAATTTATAAGTCCTTAGATATAATTAAAAATAAATCAAAATGTGGACATTTGTTTTCTTTATAGAATACTTTTTGTCTTAGTTTTAGGCAGTATATATATTGATTTGGTCTGGAAATTCTGTTTTGATACTGTATACTGTTTAAAGAATTTGTTGAGTATAACAATATGTTATGTGCTACATTTGCTGGTAGAGTGTTTCTTCCTCTTAAAGATCCTTTGTTGCCTTTTGTTATTCTGCAAGCTTATAAAAGCTAGTAAATTATTCTAGGTCTTTAAACACTTTGGTTTAGTAGATTATTTCCTCAGAATGTTTGAGATGTCATTTTAGATCAGTTACCATCATTGTTTAGGTAGTTCATTTTCTGCCAAACTTCCATCTTTAATAGAGCAAAGGATAGAAAAAAGACAATTGAACCCTGATAGTTCCAGATACATTTGTTTACCTTTTATTTCCACTAGCTTAGGAACTGATACATACTTTCAGTTTCAACCTAATACTTTAGGCATTATTCACTTTATGTAAATGATTGAGAACTGGTGGAACTGTTGTGTTATCAGTAAGGTCCTAGACTGCTGTGACTCCTGTGATCCGATCCCCTTGTCCCCTGTTAAGGATTAGGCTTCACTGACATTGCAGACTATTCTGTCAAATGTGAATAAGCAAATAACACAACTAAAAGATTCCTAACTAAAGATACATAAAGAATTAGAATAGTCATTATTTTAAAGCAAACTATCTTAATGATTAGAGGACTAAGTGCCTGGTTAGGCAAGTGCAGGGACCAGGTTTTGATCCCTGGTACCACATACTGCACTGCTACTGAGACTGGGTGTGGTGGTGTACGCTTATAATCCCAACACTGGAGAGGCTGAAAACAGGAGGATCACTAAGACTTCAGGACAAATAATTGTTTTAAGTACTTTTAAAATAGACATAAAAGTTCTTTTGTTCTCTATGAAACTTTTCTATTTAGTAGTACTTCTTGGACATAGGTTTCTTTAAGTTCATAATTTGGAATTAATAAAGTTATTTCATGCTGCCTCAATGTATTGTAGTTATTTGATTAAGAATTTAAAGTTGGTTAATTCATAAATTGCATTACCTGGTAAGAATACTTTTTGGACAGTTAAAATTTGTGTTTCTTTATTTTGGAAGACACATTTTTGTCCTTGTAAATATTTAATGATGTAATTTTTTTATTGTATTATTTTTTGAATTTGCTATCTCTTTATAATGTAAGCTAAAGAATAGGGGCTGAGTAGGGACTTAAAGTTCAACATATCAATACTTGATGAAAAATACCTGTTCCATGTTATGCCTAAGATGTTTGAGATTTAGACAGATAGTGAGGTTAAGCTTAACAGCCTAATTTGTTCGATAATAACAACAAGCTTGTCTTCTGGATGGTTAACAGCCTAAGTTTGCAGGCCAAAATTAGAGAAAAGGAGGGCCGCAAGGAAAGCCAGCATTTTGGTCCTATCCTTCCATGGTCAATTAAGACTCAGGACATATGAGAACTTGTACTGTAATGTCATGTAACTCGGTAGTGTCCCAAATTCTCTGATCAAGCAGATTATGGGGCCGAAGAGTAGAGTGATTGATGATGTAGAGTGTGCCTAAGGAAAGTCACATGGAGAGAAAACATTCTCTCAGGCTTTCACAGAGAGCACACTGGCCAAGCAATGGCCGTGACTCATCCACATGGCTGACACTGACAAAGGATCTACAATCTGAGGTACAGGATCTCAGGATAAATCCTGAGGGGATTTTACTGACCTTATCAGACCCAAAAGCTACAACTCTTGTTGCATATGTCCTGCTTTACTTTGGTCTTAACCATCCAGTAGAAAAGTATAAAAACGAAATATAAGAAGTAAAGCCATGCTGTTATGTTGAGCTGTAGGGGACTCAGGTCAACAATTTCTGACATTGCCAGTCAAGTGGAAGACCCAATACTATTATGGGCTACTGGACTCTTTTAGAATATTTTGCTGAGTTTACACACCTGTAATATTCAAATAACAGAACTTAACAAGAAAAGGGTATACAGATGAATGTCCATTTTGTATCTGTGTATTCAAAGTGGTTAGGTTAGATATATAGTTACATTTTCTTAATGAATAGAGTGATTTGTTCTAATGATGTTTGTAAATAGGATATCATGTCCGCATCTTGTAGAGCAATTAACCACTAGGAAGGATGTATGCAATGTGTTAAAAAAGAATAGGGACTGAAGTGGGTAATCTGAAATGGTATAATTCCCTAGCCATTTTTGTTTTTATGAAATGTGTTCTTTTTAAAATGTCCCCAGCCTTTTGAGGCAAATTCTTAAAATACTATAATTCTCTGAAGTATCAAATTAAGAGGTAATTCAGATATATGCTTCATGGTATAATGAAACTAATTTTCTATTTAAAAACATTTTATTTCATTATTATGCTCATAAATAAGAAATTTAATTTCTTCAAGATACTTATGTAGTAGCTCTTTAGTACAAAAAAATTTAAATCAAGACCAACTAAAACCTTGAGAGGATGGAATAGAAGTTTAGGTCCCATGACTTTGGGACTAAGATACCTTCGACAGGGGAGACAGTGAGTTCATCCCTGTCCCATTCTATTCTAGAGCATACCCAGTGAGTCATTGTTTTCTAGGCTCTTCCCATTACAACTAGGTCAGACATATTGCATTTAAAGAACAATCCTGGTGGTGCTGCATATCTTTTGACATATCTTTGACATATATTTGAAGAACTCTGAAGCTTGTGCTTCTGTTCTTGTTAACCTAACAGAAGCTAAGTCAGTTTGGACAGTACTACTATGTTAGGGTATCTGCTTTTATTGTCAAGGTCAGATAGTTGTCTTCAGCTATGGTGTCATCTCTGAGCGTGTTACCTTCTGCCTATGTGGGGCTGTCCATGAGCTGGTATTAGTTCGTGCCTAAGCTGGACGTTAGTAAAAGGTTTCTGTGTGAGGAAGGAATTTTTTTTTTTTTTTTTCACCATTTTTGTATGTGTGTGATAATGGGGATTGAACTCGGGACCTTTGCATTGAACTACATCTCTATCTCCCTTCTATCTTCTTATTTTAAATTTTGAGACAGGGTCTACTTAAGTTGCTAAGTTTCTCAGGCTGGGCTTGAACTTGTGATCTTTCTCCCTCAGCCTCCCAGAGTGCTGGGCCTATAAATGTGTGGCACCAGGCCCAGAGAGTTGACTATTTTTAAAGTCCACCGGTACCATGTGTGTTATATTGATTACCTGGGCAGTTTTAACTTACTGTCTTGCTTTTACTTTTGCTTTGGACCTTTTGTCTGGCTTTGAATTACCGATTCTTCACGTTTGATACCTTTTTTTTTTCTGACTGATTGATTAATAAATTAATTTAAATAGATTTTTCTTTTGGAACAATTAATATGTGCCTTTGGGTTAAAAAATAATCAAGTATGAAAGGATATAGAACAAAAAAGTAAGTCTTGCGTTGGCCAAATAGCTCAGTGCAAGCAGGCACAGGGGCCTCAGATTCAATCCTAGGCCCCTTGTGCTGGCTCCACCCCCACAGCTCGCTGAAGACTGCAGTTGAGACTGGGCGTGGTGGTGCTTGCCTGTAATCCCAGCACTTCGGAGGTTGTAAACAGGAGAATCACTAGGAGTCTGATCTAGTAGTGAGACCCTGAACACCCTGTAGACCCTTCCTTAAAATACAAAGGAAAAAAAAAGTCTTTTCTGTTCCCCAGTTCTTCTTTGCTAAGGCAATTATTCCTACGTGGTTGATGTGTTATCTTTTAGGGTCCTTTTATTCATGTACAAATATATTCCTCATTTTCTTCTCAGTATAAATGGTAGATGATAGCATACTCTTGTGTACCAGTTTTATTGACAGTAGATTTGATTATTTTTGTACATCGAGCCAGAGAAGTACATGAAAGGCTGTTTTGTATCTGCACATTTTCTAGCCTGAAATCTTTGATGGTTGGCTGATATAAAACCTACTGTTTGCTTTAAACTTCTGGCTTCTAGCTCTCCTTTGCAGAGTTTTGTCCTGCCTGTTAGTATGTCTAGGATCACATCTCTTCATTTGATGTCTTCACTTTTTCTTGTCTTCTAACACCTCATTTATCTTTGTTCTTCTTTATATCTCTCTTCCAACAACACAAAATTTTAAATAGATAAGATGTGTACTATGTTTAGCCATTTACTTAGTATCTTTTAGTTACTTATTAAATTGATTTTAATTTGATATTCATTCTTAATCTCTTAGTTATGTGGTAGAGGCAAATGGGTTGTGGAATACTTTAAGGTTAGAAACAGAAAAATTGGAAGAGGGAAGAAGGATAATTGTTTTGTCCAGTATTCAGAATGAATCTTTGATATGAACAAAGTTGATTTTTCAAAAAATTCTTAGAATGTGTGTTCTGAAGACAAATAATATGTAACACTACAGAAAAAGTTTATATATAAATGTACTAGAGTACTATGTACAAATAATCTCATTGTTTTTGACCCAGGGAGGAATAAATTGTAACTTCTGCGGGATGGTAGTAAAAAGTAAGAATTAAATTTTGCGTGAAGTTTGCTATTGTAATTATCTTCCTAGTTTTGGTCATTTAACTTCTTATCAGTGTTTTTATTTTATTTACTTAATTTCTGCTTGAAGCAACTTTTAATTACTACAAGCTGTGACTGAATGGTGATACTTCAATCCTGACTCTTCAGATAAAAGCTTACAAGAAAAGTATGGTTTATAGGAGATATACAGGAGAACGCCATATTCTACAATGGGAATATTGTTGGGTTGTTACATAGAAATTATTGAAAATTCAAAACTAATCTTTTTTTAGTTAAATAAAGAAAAAAGTAGCATTGTGTAGTTTATTAATCGGCTATTTATCTTCAGAGCATGTTCTCTGGGCCTGTGTTTCTAGGGAAGCAGCTTTTTACATTAGTGTATGAATTTCTAAGAGACATAGACCATGCATCCTTAAATTTCATATTTCCAATGAGTAACATTCTATTTAGCATTTAATAAGTGCTCAATAATTGTTCATTAGAATAAACTAAAAGATTCACCAAGTAATTTTATTGTATTTTTAAATTTATTTTTAAATTTATGTTACCGGTATGTGACAGTAGTACATCATTGAAAGCCTTAACTGTTTTATTTTAAAGATCCTGCTTGATGATCTTTCAGTAAGTGGGTAACTAGTGACTTCAAGGATAATTTAAAAATCAAAGACAAAAGCAAAAACAAAACACTAAGGCAAGAAAGAAATGTATGAAAAGGAATTACGTGGTTCACTGCTTTTGCTGTTAGATGACCATGTCTATTGTTACAAGGTCACCAGCAATTTTAGCCATCGGTAGAGGAGTGGTTGGCCCTATGTAAGTATTTGTAGGTGAGCAAAGGAATAAGAAAATGGTAGCTGAAACAAAACCAATGTGTCCCCATGGGAAAAACATAGCATCTGAAATCATTACTGAGAAGGCCAGCCAGACAGCTCAGTGGACTACATGCCTGCTTAGGTAAGTGCAGGCACTGGGGTTGGATCCCTGGCATGTGCCATACTGTCCCTGTCCCTGGGCGTGGTGGGGCATGCCTGTAATTCCAGTGCTGGGGAGGCTGAAAACAGGAGGATCACTACTAGTCTGAGCTGCGTGGGGAGACCCTGTACCAAAATACATAAAATTAAAAAAAAAAAAAAAAAAGATGAAATGGTATTTGAGGCTAATTTAGGGAAAAACTTTTAGTCTCTCTCATTATGAAATGAGATACATTTTTCTCTTTTGTGAAATACTTAGAAATGAGAAAACTTTTAATGTCCCTTTTTTAGACTTTCCAGTCAACTTTGAGTAGATTTAAAAAAGAACAAAGTATTTTTGAAGATAGAGCTCTCCAAAAGGTTGTTTGACAAATGTTAATCAGGCATTTTCCCAAGGTCTAGGAATACAATGGTGAGCAACAAAGATATCTTTTCTATTGTTTTAGATCTTCTTGTTTAGTGGGAACAGAAATAATTGATTGTAAGATAGTGCAAAGCTGATGTGGATATATAGGTTGCAGTGGGACTGTAGGTGAAGAGTTCATAACAAACAGGAGCTGTCAGAGAAGGCTTCTTTCAAGAATGACATCTAACCTGGGATCTTCTAGCAGTGAGCCAAACTAGTGAAGCAGGAAAATGTATAGTCAGAAGAGCACAGGTGAAAGGCTGTAAAGTGAAGGGAGAGAGGACATTTGTCCTATGTGCAAACTTGAAAGAAATGTGATAAATTTGGGTCAACTGTTTGGGGTTAGTATTTGTGATTGATAGCTAAGCTCGATTAGTCAAGTTAAAGGCAAATAACTTTTTAAATGTTCATTTAGAATAAATTTCTGTCTCCTGCGCTGTACATCTATTGGGAATAAAATAAATAAATAAATTGATAATATAATTGAGAGAGGCTGGTAGACAATATATATGTTTAATTTATGGATTTTATCTTACATTTTTATACCTGAACATCTTTTTATGTATATATGTTTATAGGCTGATTCTTTTTATGCTTTTAGACTGCTACTATATACCTTGCATTTAAAACTTTAGTTGAAATTTTTTTCAAGTAGTGGGACTTGAACTCAAGGATTTGTGTATGCTAGACCAACATTTTCCCACTTAGCTGTATTCCCAGTCCTTTTAAAAATTTGTTTTATTTTATTTTGAGACAGAGTCTGGCAAAGTTGATCATGCTAACCTTGAACCGGTGATTCTCCTGCCTCAGGCTTCTCTAGTAGCTGGGCTTACTGGTGTGTGACCACATGCCTCACTCAGTTGAATTTTTAGGTTAAACAGATTTCTATATTTTCTTTAATTTTTTTCTTACTGTCTTTGAAGGCAGAGTTGAGCCTCTAGTATGGACTTACCAAGTATTTAATCTTAGACTCAATGTGCAAACATTTTTTTTTCTTACCACTAATAATCTACTCAACTATACTCCCTATAGGATCAATTAGAGAGGCTTAACTGAAATACTTCTATCCTCAGTCTACTTCTCACAGTTTGTTAATCATTTATGAGGTTAACTGTGAAATAATACTTAGCTGTTTATTGTTTAGATATGTTGTAATGTAAAGTGGATTAGAGGAAGATACAGGAGTTTGTTTACTTTTATATACGAGATATCACTGAATGTAAAGTATTTTTCTCATCGTTTAAATTTAAGTTTTCAGAGTAAAGATAATAGGCAGTAGTATCTAGTGAAATAAAGATTTGGATGTGGGCAATGGCAGTAATTCATTATTTGTGTGTGTGTGTGTATGTGTATCTTTTCTAGTGGAAACTCAGTTGCATAATTTTCTTTCATAATTCTTCAAGATAGTTTGATTTGTTACAAGTACTAAACCAGAGTCCAAAGTTTCTGTAGTTCTTTTTACAGTCATACAACTAAGTAATGCAAGATTTTGAAGTCTTTAAGGACTTCATAATATTATGATAACCTGATAATCAGTCTTTTTTTTCCAGTAGAATTTTAGGACTGACTTACCTTGGAAAGAATAATAAGGCTGAGTGATAGCTCAGCAGTCTAAGCCCCTGCTTGCAAGCACAAAGACCCAAGTTTGATCCCTGGTACTGCATGCTGTGCTGGCCCCAAAATTGGACATGATGGCACATACCTGTAATCACAGTGCTGGAGAGGGTGAGACAGGAGGATCACTACAAGTCTGAACTGATTAGCGAGACCCTGTATCAAATAAATAAAATAAAAATTAAAAAGGATGATAAAATATACTCCAAAAGTTAAAAGTAAATATATTACAAAAGATTGACCTCAGAAACATGTTTTATAGACCCTTCCCCCAAAATATTCTGCTTATGGTAGTTTATACTCTTTTGTAGCCCTAGAGCTTAATAGGTAGAGTTGAATGGCAGAATACTTTGTGCCTCCATGGTCCTAAGAGTAGTTTTTTTTTGTTTGTATTTTGGGGAATGGTCTACAGGGTGTTCAGGGTCTCACTACTAGATTGTACTTGGTCTACAGGGTGTTCAGGGTCTCACTACTAGATTGTACTTGTAGTGATCCACCTGTTTACAGCCTCCCAAGTGCTGGGATTACAGGCATGTGCCACCACACCCAGTCTCAATTGCAGTCTCATCGGGCCCTGGGGGTGGGGCTGGCACAGCAGGCCCCAGGGGATGGAACCCTTGGCCCTTGCTTCTGCTCCTTCTTGCAGATGCTTTAATCGGCTGAGCTATTCCGCCTGGTCCTTTAAGAATAGTTTTTCAAGGGCCAGTCAAATACCCCAGCCGATTAAAGCACCTGCTTAGCAGGGACTGGGGATCCTGTTGTGCTTGTCCTGCCCCTGGGGCACACTGGGCCCATGGTGTTGGCTGGGCATAGAGGTGCGCACTTGTAATCCCAGCTTTTGGGGTGCTGAACATAGGTGCATTACTAGGAGTCCGATCTATGGAGTGAGACCCTGTTGTCCCTGTAGACCCTGTACTAAATACAAAAACAAAACCAAAAGTTTTCGGAGTATATTCAGTGACAAAATTAAGTGAATGCTGTTACTAGTGTTTTTTTTTCTTTTTGAATAAAGACACAGTTCTGAAGATCAATTTTGTCATCTTACCTTTGGCAAACACCTGAAAAGGAAAAACAAAAGGTTTTTTTTTGGATCCAGGTATGGAACTTAGGACCTTGCACTTGCCAGACACGAGCTTGTGTTGCTGAGATAAATCCCTGTCATGCAACAGAAGATACTATATTTTATTCTTGGTTATTTTTATTCTGTTGATTTGGTGGTGCCAAATCATGCCATTTATTGTTTCTGTGCCTTTTGATCTTATGTCATAATAGAATGCTTAGATTCCCTAGATAAGTAATATTTCTTCAACAAATTCTGTTGAGTACTATTAGAGCTGAACCCTTACAAAGAAGATAGGCTTGGTCTTGCCTGCTTTGAGAGTTTATAGTCTAGTGGAAAACACAGACATTGAACTAGTAATTATACAGATACAGTTGGACGTGAGCTAAGAGTTCAGAGGGAGGAAGGTTTTTAATAAATTGATAGTGCTCTAGAGGCCTAATCAAAATTCAGAATTATCACTCAGTACAAAGTATTTTAAAAAGAAGAGTCACAGGCAGTCTTGTGATACTCTTGAACTTCTAATGAACTAGGAAACTATTGAAAAACTACTTATTCACTTTCTGATTTGAAAAGGGTGGTTAAGACCAGCCAAACAGTTTGGCAGGAAATTATTCTAGAACATTTTTGTGCTCAGCCAGACCTATTGAGTTGTAATCTCTAGAGAAGGATTACATATATCTTTAGTCTCAAATTATTGTATCAATCAATCAAATGTCAGAACCACTGCACTGAGATATCCTAAGAATTGATTGGTTACTGAAGTAGGAAAAGGGAATCAATTTTAGCTGTCCAGATTTCCAGTTTATAGTATGATGTTGCTTGGAACTTAGTTTATAACCTGATTTTAAATGCACTGTGGTAGCGTTTGGCAATGCCTTTGTATTCAAAGAATAACTGTACTTTCGGATTGTTATCATTAGTTACCTAGTTTAAAAATGCTTGCTAAGGCCTTGGCTGGGGATATAGCTCAGTGGTGCAGCACCTGCCTGGCAAGTTCAAGGCCCTGAGTTTGATTCCTAGTACCAAAAAAAGTGCATGTTGGAGTTATCTTTTGTGTTGAGTTTCCCTTTCTTTCCATCCCAGGAACCAAGCAACTTAAGCATATTTTATTGAAAGATGTGGATACAATTTTTGAATGCAAATTATGCCGCAGTCTCTTCAGAGGATTACCAAATTTAATTACCCACAAGAAGTTCTATTGCCCACCAAGTCTTCAGATGGATGACAGTAAGTTAAATTTACATATTGTTATGCATTTTACTGTTTTCCTGCACTGTTGCAGCTATAGATATGCATTAAAATGGTATTGATCTCTAGTTATGGATTACTTAGTTGATGGAGAGTAGAATTAAAAGTGTTATATTGTTGGGTTTTTTATGTATTGGTACAGGGTTTCACTACACAGCTCAGGCTCATAGTGATCCTCCTGTTTTCAGCTTCCTCAGTGCTGGGATTACTTACAGATGTGTGCCACCATGCCTGGTCTCGCTGGCCAGCTCAGTGCGCCCAGGGCAGGGCTGGCATGGCATATGATGCCAGGGTTTGAACCCGGGTCCCTGCACTTGCCTGAGCAGGTGCTTAGTCCACTGAGCTATCTCACCAGCCCTCGTATCAGTGTTTTGCACTTGGATTTCCCTAGATAACATTTAAGAAGTTAGATATATGAGTATTAAAATATTGGGTATTTTTTAATATTAACATGAGCCATATAGTTTTTATTTTGGATATTTGTAATTTAGAATATTGATGCTATTTTGAAGGGAGCAATTTCTGGTAGTTTTTGTTTTTACATCTTTGATAACGTGTTACTAGATATAATTGATCACTTACTTAGATTCCCATTAAGTATTTGAGAATGTTGGGAGTGAAGAGCAGAGTGAGTAAATTAGTTTATTTTGGGGAGATAGTAGAGAACATTAGAAAATTTTTATTAAACTGACTAGTGTTTTCTGTTCTTGATTTGAATGTCAGTTTTTTTCTCAGCAAAATTTATTATTGAAATTCATTTTCATCAAATACTAACTTGAGATCAGAAATAGCTGTTTGCGATGAAGGCATTTAGTGAGTAAAAGTCTTTGTTAAATGTATTCTTTTTTGTTGTTGTTTGTAAGTGTATTCTTAATGTTGTGTTACCAATATGTAGTATGATATTATTTTCTTGCTTTCAGTAACTAGTGTAAATTATTTTAAAATAGTTTAATAATAGGTTATTTCTTATTCTGAGATTTAACTCTGGACTTAGAAAATAATAGAACTTATTTGACAGTCCAATACTGTACAGACATTAGGGATTTTATGCATTTTTTTCACCTTAAACTTTTTGGCATGAGGATGAAATGCAAACTCTAAATATCAAAGTACTGCTTTACTTATTGTTAAGAAACTGGCTTAATGTATACTAACGGGTATAGAGAGATGAAAATTTATTTGTCCATAAGCTTTTTCTACTATTGTTTGATATTACTGTACTTCTTTTTAACATTGAAGTATAAATTATTGTCCATAGGAAATTAGTTTTAAATTCAACCTTTTAATAAAAATATTAGTAGAACGTTCATGTATTTCTTGGTAATTATTCTTTGCCAATTTTAGTTTAGCTAATATTAGTTTTTATCATTTTAAAATATTAGAGGGCGAGAGCAGGCCAGTTATTTCAGATTAAAATGTTGTTTATTTCTTAACAGACCTTCCTGACGTAAATGATAAACAAAGCCAAGCCATAAATGATCTCCTAGAAGCCATATATCCAAGTGTGGACAAACGAGAATATATTATTAAGTTAGAACCCATAGAAACTAATCAAAATGCAGTATTTCAGTACATTTCAAGGACTGATAATCCTACTGAAGTCACAGAGTCAAGTGGTACTCCTGAGCAAACTGAAGTTCAAATACAGGAAACTAGCACTGAACAGTCGAAAACAGTAACAGTTACAGACACAGAGGTGGAAACTGTGGAACCTCCTCCTGTTGAGATTGTTGCTGATGAAGTTGCACCAGCATCTGATGAACAGCCTCAGGAATCACAGCCTGACCCAGAAACTTCTGACAATTCTGATTTTGGTCACCAGTTGATATGTTGTCTTTGTAGAAAAGAATTCAACTCTAGACGAGGTGTTCGTCGCCACATTAGAAAAGTACACAAGAAAAAGATGGAAGAATTAAAAAAGTACATTGAAACACGAAAGAATCCAAACCAATCCTTTAAAGGACGCAGTAAGAATGTTCTAGTTTCATTAAGTAGGAGTTGTCCAGTATGTTGTAAATCATTTGCTACAAAAGCGAATGTAAGGAGGCATTTTGATGAAGTTCATAGAGGACTAAGGAGGGATTCAATTACTCCTGATATAGCAACAAAGCCCGGGCAACCTTTGTTCCTGGATTCTGTTTCTCCTAAAAAATCTTTTAAGACTCGAAAACAAAAGTCGTCTTCAAAGGCTGAATACAATTTAACTGCATGCAAATGCCTCCTTTGCAAGAGGAAATATAGTTCACAAATAATGCTTAAAAGACATATGCAAATTGTTCACAAGATAACTCTTTCTGGAACAAACTCTAAAAGAGAGAAAGGCCCTAATAATACTGCCAACAGTTCAGAAATAAAAGTTAAAGTTGAACCAGCAGATTCTGTAGAATCTTCACCCCCTTCCATTACCCATTCTCCACAGAATGAATTAAAGGGAACAAATCATTCAAATGAAAAAAGGAACACACCGGCAGCACAGAAAAATAAACTTAAACAAGACTCTGAAAGCCCTAAATCAACTAGTCCGTCGGCTGCAGGTGGCCAGCAAAAAACCAGGAAACCAAAACTTTCAGCCGGCTTTGACTTTAAGCAACTTTACTGTAAACTTTGTAAACGTCAGTTTACTTCCAAACAGAACTTGACTAAACACATCGAGTTGCACACAGATGGAAATAACATTTATGTTAAATTCTACAAGTGTCCTCTTTGCACTTACGAAACTCGTCGGAAACGTGATGTGATACGACATATAACTGTGGTTCATAAAAAGTCATCTCGCTATCTTGGGAAAATAACAGCGAGTTTAGAGATCAGAGCTATAAAAAAGCCTATTGATTTTGTTCTAAATAAAGTGGCTAAAAGAGGCCCTTCAAGGGACGAAGCAAAACATAACGATTCAAAACAGGACGGCACTTCCAATTCTCCTAGTAAAAAGTATGAGGTAGCTGACGTCGGTATTGAAGTAAAAGTCACAAAAAACTTTTCTCTTCACAGATGCAATAAATGTGGAAAAGCATTTGCCAAAAAGACTTATCTTGAACATCATAAGAAAACTCATAAGGCAAATGCTTCCAATTCACCTGAAGGAAACAAAACCAAAGGCCGAAGTACAAGATCTAAGGCTCTTGTCTGGTGAGGAACAGTTACAGAGTTTTGCTTTTTCTCCCCATCGAACTTAAAAAAAAATCATTTGGCCATAATTTATAGTTGGTCCCATTTTAACACATATTTACTTCCATGTATCTCATGGCAGTGAGAACTGCAAGAGTAATGTGCATATTGCATTTACCTCTTCAGTGACCTTTAGTGGTTTGGGAACAAAAGTTAACTTCAGAATTTACCTTCTATAGGATAGTGCAGTGTAGTTTTAGGTAGATGACATAGGGTCAGTACTTTCCTTTTAATGTAAAGTATATGCATTTATTTTGGCTTATGTTTATAATAGAAATCTTCTGTTTAACTTTGCACAGGTTTAATTTGATTCAGTGACTTAGTCTACTAATTCATGCATTATAGGAAAGTTAAATAGATTAGGCTTTTGTGAAGGCAATAATTATAGGAAAAATCTTTGAGACACTGTAATTATTGTAAAAATTAATCTGACGGCTAAAGTGCTACACTCAGAAAAAGACAAATTGAATTTAGAAGGATTAGCATTTACTTCTAACAGTGCTTCAGGGCAAAGGAGAGTTGATCAAACAAAAGTTTAGATTTTTTTCATTCTTGTGAAAGTGTGTTAGTGACTGCTTTTCAGTTTTGATTTATTGAAAAAAATGATTATTTAGATCCAGATACTCTTATTTTTGCCTTTCTGTTTAATAAGCCATTTTGGTAATCACTTCAACATAGTTATTAAGTAGAGTTTTTTTTGGGGGGGGGGTTGGTTATACCTTGCAAGAAAAGTAAAATCTCTCTTTGAAAGAAAAATCTTACTTTAAAAAGGTTTTGGAACAAATGTAGATTTTAAAAATTTGTTGTAAAATAAGGAATAGGCTCCCTATATTTGTTTTTGAAAATCTCTAAATATTTTTTAAGGTTTACCTTTAGCACCTGTTTCCCTTGTTGTAAGGCTTTTAATGTGTTTAATGATTATTTAGTCTCAGATTCAGGTTCTAAATCAAAATATTTAGTTTGAGTGCTGAATAGTCTAAATATTATTGTGGTTTGATTATCACACATTTTCTAATTTGTATGAAAAACTTCATATGAAACCAACCTTTAGAAGTTATTTATACTTGTATAATTTTAGACCAAGTTTTAATGGTAAACTAAAAAAGTATTCATTTATTCCCATTTCTCCTCAGATAACTTCAAGTGATATATGAGAAGGTTGGGAGTTCATTTTTGTGGAAAGACTAAGTTGGTTAGAACCACTAAGCATCTTCACGTGGTACTATGAGGAAAAAAGCAAAACGTTTTCATAAAATTTCAACTATAACTGCTCTTTTTTGACTAAAATAATAACCATGAGCTACTTGTTAAAGTGTGCTTATTTCCCAGCACTTTGAAGTAGTTCTGGTATTACATGTATCATAATCTAACCTTGACCTTGTATATTTGGTTTACAAAAATGTTTCAAATATTGTTTCCCAAATTATTTGTTGATTAATGTGATCAACAACCTGAGGAAAATACCTATTTTTAATTCACAAAAATTACACTGTGTCATAGTGATTTTAGTTTTGTTTTACTTTACTGGGAAAAATTTTCACTTGGATTGAGTGAGTGTATACTATGAACAAAAGACAAATTAATATCAACATAGTATAAACATTTAGTCTACTAAGTAATCATTTTCACGTCCATTTCTAACTTGTTCTCTAGCACTTACATGTTTGAAAGTTTTATTCTGAAATACATAATGCAGGAAAATTAACTGCTCATTTTCATACATGGGTCATATTTTTAGTTTCTAAACATCTGAGGTTTTTATGAGAGAAAACGTCTCCCTATTTTCTTTAAATTTTATATAAAGCACTTTAATGATAGATGCAACATTATTTTTCAATTTTTTAAAACCACACATTTACTAATATTAATACGAAGGCAGTAAATAGCCTACTTATACTTTATGGATGCAGACAATCTGTGCACAACCACTTCTTATAAAACTAGCTAATTTCCTTAAATGTTGTTAAAAAGGAAGATGGGGTGTAAACTCTGATTTTTTTTCTCTTAAGGGGGAAAAAAATTTAAATGACCACTTTAGATATATTTGATTCCTATTGTAAAATTTAGAAAATAATGAATTCTTGTCCATTTTTGTAATCAAGATTTTAGGAAAAACAGAAGTACATCTATATGAAATTTTGGGCAGGTTTTTGTGCATCAATATTTTGTAGTTTTTAGGGAATACTTCATTTTTTAGTCATGTGTCAAATTATAATTTAAAAGGTACAGCAGAAAATATACCATGTTTTTGTATAGGTTCACACCTGTACTTACAAGGGACCCTTTCTATCTATTTACTTTTTGTATAAAATTTTAGAATGTGACGATCCACAAGGTCATAATAAAATGCTTCTATAGCTAGGAAAACATTAACCCTTCTTAGTGCTTTGCACTAAAATATACTGTGAAAGGAAATTAGAAAGACTGTAATTGTTGCTGGAAATGTTCTATATTGAATGTACATGCTCTTGTTTGGGAAAAAAATGTACTCTATGTGATGGAAATAAACCATACTCAAAGTTATTTCAGCTAAATGAGCTTCAACAAAGGTGCATTGGTTGAAACTTAAAATGTTTTATTATCAAATTTAAACTTACTTAGTGATTTTGAGCAGATGCTTGAATTAAATCCCGGTAGTTTTATTTTTAAGAAATAGAATAATGATTTTTCTTTAATTTAAAAACATATTTAGGGACTAAATGTGTAGGTGGTGTTTCATTTATAAACCATCTTCATTATTGCACATTATTAAACCTGTATGTTTGACTTTTTCAAGTTGTTATCTTTTATGTAATTCTTCTACACAAGACATTCCCAAAAGACTTTCCAGACTTAGGTACAAAAAACTAGTAAGAAGATAGTAGGACTCCTAAAAAACTTGAAATAGTTCTTTTCTGCACCCCTTCACGTCTTTTTCCATGTTGCTTCTCTTGTTAAATGTTATAGGGAAGGAAGAAAAACAGCCTGATATTGGAGGAGGGGACCCCAGTTGCTGGAAGTTACTCTATCCACCCATTTCTGCAGAACCATTTACAGGATGTCGCCTCTTTAATACTTCTTGGGCCTCAGAACAAGACTTTAGAAGGACAAAACCAGGGTTCCAGAGACCAAAAGATTTCATATGAGTGAACAGAAAGAATTGCACTGTGTTAAGACTTGCCTAAATTAGAAAGGCCTAGAGAGATTGGGAGCATTTCATAATAGCAAAATTAATGGATCGTGGCAAACATAACAGAGGCTGTACTGGGGCCATTTTAGAGAAACAGAACAAACAAAAACTTGAAAAGTATTAGTTCTTCCTTATCAGTTCTGGTCTTGTCTTTACTTTTACTGTCATTTCAGAGGCTAAGGCTTGAGGAAAACAGACCTGAGAAATTTGTACCAGAAGCTTTTTTACATATAGGCTATATAAACAAATATTTATATAACTTTATTGTTGTAATAAGGAGTAATGATATAGATAAGGAGCCTTCAGAAATTGCTTGTTTTATATAAATACCTGTCTCAGGCTATAAGGTTTGTCTACTTTTGTTTTTACCTGATCGTTTAAGAAGTTTTCAATAGAATTCAACTTATTATTTAAAGATAATATCCATTGCAATGTGTGGTAGAGAGGGGCAAACAGGAATGAGTATTGCTTTGCATTTTAATTTCTAAGTTTGGGTGGTGCCAGTAAGACCTGGATAAGTTCTGGCTGACAACGGACTAGTATTTTATTAGAACCTTCAGTTAAATCAATTTTTTTTTTTTTTTTTGTGGAACCAGGGATTGAACTCAGGCCCTTGCACTTGCCAGGCAAGCACTTATTCTGAGTTTTTGGTGGTTGTTGCTGACGCCTCTATTTTCTTCTTCCCTTCTTTAATCCTTTAGGAGGAAAACTTTTGAAAAAAAAGTGTAAATCAGCCTTAATTTTGAAGTCTAATTTTGTATATCTGAGCTATTTTTTTTTTTTTTTTGGTTGACAGATTGCTTTTATTGTTCAAAAATGTTTTTAAGGAAATATTGGTTATATTGCTTTTTGATGATGTGTTCTTAGTTTGCTTTACAGTCATGGGTGCAGTAACAAAGTTTCATGCTTTTGCTATGGCAGGTAGTTATAGATACAGAAAAGAATTTCTCCATTGGTGGTGTGATATACATATATGGAAATAGACATAAGTGGTATCATGCCTTGTTGTGAAGTTGTGGATCTTTTCAAGTAGCATGACTACTGAAGCCAGTTGAAGATACATGCAGCGTAATGGGTGGTGCTCTTAGACAAAATCATCCTACACTGTTCTTTCCTCTCTCACTTTAAAAGCTAAAAGGATCAGCAATAATTCAACAAATGTAGGTGTATGAAATTGAAGAAAGGATCAAAGTTGGAATTTTTGCTGTTTATGCCCATTTAGCAGGATTAGTTTGCTTAACTTTTTTAATGTCACAAACTGCCTGAAAAGTTCTTAAAATGCCTGGTACATTTTCATGTATACATGGACACTTTAAATATGTTTGAAAATGGTATTAAACCAAGTGGTAGCCTTTTCCATCTACGCTTGTTCTGTCATATACTTGGAGACTTTTAGTCTTAATTTCACATACTTGCATTATCTTAATATTGATGGGTCTTACTTTAGAAAATACCATTGATATCTTTGTGAAAATAAAATTATTAGTAATAGCTAATACATTTGTAGAGTGCTTGTTGTATGTCACATACTCTACTAACTTTACATATATAATGTTTCTAATCTCATCAGCAGTACTAAGTAGTAACACCTATTTCTTTTTCTTTTTTTTCCCCTATGTATTTACCATAGGGTCTTACAGGGTCTACAGGGTCTCACTATGTAAATTGGATTCATAGTGATTCTCCTGTTTTCAGCCTCCCGAGTGCTGGAATTACAGGTGCGCGCCACCACACCCAGTCTCAATCACAGTTACAGCATGCCCCACAGTGGACACTGCGTGCCTGGGATTGAACCCCAGCTGTTGTGCTCTGCCTAGGCGCTTTAGTCCTCTGAGCTATTTGGCCAGCCCTAACACCTCTTTCTTAATTGCTCCTATTTTAAAGAAAGAAAAATGCAGTTTAGGAAATTCAGTAAGGTAATCAGGCTCAGTAGCTAGTAGAATTTGCAGTCTATGCCCTTAGTACAGGTTATATTTGCACATTTTACCATTTGCAAAGCACATCAAGAGTTAGATTAATTGGTGAAATTGTAGATCCACAGATTATTTCCTGTATGACTTTGGTCAAGTTTACCTAACATAAACATTTCCCCTGGCTCGTACCACTGGTGGTACATGAAAATGGTATTTCACCCAGTGATACTATTTCATACTGCTCTATGGGAGATTCATGCATGTGCCACCAGTGTCAGCTTCCTGGAAGCCAGGCATGAATTACAACCCCCTTAAACATCCCTCAGGACCTAATAGGTTTGTTTACAGGATGAGATGAAAAATATATGTAAAACACAGTAGTACCTGTCATGTTAAAATAAACATTAAATATTACTAAAGTGTCTGTAGCATAGTCAAATGGAATTTACCTACTAAAATTTTGATGGAAATTTGTATTAGAACAGATGCAATACATCAGATTTTAATTGGCAATTTTATAATTAGAACATTGACAACCAACTGCATTTGTTACCAATTTCTCCTCTAGTCAGGTATTAGTTGCTTATCGTTCTTTCAGTTTTTCATGAAAAGGCAGAGTTTTAAACACATTCATTTTAAGTTAGGCTTTGTTTCAAAATTTTCGATTTGTCCTATTGCAAATATTTTTGGTCATGCAGAAAGTATTGACATGAAGCTAATATTAATTGACTGTTGAAATATTTTTATAAAATAAAAATAGATTTAAAGGCATAAGCACCTGCCTGGCAAGAGGCAGTGTCCCAAGTATAATCCCTGGTAGGCCAAAAAAAAAAAACCAAAAAACAAAAAACAACAAACCTCCAAAAATAGATACAGCACTATTGGAAAGAAAGCATTAAACTATGGAGGTTTATTCCTTTGGTGAATGTGTTATAGAGAGATTAAGAAAAAAAAAATGGTACTCATCAGGACTCCTGCCCACGATAGTCATTAATGGTAGTATTCCGAATTTCAGCAAAGGGCTTACCTACAGTTATCTGGGGGAACGTTTACCTACACACCTGACTAATCGTTCTTGTTTTTATACAGTAAAGTGATGTTTTTAGAGCTTTTAATATTGAAGGATTAGTATGATTTATATCACCCGAGAATCCTTTCCCTAGGTTATCCCTTTGTATTTTGAACTTCAGATCTAATGCTGGCATTCTTAGACCTGGATTGTGTGGCTTCTTGATTGTTCTGATGCTAAAATGGTATCTGAAGCATATGCCTGCCACACAAACATTGTAATGTTTAAGCAGCAGAATGACATGGTTAAAAAAAATAGCCAAACCAAAATTTAGAAGGGAGCCCACTTTTCATGTTTGATCATTAACTTGGATTATGCCCCATGGTTTGCTTTGTGTAATGTAACACTTTCAATACAATACTATATAATGCTACTTTTTTTTTTTTTTTTTTTTTTTTGCGGTACTGGGGGTCAAATTCAGGACCTTGCACTTGCAAGGCAGTTACTTACGCCACTGAGCTATCTTCCTGGCCCTCATATTATATAAGGTGTTATGTTTGGATGAAAAGTTACATTAAAATAAACCTTGAGTGCTTACAGCTTTCATTATAATGTGAATTTTGAATGTCGGAATAAGTTAGCTCTGAGAAATAGAACTGTATCTTTTAGTCAGACCTTCTCAGCTTTAGAAATGTGTATTTAAAAATTAATTGAGACTCTTACTCAGTAGGTAGGTACTTTGGTAGGCCTAAAATTACTTCTTAGTTGTGACTGGTGGCTTTTATTTTGGGTGCAAAATAAAATGGAGTATTTCTAAGAAAGATAGTGAAACTCTTAAGAACGCTGTCCACACATGGCTGAGTTACATGGAAAGGAAAGATTTTTAGGGAAAGGAGTTTTAGATAGTTTGTTTCAGTTTTTGGCCTAGGAGTTGTTTAGAAGAAAGTACAAGGTTCTCTTCCTTTGTATGATCAGCCTTTGAGGAGAGAAGACATGCTAGTGGGGATCATAAAGGTGAAGGACACATTTAGAGAAATGTATAATTTTCAGAACTTATAATAGGTTATATTTTCTACAAAATATCTTCGTAATTTTCCATAGTTGCCCTTTCTTTGCCTCAATACCTTGACTAAGCTGTTGTCAAGTGGTTCTACAAGAACCATTATACTCATTTGTCACAAAGGTCCAATACATTGTGTACATGTAAGAGCAAGAAACTTTTAAAGGAGATGGTTCGGTCTTTTGTAATTGCCCTGTATGTCCTTTTAATGTGTAAGTGAAGAATTGTCATGCTATGGATTATTAGTTTTTTTTTTTTTTGTTTTTTTGTTTTTTTTTTGTTTTTTTTTCAGAACTGGTGATTGAGCTCAGGCCCCTGCACTTGCCAGGCAAGTGCTTTTTCTACTGAGCTATCTCCCTGGCCCCTGAATTGTTAGTTTTTGAAGTTTAGATACTTTGAAGGCCCTTCCTTCTAAAAAAGACAACTAGGGCTTAGTGTCGCAGTGTCTAAACCACAGATGCCACAAAATGGAAGTGAGACTCACAGTGCTTGAATTGCTGGCGAGCAGTGTCTCAACTTGCCTTGTAGTCTAATTGCTGGTGTATAAGTACATGTGCACCCATACATACAAAGACTGCGTTACAGTTTTGGAGGACAGGGTTGCAAACACAGCATTTTACTTGGTTTGTTGCTAGTAAAGAAAGGTTTGTTAGGCTTTCTGTGGGAGCAATACAAGTAGCTAGATCTTATGGGAATCTAGGAGTAATTGTACAACTTGGCTTCACCATAATGATTACTAGGTAGGGGTTACAGAGACTAGGAAGGATCAGTGCAGCTGTAATGACGGGGTGTTACTCTTCCAGCAGTACTGCTGCTTTTGGTGCTATTCGTTCCTTTGATACTGCTTTTATTTTAAAGAAGAAAAAGATTATATCCATGTCTTTTTTAAAAAATGTATTTAGTACGGGGTCTACAGAGTCTCACTACACAGATTGTACTTGTAGTGATTCTCCTGTTTTCAGTCTCCAAAGCACTGGGATTACTGGTGCACACCACCACGCCCAGTCTCAATCCTCTCAGTGCGCCCCGGCACAGCACGCCTGGGATCCATCTGAGGCTGGGCTCTGCCTAAATGGGCACTTTAGTCCATCGAGCTATTTGGCTGGCCCTCCATATCTTCTTGATATGGTCATAACTCCAGTTGCTATCTGTCTTTTGTGTATTTGAGCTACTTTTTCTTCTCTGTGGTTTGTGTGCAAACTCTTACAGGGTATGTCTCATTGTTCAGTTAGGCACACTGCCTGGTGGGCAGATCTCTCATGCCAGGCCTCTTCATCGGTTTTTGGCCAATCTGTAGATTGGCTACTACTTCTTAGGACAGATGCTCTCCGCCTGTCTTGTCATTTGTGATCATGGTGACAGAGTCAGTGGCATACAGTATGGCTTTGAGTTCAGCAGAAGGAATTTTTTGGTGACATTTGAAAAGGACAGTGGTAGAATATAATAAGCTAATACTGTATATATGCTTCTTCCCCTTTTTAAAGGTGATAGAGTTAAAGACAACCTGTGATCTTGACTTACTTCTCTGCAGCATCAGTAGTCCTCGTAAGGAGAAAATGTGGAAATGGTCTCTGAATCATTGTCTGCAATTCCTTTTCTGAACAGCTGGGTGCCATTTCTATCTTTGGCTTGGTAGATTCATAGCCTAAAATTTTCATTGAGAAAAATCCAATTCATTTATTTTAGCAGCATATTAGGTCACTCTGTCAGTTGTTACTATTTTTATATATCCATAATTATGTTGCACGGTTCAAGTTGGTAGTTTAGTAAGTAAAGTATTATTCTTTCTCTTCTACTTGTGTTTTTGGCATTAGAACTTACTCTGCAATAGCTACTTTATGTCCTGTCATTTATTTCTTTGACAGTTACTGTCAAACTTTATTCATTTGAAGAAAAGTAACCATATAAAAGTCACCATATAGTGGTTAAAACATGGATTTTTTTTCAAGGAACATCCTGCCCTGAGTTCATCCTAACTGCTTATTAGCAGTGTAGTTTGGGAAACTATATTGATCAGTGATTTTTGATGTTACAATGATCAATGCCTTTTTAAATTTCAATTTCCTATAAATGATACTAGAAACTACCTTCTAGATAATTTATTATAGAAATATGTATTAGTTTAATATGTAATATTCTAACAATCTCATTCAAGTAAAAGCTTATTAAATATTGCTGTTTCAGTAATCATTAAAATTGATATTAGTTTGCTGCTGAAAAAATTTGTGGCAATTACTTTTGGTTGCTGTTTTGGCATTTGATGTTCATTGCTGTTTGGTTGACATTAATCCCACTGTTTAATGAAAAGTCAGATGTAGCACTTATAGAATCAAGATACATAGCAGTTCATTAAGTTAGCATCCATTATTTTATGAATCTTTATTCTGGAGTTTGATGCCATTTTTTGCAGACCTGTTTTGTTAGTTTACTGTTCAATAATTCACTGATGTTTTTGATATTTTGGTTTTGAAAGAGTAGTGTCTTATTGAAGAATACATAGTTTTGAGTATTGAAACACAGGGTCTCTCTCCCTCTCTGTAAACATTAGGCTCTGAATACATGAACTTTGAGTTTACAATCAAGAATTATATCTTTGTGTATAATGCTTTGCAGTGTGTTGTCACATAATCAAGTGCTGGGAGAATATTGAAGGAAAGCAAGCAAGCAGGAATAGTATGTCAGTTATCTTCAGGCTTATCAGTAGTCCTGGTCCCCAGTCTGTCCTTGCTTTTACTTGTTTTCTCATTACTTCATCTCTGAAATGTAGAGCTTCTCTACCTGTGAGTTCTTTGTGTTACTCAGAGCCTGTATTGTCTGCTTCTTTGTGAGCCTTCTGGCTTCTGCCATTGTTGTTAATAATGAGTTCGGATTCATAGCAGTGGTGTACTGACTATATTAATCCATAATTTCATACTGTATAGGTATGCATTTAGTGATTTTTGGATAATACTTTTTAAGATTTTGTTTAATTCATGCTGATTGCATTCTGTGAAATGCAGCTTATTTCATCTCATTAAACCAAACTTACCTTCTCTTCAAACTTATTGGTCCATTGTGTGATCTCTTAGTTTTCACCCTCCCAGTTACCTCAATAATTAAAATCCTGGCAAATACTGTGATTTCTTTTTTTTTTTTTTTCAACAAATTTGAAATCCTTTTTTTTTTTTTTTTTTTACGGTACCAGGGATTGAACTCAGGACCTTGTGCTTGCCAGGCAAGCACTTATTCTACTGAGCTATATTCCTGGCCCCTGTGACTTCTTTTATATTCTACTTAATCAGTGCTTAATGCCAGTCTTGCCTCTGAATGTTTTTTATATGTGGTTCTTTCTTGCAATCTTTTCCTTCAGTGGTTTAGTATAGATTCATAGCTCATACTTTTCCCTATTGTAAGTATCCTGGTCAGTTACAACCTTTTTAGATTCTGAACTGTCTTCCATGCTCTTTCTGGAACTATCTTCATAAAGCACAAATATGTTTTTACATGTTTGCTTGACTGATTGACTCATTCTTCCTCAATTTAAGTGCCTTCTCTGAACTATATTTCATAAACCATTCCTGATATCTAATACAACTTGTATTTATACTTATACTGTATTTGTGGCATTGATTTATTTAATGTCTGTCTTTGTCTTCTCACTGAAGAGACTTATGTAAGGGACAAGGGAGCTATGCAGACTTTGTGCCAATCTTTGGGGCATAGTAATACTTAAAAGTAATTTTGTGACTAATGAGATGGATGATAATTTAGCAATACAGGAAAATAAAAAAGAGATAGGAAGGGCAGGAAGATTACAGGGCCCTACAACCTTCCTACATTCTCACAGATCTTGGTCTGTAGCTATACCCTTTGTAAAAGAGTAAAGACCTTTTTCTTTGTGCCTTTTGAAATGTTTCCCTGAAGGGTGAGAATCAAAAGTAAATCAACACTTACATTACCCCACACTCACACTTTAGTGAAGCCTCTGAGGACCTTTTCTAGCTGAAAGATGGAACTAAGTTTAATCATGAGTCAAAGCATTTTTAGTGTCATACTTGTCTTACAGAAGCTATTTGCATTTCTGTGGAAAGTTCAAATCAAGTAATAGATCCCTAGATTGTTGTCTTATTATTTCTGTGCATTTTCTCCAGAAAGTTTTCTGAGAAAGGTGACTTTTAAATTTGAGCATGGGATAATTGTATCTCTGTGGAACTTGTATATTCCATTAGGTCAAAGGCCTCATATGGAGCATTCTGTGTGTAGCTTCCTATTTACTTAGCATCTTAAGAGATGGTCTATTTAGATTATTTCATTTGGCAGCAGCTTCCCTAAGTGTTAAAAGCCTAAAAAACAGAACTGTTGGGAACCTTTGCAAAAGACACAGCTTCCTTCCTTCATAAACTAAGTTTGTTTATCTAGAATTGTGAAGAAAGATAACCTTGAGTCATTTGTGGGAAAATGGATGCACTGATACTGTAACAGTGAAATCAATCAGATGCAGAAGCTCACCTGGATTTTCTTATATGACAAACCCAAATTATAAACGAAGAGTGATATAAACGGTAACGCGAAGTAGGGAGCTAGCTCTTTCTCCAAGGGGAACGGCATTGGAAAAAGGAATTAAGGTGTGTTATGTTCCATTTCCACACAAGAAATATAAACATGTATTGCATGTACTAGTTGCAAAAAGAGGTTGAAACTGGAACATATGGAATGAATAAATGCTTATGAATGCATGAATTTAGTTCATTGGTTAAAGATAATTGGTCATTTAAATTACTTTATCTTAGGGCTGGCCAGATAGCTCAGTAGACTAAAGCCCCTGCTGCTTCAGAGCACAGCATACCATTGCCCGCCGCGCCCGTGGGGCGTGCTGAGGTGGCTGTTGAGACTGGGCTTAGTGGCGCATGCCTGATATCCCAGTGCTTAGGAGGCTGAAAACAGGAGAATCACTGAGTCCGATCTGTGTAGTGAGACCCTGTAGACCCTGTACAAAAAAAAAAAAAAAAAAAAAAAAAAAAAAAATCCATTCATTTATCCATATACACTTGAGCAACTACTTTAGCAAGCCTTTGGAGTTTAAAGAAAGATTAGGATTGGTTGCTCTCAAGAAGTTTTAAAATTTAGATTGTTTTCATGTCTTTCATCTGAGAAACAATTTAGCTGTCTGTTGGATATTTTCTTGTGATTGTCATTCTTTCAAAAACCGTATTTCTTTTATATTCTCTTTCTTATGAAGGTATTCTACCTTGTTATTCAAGCTAGAAATACAAGAGTTATCCTTGGCTTCTTTCCACCTGCAAAGGGTCTCTTGAGTTAGTTCACTTTCTTCCTGATTCTTGACTTTCTTAATTTAGATCATCTTTGTCCTTTACCTGTGCACATAGTAATAGCTTTCTAAGTGACTCTTCCTCTACTTTGCTCTAAGAAGTTTGGTTCATTATCCTCTGCTGAAGGTAGAGTGACTTTTTCTGAAATGCAGGTTATCTTTTATCTGAAATGCCTGAGACTAGCGATATTTCAGATTTTGGATTTTTTTTTTGGGGGGGAGAGGAAACGTGCATGTACTTGAGATGAATCGATGAGGCAACTCAAGTCTAAGTATGCAATTTATTAGTGTTGTATGTACTTCTACTCATACCCTGAAGGTAATTTTATAGAGCACTTAGTGTGCCTTAGTTTTGACTGTGATCTGTCAGGTAAAGTCAGGTATAGAATTTTCTGCTTGTGTCAGTTATGTCAACATTGAGGAAGTTTGGGATTGAGCGTGTATCTGATTGTGGATTTTTGAATTAGGTATGTTCAGCATGTATTTTGTGCAAATTACACAGTTGATTTGGTTGGCACAGAACTACTTGACTATGTAAACTAGAGAATCTCAAATTTTATCATGTGTAGATCACATAGGACCTAATTAAGATGCATGTATTCTGACTAAGTAGGTCTGGCACAGTTCCTAAGATTTTCTGGTTCCAACAACCCTCTCATGGGATGTCTGTGCTGCTGACTGGTGATCTACACTTTGAACATTAAAGACCAAATTCCCTATATTTTAAAAGATTGTAATTTTTTTAAAGTATGGAACACCTGTACTTGTTATTTCAAAGTTTTGGGTATTATCTTTCATTAAGGTTTTAACACATATAGCATGAACCATTGTCCTTTTTTTCATGACAATCAAACGTATGAAATATATGGTAAGCCTGAATCCGAAAGTAATTTCTCATTTCTGACCTGTTATCTCTGGTCTTTTAAGACTAAATAAAGACAAATACAGGTAGAGTAGATTGTCTGTTCAGAGATCCTATTGCTTTTTAAAAAAAATGGCTTACCCCTCTGAAGATTGCGTGTATTTTATTTTTAGTATGATACTATTGGAAGTAGATGTGTTTATTGGACTTTGTGTGTTAACTGTTTTGGTGTGAATAAGCTATTTTTGAAATACTTTTTTTTTTTTTTTTTTGTACTGGGAATCAAACTCAGGACCTTATACTTGCCATGCAAGTACTGTGCCACTGAGCTATATCCCCAGGTCAATATATCTTTATTTTAAAAAGTCTAATTTGCTTTCATATCCTGTTTTGTGATTTATAATTTGGTGTGTTCAATATAGTGATGTATAGAGTTGAAAAGCCAGAATTACTCAGGTTAATGACAAGAAGCCAAGGGAAACTGGGCTATGATATATGACAGGAACTGCTGAGACTATAGTTAATTTGGGGGCTGGAGGTGGTGGCAGCAAGGTTTGCTTACCTGTTAGTGATGCATAGGTGGTGTCCTAGGCATGCAGGCAAACTGGAACTTGCTAGGTTGAATTAACCCTTCCTAGCCTCTTGAGTGGTGCAAGCCTTTATATCACATGTTAATTAAAGAGTTTGTTACTTGTAGGACCAGTTGTGTTTGAAGTGAGGCATTTGCCTTTTAAAGATTGAACATTTGTTTACACTTTGTTTACACTTTATAAAAGATGATTATTTAAAATATCAGGAAAGATTAGTAATGAACAAATTTTTTTTTCTGTAGATCTTATTCAGATATTAGAAGTCAAGGAATTTTATGATTAGTTGTTAAATTTTGTTGTCTTAGTGACTACTTCATTAGAGATATTGAGTCCTGGCTTTGGGCCAGGCAGAGTTCAGTGCTAGAATTATAGTGATAAACCAGTTCTTCCTTTCAGGTACTTTGGGAGAAGAATACTTTATAAGGAAATAGAAGTGGAATATGTATTAAGGCACTCTGAGCATTTCGGAAAGGCTTCTCATAATTCCTAGACTCATGCTTGAGTTTTGAGAGACAGGAACAAAGTTTCCAGGAAGTAGAAACAGAGACATAAAGATTAAGGGAAGGAATATGTGAGAAGGCAATGGCCAATTAAAATCATCTAAGGAATCAAGTAACCAGTGTGAACTATGTTTTTAAGATAAGGGGTAGCTGTTGAAGGATTTTAAATAAGGATGCCTCGGCACTGAGAATGAATTGGAGTGAACTAGGTAAGATTTGTGGTGGGAAACAATTAGGAACCATTGTCAAAACTTTTTATAAGTGACAGGGCTTAAATTCAGATAATGGGCAGGAGGCTATAAAAAAGGATATAAATATAAAGATGATTTTGAAGTGGAATTTAGTCCCTATTCCTCCGATCAAGGCAGGGAACAGAGCTAGTGGGCAGACGTTTGAATAGCAAGATCTGGATAATCTGACATCAGAATCCTGACAGAATCCATATGACAGACTATGTATAGCTAGACTATCTACAGTCTAAAGGGGAAGAAAGCTGCTCTTGAAGGTTAAACAGGTGATTGAAATATAATAATTTCACTTTGTAAAGCTGCACATTTTCACCTGGAAAATTCTTAATTAGTAAAACGTTTTACATTGTCACATATGTTCCTCTGGTCCTAAGTGGTTCTTCTCTTTTTACCTCCTTTCTAAAGAACATACCAATACAACCTTTAGTGATCTTGCCACCTAGATAGCCACGAGAATTTAAATGGAAAATTTTGTCCTATTAAGACAGAAATGAAGCAGCCTGTGCACCCCTTCCCTGGCCTGTGGTCCTTAGCATAGATGTGGGTGATTTTGAGGAGTCAGTCCTGCTTGCAATTGAGAATGCTGATTTAATACAGAACGTATAAGTCCATATATCTTTTGAGTTAGCCAGATTTTTTAATTAAAAGTCTGCCTTTGAAAGAAAAAATTCTCAGTTTCAGGAGACTGAAAATGTGTCAAGTTTCAGTTGAGTAAATTTTGTGGGACAGTTGTAATCCCTAAAAATTTAAGTCAATAATGGAGATGCTGATATGCCTGAATTTGAAGAAGATAGCTATAATAAAACAACTTTTTGCTATTTCTGTATGATCTACAGTAAAATGGGGTAGGTTGAGGATAACTGCAGTTTTGAAAATACTCTTGATATTTGCTCTTAATAGGTGTTAGTATAAAAGTTCATCACATAACACAAGGCCTGATGCTGTAGTACAGATCTGTGTTATCCATAGACTTACTAATATATACTTCAAACTTTTTAATTAGTTTAAACAATGATTTTTTTCCCCAGCAAGCCTCTACATCAGCTTATTGTTCAGAAATTCACTAATACATTATTGATAAAGGTAATTGTGTATTTAGGCGTTTGAAGTATTGTAATGAAAATGGACAGTAGAATAGATTTTTGGAATATAGGCTTTCTACACTGAAGTCCATTTATTTAGTAGCCTTGATATTTTTTATTTTCAAGATAAATTTTGCTTAAAAATTTATAAGAATGTTTTAATAGTTTGTTACCAATAACAACACACTTTACTCATGTGGTAATGTATATATTGAGTTTATTGGTATTTTACTGAAAGTTAAGTGGTTATATATTATTTTCATATTTATAAGATTACCAACTCACTAAGAGATAGAAGATAGGGTTGTTTTTTTTTTTTTTTAAAAAACAATTTTTCATGTAGTAAACCCCATACCCTTCTTTTCATCAACCAGGCTCAATCCATACTAGCAATGGAAAAGTAAAGCTGTTACTTCTTGATTTCCTGGTTTTGTGGTTTTTGGGAGGAACTGACTCCTCAGTCTGAAGGTTGTGTTAGGAATACTACTAGGTGCCTGCAAGAAAATACAGGAAGAAGTTGCCAAGCATACTGTGACTTTTTTTTTTTTTCTTCATGCCTTGGGGTCCTGCCCTATTAAACATTTGGATCCATATGCATGTTGTTCTTTTTTTTTTTTTTTAATTTTTTTTTGAATGTTGATCTTGTATTTGAGCCTAGTCGGCCAGTTTTGGCAAGAGTCATGCACCTATGTCACTGCACCTATGTAATCTATATTTAAAAAAAAAAATTCAACCCATTTTTTTTTAATAGAAGTTCTTACTATGTAGTTTAGGCTGGTGTTGAGTTCACTATGTAGCTCAAGGTGTCTTCAGACTTGTGGCAATCCTCTTGCTTTGGCCTTCCAAGTGCTGAAATTATAGGCATGTGCCACCACACCCAGCAGCAACCAATTTTGAAAAACAATTTCTAATATTAGAACCAAATATGGCTGAAATTAAATTCACAATACCTACTACTACTAATAGTATGACTATTGCTTCCCTACTAGAACTGAGTTCCCTAACTGATTTCGTCACTTTGTCCATGCTGTCACTATCGCTTTGCCTGTTCCACAGATATCAGCATTCTGTTTCATCTGTGAATCTCTTCTGATGGCCTTGAACCATCTCCTTTACCTTTTAAATTTTATGTTCCCCCTTTGTGCTGTTGCATTATTATTAATTGCAAAGTCCCGATGGTTAAAGTCTAAGCCCTTGGAGACCCAAGACTAGTTTTGCCTTGCAGCATATAGGGTTATAAGTGAATGGGCTACAAGGCCTGGCCTCATTCTTTTTGTCCTCCAGGGTGGCATTGAGTTTTGGTTTCCAGTGTCTTCCTCATGTCACCTTTCCTGGTCTAAGCCTCCTATTTACCTCTTGTTCCTCGGTTCTGTTAGCATCTTCTGTTTAGAAAGATAATAGATAATTTTGGGAGACTCAGGATAATTCTGTGAGAACAAAGGAGTGGATTTTTAGCCTTTTTCCTGTCTCAGTACTCATTTTTTTTTTTTTTTTTTTTTTCAGAACCAGGGATTAAACTCAGTCCCTTGCGCTTGCCAGGCAAGTGCTTATTCTACTGAGCCATCTCCATGGCCCTTCAGTACCCATTTTTTAACTTAACACAGAAATCTACCTCTTTATATTTCCTTTTAATATGTATTCATTTATTAGGATGTTTGGAGACATAGCCAGACTTTTACTTGATACAAAATAAACAGAGAAACATTGTCTAGCTTGCACACCTAAATTTTTTTTCTCAAGATTCTTTCTTACGCTATTTTTAAAGCCTAATGAGATTAGCACAGGCAGAAATATAAATGTAATGTTATATAAGTCACTGCAGAATAGGGCCTACAGTTAATTTTGTCATCTGGCACTTTGTCTATACTTTTCTTTTGAGCCATAATTTTGTGCAGATGGAAAATCTAGATATGTAATGTAGCCTCATTTTGAAATAAATGAGATAAGGGATTGCACAGGGTCATATCATAGGTATTGCAGTCAAACAGAATTAGCTATTGCTTAAAGGTTTTTTTTAGTAGGTAATAACATGTATGTCTCAAAAACTAAAACAGCATAAAGAGGTGTACTGTGAAAGGTAAGTTTTTTCCCTACTCTTATCTCATAGGTTTCCATTTTCCTCCCTAAAGGTAGGCAGTTACCAGTTTCTTGGATGCTCAGGAGCTATTATATAAATAAATGTATTCATTGCCCTTCACACACATGCTGACATAGTGTGCATACTTTTTCTGTACCTTGCCTTTTCCACTTGTGTAATAATATATCTAAAATTTCTAGAGCTCAGATACTATAATTTTTATTTCTCAATCCATGAACTTTCCATGTTACTGTACTATGTCATTTAGATAACTAGTCTGTGTTAACAGAATAAGCATATTATTGAAGAATTGTTTATTTCCAGGATATCATACTGAGTACCTCATATTGAACATAAGTATTTGACATATCTTTAAGAAAGATACACCTTTAACGTCAGTAATTTTTTTGGTCAGTTTATCAGTGAAATTATTGCTGTATTTTTCAGGTATAATAGGGCCTGTTAGAACTGCTTGATTTCATATAACAACAGACAAATCCATTTAAAAAATGTGTCCCATACCACATGTTCATGATGGGACTCATGGAGGTTAAGTACTTATATTTGAATTTAGTCAGGGATTTACCTTCTACCTAAAGATGGCAGTGTTTCTCAGCGTGTCATTTACTGGGCAGTCCTGTGTGAAAATAGAGTAACTCAGAAAAAAAGTTTATTAGACTAACTGCATATTTTCTTAACTCTATCCCAATTGTTAAAATTCAGAAGATGTCTGATTATATTGGAGGTTCATAGCATTAATATAGTTTTTGTGTGCTGTGTGCAAACCTGGATAGAGTTGCAACGGTTCTTACCTCCTACATTCTCACTTTAGAATTCTTGGTCTAAGATAATGAAATAAAGTCTTCTTAAAAATTGTGGTAACTCATGGTAGGACTCTGCTATATTCATAGTCCTGGGAATGACATCAGAAAGGGGAAAGAAGAGAAAAAGATTTATTTATGCACAAGATAGTTATATAGCTAGTTTGTCATAGTTCATTGAAAAGAAAGGTTTGTGCTAATATCATTTGAACAAGATTTCATGTCCATATGCTATATTCTGAATAACTGCTATGAAGATAGCAATATGCAATATATTAATTATTGTTACATCCCCTACCAGCCTGTTTTGATGCTCTGTTCTTTTGGGTTTTTTTTTCCCCCTCTTTTTAAAATAAAACCTGAAAAGTACCCTAAACAAATGAAGCCCTAAGTAGCCATGTGTTGCAAGTATTTGTGGTCATTTTTATATTTCTTTTTCATTTTTAAATTTTTTTGATAAAAGTATTTGTCCAATTTCTACTTGAAAAATTTTATTTTTAGGTGATTTATTACTTTTAATAAGCAAAATAAATACTTGTTAATACTATTAAAAACAAACTTTTATCCTCTGCTGTAAAAAAATAAGTTCTTAACTTACAAGGTGTTGGGGCTGGTGAGATAGCTCAGCAGTCTGAAGCGCCTGCTTAGGCAAGCTTAGGCAAGCATGCAGGGATCATGGTTAGCAAGCACCATATGCCACGCCAGCTGTGCCCCCAGGGCAGGTAGGCCACACACACACACAAAAATAAATAAAAATTACAAGGTGTTGCTTTGGACCATGGAGAAACAATACTAATACAATTTTTGTTCTTCATTTTTTGTCATTTCCATTTCTGATCATGTGTGTGTTTGTGTGTGTATGTGTGTGTGCAATCCCATGAGGCAATAGTTCAGAGAAGGTGCAGCAAGAGAAAGCAGGCTAGCTTACCTGCCAGGCCTCATAGATGACTGATACGGCCACTGTTTTTTAAGGCAGGTACCAGAGGACTGTCATGCTAACCAGAATCTTAGGGCTTGGTGTGTATAAATATCACAATGCCAGTTCTTTAATTTGCACTGATAAATATTGGGCACAATGGTTTCTCATGATTATGGTTCAGTGTGTTTTATCCTACTAGACAAAATACTCAGAAAACTATAACCTTAAGATGCACTGAATCAGCATAGGAATACAGTTGTACAATTGCCCCTCAATTTTCGGAGGAGCCTTTCTACTGCACTAGGCCAGTGATGGCAAACTTTGCAGAGGTTTCAGTTAGAACAAACAGCTGGCTCAGCACACATGCCATCTACCAGGCTGTAGTAAATTACAACTTTGGCTTTTTAATAGAGGTATAAACGATCTCTTTTAACACGTATTTCTTCAGTTAGAGTTTAATAAAATCAGTTTCATTTGATAAAATTGAGCTATTATATGTAAAATATTTATCCTGACTTATAGTAAATAAGTATAACTATTATTAATCATTGTAACTGTTGAGTTCATCTCACCCTGTTACTTGTAATGGCAAAGGCATTCTTTTGGATCATTTATATAGCTTATGTCATTTTTATATTGTGAGTTATTTTCAGTCTTTTCATTTACTGTCACAGCCTTAATGTTGCTTTGAGCTAATTATAACCAGTATCTTTATAGACTGATTTTACAGCTCTTTGTCTTTGAGATTTTTATTCTTTTAAAATTTCAGTTTCTTGTCCCCCAATTTTCCTGTTCCCCACAATTCTCTTTTCTGTAACATGAGTGTACTGGAAGAGATGATCTTAAAGTTTCTGCTCAACTCTAGAAGGCACCTAATTTTATATCTTATTTGAGTAGAAGATGACAAGTGTGGCTGTTTCTGTACGAATGTTTCATTTTAAGACCTACTGAAGTTTTTTCTCATAAGGTGGACAGTTCTTTTGAAAATGCTAATAGCATTTTAGAGTAGCAAGATGGCCATGGTATTGGGAGGTAGTTATTAAAAATCCAAGGATATGATTAGATAGATTCAGCAGTCTGCTGTGCCTTTGCAGATCTGAGAAACAACTAACTGACAAATCAAAACTTGTATGAAAATGAGCATATAAAGGAATGATTCAGATGAATCAGTCATACAAGTAAATAAGTGTCTTCTCTATCTGGAGCATGAGCTTTTGTCTTTTAGGAGTGATAATAGATTTTGAAAATGGAGAAATTTCCACAGTTCTTTTGGGTATTTGTGAAAATACAGATCAGAGGTCATATTTGAAACTTACAGTCTCAGAACCACACTTTGAGGAAAGTGAGACTGGAACCATTGTTGGTCAGAAGAGGGATAGATCATTTCAGACTGCAGTGATCAGGGAACATAATGAAAGAAACTGGCCTTGCTGTGAGTCTTTTTTTTTTAATGAGCAGAATATATTTATTGAGAGAAGGAAAGCTCCTGTCCAAGAGAGGGACAGGAGGGGGGCCCGAGCGAGTAGTTCCCCATTGCTGTGGGTCTTGAGAGAGAAAGCATTTCAATAGATACGAAGTGGAAGAAAGCATTTTTAGTGGGTGAAATACTAAGCAAAAGCACACAAATGGGCGAAAGTGCGTGATATGTGAATTGAGAGTCCAATAGTTTGACCAAAAAATTCTTAAATGAGCTGCATGAAAGGAAGTGAGTCAGGGCTTGTCCAGTGATCACTCGCTCTAGACTTGGAAAAAAATAGGCAGCTGTGCTATTTCTCTTCAGTGCAAAACTAGATGAGACTATTTCCAGCATCATGTTTCTATGTGCTTTCTGATGTCATCAAAGAATTTCATCTCAGAGCTCTTTGGAAGCTTGAAACTCTCAACATCTCAAAGTATTCCTTCTCATTCTATTTCATTGGAAATACTCAAATGGAAAGAAAAATCATAGATGTTGGAGGGCAGATGGTGCGCCTGTGATGTCAGGCTCACTTTGTTTTTCTTGCTCCATGAGGAAAGGACTGCCTCATGCCATTGTACCTCATTTCTTCCATATCAGCAGCTTTCACCATCTTTTTAAGTGATATTGCCAAAAAGTAGGAATAAAATCTGATGTTTTTCTCCACTAAATACAATTTTGCTGATTTTTCGGAGGTCTTATTTGAACTTGGATCTATAGTGTGAGTTGACTTTAACTTCAAAGTCTTGGAAGACTTTGGTATTCCATTATACAGACCACCTTAATGTGCCAAAGCATTCTGTGAAATTCTGCTTTGGGTCTGTAGTTTTATGAGGCAAGGACTTAAAGAGGCCTACCTTAGGAAATAAGTCATAATTGATCATCAAAGATGAAATATGTGTTATGTCAGAGAGCAAAGCAATTTTGATCTATTTATGCCAAATCTCATAGAGATTAACTAATGAGCAGTTAAAATTTTTTTTCAGAAAGTAGCCATTTTTATTTCATGAAAAATAATGTAAGGGGAGATATCCTTTGTAAATATTGCTTTTTATATATTGTTTAGGAAATTATTTTCCAGGGCACTTCTATACATGCTTTTGGAGAAGGAAGGCTACATCTTTGATCAGAATCTCAGGGTAGGTTTTGGCTACCCTAAAAGCTTCGAAACTTTTTAGACAGTGTGGAGACAAAGGGATGCTCGATAAATTTGAGCAAAGGAATGACAGGAAATGAGAAAGCTCATCTGAAGAAGATGGAAGGAAAGCTTTGGCAGGACTACGGGATGATTTAGGGATTCACGTTGGCCTAAGGGTTTGAGACATTCTAATCATTGGAAAGTAATTTTCTAGACAGTGCTGCTCAAAAGGTAGGAACCTTACACCTTTTTTATAGTATCTGAGCATAGCACCTAAGACATAACAGGCATTCCACATTTGTTGAATTAAATTGAAATCTGTTATGATCATGAAAGCTGCACTGGAGTACTAGGAATAAGTTATCTTCTAGTTTACCTTTGTTTAACCCTACTTTGTTTAATCATTTGGTGAATAGTATGGGTTTGGGGGCCAGGGAGATGGCTCAGTAGAATAAGCGCTTGCCTGGCAAGCACAAGGGCCTGAGTTCAATCCCCGGTTCTGCAAAAATAAAAAATAAAAAAAATAAAATAGTATGGGTTTGAGAAGTAATGCTCTATTTATTTATTTATTTACTGTATTTAGTGCAGAGTCTGTGGGGTCTCACACCACATTCCTTTTTTATTTTTTTGCGGAACTGGGGATTAAACTCAGGCCCTTCCACTTGCCTAGCAAGTGCTTATTCTAACTGAGCTATCTCCCCAGCCCCAGGTCTCACAGGACAAATTGGACTTGCAGCGTAGTCGTGCCTCTTGGCTTGCACCGGGGGCGGGGCCTGCACAGCAGGGGGTGGGTTGGGGGGCAGAAGGGGTTGGGGGTGTAGGGAGGAGTTGATCCTCAGACCCCTGCAGGTGCTTTAATCTGCTGAGCTATCTGGCCAGCCCTCAGTAATGCTTTATTAAAAGTTCTTAATGAACTTTATTTTGTTCAGGGACAATTAAACTTTTTGTTTTGTTTTGTTTTTATGCTGCTTAACCTTCTGGTCTTTTAGAATTTGTTCTTTTTGTAGTCTACTGATATTATTTTACTAAAGGTATGCTTCCAGACATAATAATTCTTTCCAATATCTTCAGAGGGAAGGAAAACTGCAGAATAATATAATGCGGTCATCACAGAAGCAAAAAGCTGCAGTTCAGTTAACTAATCTTTAATTGTTCATCATTAAAATGAGTGTCACAACTATCAATTTAATAACAACGTTGTGAAGCCACTATTCTGTATTGAGTATCACCTTTATGCATTTTATTGGAGCAGAATTTAGCTATACAGTTTCACTAGCTATTATTAATTTAAAACTTTAAATAATGATTGAAAGACCAAGAAACTAGGTTTAGACTCTAGCTTATTGTAACATTTTACTGTTGCTCCCATTGAATTCTTTAAAATAGAATAAAAACTCCTGAGTTACTATAAAGCATTGGTATAAAACATTCGCTCCAAAGATATAAAAAATTTGTGTTTCTAGTAAACTTTCTGTTCCCAGGTCTGTAGAAATTACCAAATTATATTTGCCAAAGGCTCAGGAAACTTTTCCTCAAGTAGAAATGAGTAAGGAATAGCTTCAGGAAAGACTGGTTTTGATTAACTGTTAATGTAAAGGTTATACCCTAATACTGTGATTTACTTAGCACTTTTGAGGAAGATTGCCTCTGTGGTGACTGTTCATTTTTTAAAGTTTATTGAGGCTCCCCACTTTGCTACACAATTCTGTATAATTATTTGCATTGAGATAAAGGTAGATCGAATGGTGCAAAATTCCTTAAAGTTAATATATTTTAAGTATAAAGTACACTTGTAACATTCACATCTGAGAAACAGTAAAATGAAAATGAAAAGTATTTGTATCATGGAGATAAATGCTTCACATTTTGGCATGTTTCTCTCCAGTATTTTATACATGTGTGCTGTGTGTATAAACACAGAAGTAGATATCCATCTGCACTGCAAATGGGGGTGAAAGCATTGTTTTTTCATTGTATCCTGAAGTATACTTTTCCATGTCGTTATATATTACTTAACTTTACTCGAGAGAGACTGACACACCTGTTGGATATAGAGTATTTCCACTTTTTCTAGGCCTGCGTGTGAGGTCCGAGGCTTTGCCCCAGCTTTCCAATCGCGGACGCGCGGTCCTGAGCCGATTCGCTCCCTGCCGCTGCCCGGGTCCTGCCCGGGGTCCGCCGTCCGGGCGGCTGCGCGTGCGCACGTCCTGCCCGTTTCTAACCGGCGTCTCTGTCTTTCCTCCCTGGGGTCGCCGTGCCCGTGCGGGCCGAAGCCTGGGGAAGCCGTCGCCCCGCAGCGCCGCCATCCTGCGCCCGGCCGCCCCCGGGAGCCGCTGCCCGCCTGCC
>NW_004524736.1:3496632-3510372 GCF_000260255.1 Octodon degus | reverse complement strand
GGAGCGCCAGCACGCGCCGCGCGGCCTCCTCGGCAAGCAGCCGCCCCGCGATTGAGCGCCGCGCCCACGACCAGCACCTCGGGGCCTCGCGCCGCGCCCTCGGACCCGCGGAGCGGAAGCCACCCTCCGGGCAGCTCCGATCCTCAGCCAGCGCAGACCTCCTGCCGCGAGCTCTGACCCAGTCCGTTCACCCCACGCCCGCTGACCGCTTGCCTTAGCCGGCTGGGGATGGGGCCTGGGCTGCTCTTGCTGCTGGAAGAGCGCGACTTCATCCTCCCCACCAGAGCCCGGGCTTTGAGAATCTGTCACAAGATTCTGTTAGTTGTGGTAATTTACAGAATTCCTGCGGCCAGGTTCTTGCGTTGTTAGTTTTAAAGACCAGCTCCTAGTTAGCCTTCTCCACCTGAGTTCTGTTACCAGGCTAGCGCCTGCCCCTCGCAGCCTCCAGCTGGCAGGAGATTATGTTACTCGCTGTGCATCCCCAGTGATTATGAAGTGGTTGACACAACCTAGCGTTGTGTCCTTTGCAACTGTGATTGAACTAAACTCCAGCATTCAGTCCCCTCCTTCCTGTAACTTCATCTCGACCGTTTCTTTCCTGCTGAGTCAGTCCTTGCTCTCACAGATCTTCTAACCTTGTCATTTTTAGAAATGGCAACCTCTCTGGAATCCTGTCTGTGGTGACCACAGTAATGTACCTCTCACATCTGCTCCAAGGAGCTAACAGGTCCCCTATGCTTCAAAGGAACCCACTGAGAAGTGCTTCTGGGGTCACCCCCAGTCAGTGACCTAGAGCAGACTGAGTGTACTGGTGAGACTCAGGGGCCCCTAATGAGTGCTGTGGGCATGGGGACCTCTTAACATGGCTGGCACTTTCTTAGAACCGTGCTGCATTGCTCTGAGGCTCTTGCCCAGTCTTCCTCTCCTTTCATAGGTGGGTCAGACCTGCCTAAAGTCTGAAGGCTCCCTGCCCCTCTCCTGCTACCTTCCTTTGATCTTTCATAGATGTCCCATTGGTAGAGCGCTTGCACGTTGAACCGTGTCTTGGTGACTGCCTGTAGGACCTGAACTAACCCATTTCAGACATTCCATTCTCTGATCACCATATTCCTATCCTGGAATTTTCGCTCAGTGACAACTAGTTCATTAACCTTATTTTTTCCCATTAATCAGCCCTTGTCCTAGGTGCAATTTATTCTCTAGCCTAGATTCCATGCTCCATTTTTATAACCCACTCCTTCAAATATAGTGCTCTTAGTTCATATCACTCCAAGTTATTCAAAAAAGTCCCAATCCTTGTTAAACTTTACTAATCTGCCTTGCACAGGTCTGACTGAGATAACCAGACAGTTTCTTTAGGAAAATCACAAAATTCAGGTAAGTAGTTTTTCTTTCCATTATCTGAAACCCAAAATTGGTGCTTTTCCTACTATAATCTCAGTTTCCCTCTTCTAAAATTTCTGTACATGTTTTCAGTTCCTCAAAATGCTCTAGTCCCTTTCTCCCTGTTTGCTTCATATTTCGCTGAGAAAATGGTAGTTACCATGTGCAAACTTCTTATCTTTCCACGAGACCCAGCAGCCCAGCTACTTTGGGAACCATCTTCCTTTTTGTGACTGTAGAGGAAGTTTCTAAGGCCAGCCCTTCCTTTTTTTTTTTTTTCCATAATTTTATTGAGAAGTAGCAATGAGACAGTTTCAAACCAAATTGGTAGGACAGTTTCAATATAATACATTGCATACATTCTTCCTAATGGTTAATTGCTGTACAAGATGTGGACTTGATATCCTATTTACAAACACCATTAGGACAAATCCCTCCATTAAGAGAATGTAACTATATATCTATCCCAACCACTCTGAATACACATGTACAAAATGGACATTCATTTGTATACCCTTTTTTTTTGTTAAGTTCCATCATTTAAATATTATAGGTGTGTAAACTCAGCAAAATAATCTAAAAGAGTTCAGTAGCCCATAATAGTATTGGGTCTTCCACTTGACTGGTATGTCAGAAATTGTTGACCTGAGTCCCCTACAGCTCAACATAACAGCATGGCTTTACTTCTTATACTTCATTTTTATACTTTTCTGCTGGATGGTTAAGACCAAGGTAAAGCAGGACCTATGCAACAAGAGTTGTAGTTTTTGGGTCTGATAAGGTCAGTGAAATCCCCTCAGGATTTATCCTGAGATCCTGTACCTCAGATTGTAGAGCCTTTATCAGTGTCAGCCATGTGGATGAGTCACGGCCATTGCTTGGCCAACGTGCTCTCTGTGAAAGCCTGAGAGAATGTTTTCTTTCCATGTGACTCTCCTTAGGCACACTCTACATCATCGATCACTTTCCTCTTTGGTCCATTAATTTCCTTGATCAGAAAATTTGGGACACTACTGAGTTACATGACGGTTCAGTACAAGTTCGCATATGTCCTGAGTCTTAACTGACCTTGGAAGGCTAGGGCCAAAATGTTGCAGCCCTTCCTTTTGAATTTCACCCCGACTGAGTTTTCAAGAACTTTCCCTTTAGGTTTTCCTTTTCTACTCCCTTTCTCCTCAGTGGGTTGTTCTTCTTCTCAGTCTGCAAACATATTCCAGTATCTCCCTTTTAATTAAATCTTCTTTGTGTCTCTATCTGTAACCAATTTTCAGCTCTCTTTTCTAACTACGCTTCTTTATGGAGTTGTACATGGTTTTTTTTAATGTTTATTTTCTAGTCTACAGTGAATCAGTGTCCTCACAAACATACAGACAGCACCCATGTTAAGCTCACCTGGCATTTCTATACTTCCCAGGCCAAAGGGTGCTTTGCTATCCTCACTGAGATCACTACTATAAATGTTTTCTCATCTGTTCAAACCACTGTTGTCTCCTATACTTCCTTCTCTGTCACTTACTCTCCAGTTTTATAACCCACCTTCTGCTTAATATTGAAAAGTTGGGGGTTTTGCCTCTTTCCTGGTCCTTCTATTTCTGTGTTCTTTTCTAGGAATCTTACCAATTTTCATATACTTAAGTGTAATCTCCATGCTGAAATGATTTTCATGTTTGTATATCTCACCTGTACCTTTCCATTATCTTTTGGATTCACATATCTAATTGTCTCCTTAATTTCTTCCTTGTCTTAGATCTCTTTAACTCAACAATTGCAAAACGATTTCTGTGTCTCACTCCAATCATCATTTCCCTATTGCAATAAATAGTATTACCGTTCAGCCAGTTGTTCAAGCCAAAAACCTGACAGTCATCCTTGCTTCTTTTAATGACCTGTTCCCTACACCAAGTAGATCACTTAATATATCAGCATTATCATCAAAATGTATCCTTATGTTGCCTACTTTTTTCCAAGTTAAATGTCATTACTTAGTCCTGACAGTATGTTTCTTACCTGAATATTGTGATAGTCCTGCATGGTCTGTCTGCTACCACTCTTGATCCACTTCATACATTTCTGACACAGTGTCAACCATGACTGTTCTTATGAGTTGAATCAACTAAACTGCTGCTTATAGGATAAAATCTAAGCTCTTTGCTATGGTTCATTCATCCCTGCACAATGTGACCTAACCTGCTATCTAACGTCACCTGTGCTTCTCTTTATTACTTGCCATACTGCAGCCAATCCTGATTTCTCTGACATTCTAGAGAAATCTTTTCTACACCTCAGGGGCTTAGTAAATGTGTTCTCTGTGTTTGAGCTGCTCTCTGTGGCCCCCCACTGCCCCATTTGATACAGCCTTTAGATAAGCACTTAGATACCTTTTGATAAAGGTCTGCCCAGAGCACCCCATTGAAAGTCATACCCACTTCTCATACTATTTGTTGTCTCGGTCTTTTGTTTGTAACCTAATTTAATTGTCTATTTACTTTTGGAGTGGTCTGTTTCCCATCTTAGAATTTATGAGGGAGGAGTTGTGTGTGGAGGTCCACATTCTTCAATGTCGTATTCTCAGCCCCTCCCATGATATTTGGCACGTGTTAGGTGCACAGTAAATGTGGAAGTAATGAGTGAATGCATATGCCAGGTTTTCTGTTGGGTGTTCACTGGTTAGTAAGAGCTCTTTATATATTAAAACCACTAACCATTTTTTTTTTCTGTATGCTGCATACATTTTACCCCTTCTCAGATATGTACCAACTTAATTCATAATATCTTTGCTATACAGACATACTGTATTTTTCACGAGATAACTTTTTCATGAATCATATCAATGTTATATAAATATCTGTCCCTGTTTCTTCTTAGTTTTTTTTTTTTTTAGATTTGAATCTTTACTCCAAATGGAATTTATTTTTATAGAGATGTGATTTGTGATTAAGGATCTAAATATTTATTTAGTTGTTGCATCATCATTTATTGAAAGTTCCCCTTTCTGTTGTTTTGAAGAGCCCACATTTATCAAATATTAAATACTTACATATACTTGGAGTGGTTTCTGGTTTCATTGTTTGTTTTTGGTATTCTCTGTTATTGAACCATGTTATTTAAATTATTACCATTTTATTATTTGCTGTATATTTAACTTTTTAGGGGGATAAATGTTACTTTTTAAAAATGTATTTAGTATAGGGTCTCACTACACGGATTGGACTCTAGTGATCCTCCTGTTTTCAGCCTCCCAAGCACTGAGATTACAGGCGCATGCCGCCATGCCCAGTCTCAATCGCTGTCATGGCATGCCAGCTATCCAACCCTGATCCCTGCATCTGCCTAAGCAGGTGCTTTAATCTGCTGAGTTATCTGGACGGCCCTCACTCTTCTTTTTCAAAATGTTTTTGGCTACATTTGTGCATTTATTCTTCCAGATAAGCTTCAGATGCAGTTTATGTGGAGATTATAAAATGGTTTTACTCTTATGGTCTATTATCACAATAAATTATGTTTATAGGTTTCTCAGTATTGGGTTATTTCTGCTTAAGAAGCATCTTATTATATTTTGGTCAGGTTTTAAAAGAAATTCTTTGGTATTTTTTAGTATTATAAATTATGCTTTAAAAAATATATGGTTTTTTTGGGAAAGGAATTGCTAATTTTGTAATACTAACTTTCCTCTTCCAGAACCTGTGATATGTCAAGATTACTAAAACTACCCTTTATGTTCCGTAGTAATTTTTACACCCCTCGATATTCTCTTTGTTGTTGAGTGGGATTTTTTTTTTCCTTAGTGGGTGCTCCTTTGAGATCAAGCAATTTTTTTGTTTGGTAGCTTTTTGGAACACTTTCATTTATCCTTCTTAAAATCATTCTTTTCTAAGGAGTCAATCATTTAAAGTGTAATTAATAATTTTTTCTTGTCCTTTATAATAATGATGACAACTTTGCTCTTATTTTGAACTTTTTAAAAATGTCATTAATATTTAACCAGCTTTTAAGTTAGCTGTTGGGCTGAAATACAGGTTTTTATCAGATTTTCTAGTTCAACTAAACATTTTATTGGAAGTTGTTGAACTTTATGAAACATATTCCAAGCAACTAGAGATCATCAAATGGTTTTTACTGTTATGATCTATTATCACAATAAATTATGTTTATAGGTTTCTTAGTATTGGGTTATTTCTGCATATGAAGCATCTTGTTTCCTCATAGTAGTCTTTTTCTTTTTTAATGTAATGTGAAATTCAATTTATTGCATTTTATTTGGGATTATTGGATTTATATTTATGAAAGAGATTGGGCTGTAGTTGTACATTTTTGTATTCCATTTTATCAGCTCTAAAAAAATGAAATTTCCATGTTCTATATTCTAGATTAGTACATATTACAGGAATAACCTATTTTTTTAAGTTTTAGAGGAAGTCACCCATAACACTATTTAGGCCTCAAGCTTTTTCAGAGTGGGTGAGTGGCAGATAATTCTCTAAAAACTTAAAAAAAAAATTTCTATCGTTTTGGCCTAGACAGATTACTATTTCTTGAGTATCAATTTTAAAATTATATTTTTAAAGAAAATCATACATTTTCATAGAATTTTAAAAGTTGCTAGCAGATTTCTACATAAAATTATAATTAATATTTTCTTGTATCTGATTATAGCTACTTTTAGTTCTAATCTTTTTAGTTTTACTTTTCATTTATTAGACTTGTCAATCTTAAGGAACCAATACTTAGATATTTTATCAATTTATATTTTCTAATGTATATATAAATATAACTTTTCATCTTTAATTCTTTACTTTTTATCTGTATTGTTTTATGAATGTTTCTTTATAATTGATGGCGTAGTTCATTTATTTTTTATTTAATACAACACATAATAAGACTATAAGTTTACCTCTGGGCATATCTTTGACTGCATCTCAAGAGTTTTGGTATGTGGTCTCTCAATGTTACTATTTAAAAAGAATGGATTATAATTGCTGTTTCTATTTCATTTTGACATGTTATTTAGAATAGTATTGTTATAAGTTTTGTTGTTGTTAATCCTGATTTCTTTAATAAAGAGTAAGTTTATTAATATTTATGTTGCTATTTTAATAAAAAGCTAATTTTCTTTGGAAAAAATAAAAATTATTTGCAAAATGGTCTTATCTGAAATTGTATAAAAGCACCACCCTGTTACAAGATTCTACCAATAGCTCCAGCTAGTGGTGGCTTTACTAATTACAGACAACAGGACTTTAGGGTACCACATACAATTTCTTTAGTGTCCTTGTTATCCATGTAAAAATCAAGGAGGGACTTTTAAAATGCTTATTTCATCAGTAATTCTCAAGTATTATAGTATTACATTTAAATATAATTAGAAAAATTCATCAGAGTTTATGAAATCAGGAAGGATTTGAATACTGTGAACATGAGCTCTGCCACAAAATTTTGGCATTAGAAGACTTTTAGACTCAGAAAAATGTGGTTTTGTGAAATGGACCACAAACTGGGCAATGAGTATTAATCAGGGATAATGGATTACAATGGTATGAGAAGCAGATGGCCGTACCCCACATCCCAGGGGTGCAGAAACCTCCAGAAGGGTTCTGTAGTTCAACAGGCTTGACAGAACATTTTGATTTTTTCCCCATATGGGTGAGTGGGAAGTTCAGCAGATTTGGTTTTTTAGAAGATGAAAATAATAACATATCTCGCACACCTGAATACAGCAGTATGAGTCATATTAATCAGAACAAAATCATGAAGTGCAGAATGTCTTGGGAGGGAACAAGGGATCTCTTGGTTTCTGAATTCAGGGAAAGTTCCTGGAAGAAGTAATACTTAGCAGAGAGAACCTGAGCAGAAGTTCCATGGAAACAAGGAAAAGAGGAGGAATATGGCAACTAGGAGAGCCAACTGCATGGGGGTAGGGGAAGGTGGGAGAAATATGATGGGTTAGAACTGAATAAAGGCCTGCATGGTCTGGGAGTTGATGCAGGCCAGAGAATGTGACTGCGTAGGATGAAGAGGAGTGCACAGTTATGATCACCAGGCTAGATGGGGCATGTTATCTTCTCCAGAGAAGGAATCAGAAAAAGAATCCTTTGTATGGAGGAATTCCTGGTCCAGTGGAGGTAAGACTCTAGTAAGAAGTACATCAGAAACAAAGAGGCAAGTGGTATTACAGTAAGGATACACTTATTGCTATCTGGAAGCATAGAAAAAGGAGGAGCAAGAGGTTCCTGAGTGACTCAGAGAGAGGCTTTCAAGGACTTGAATACTTGAGTTGAGCTTGCAAGGTGAGAGGGAATTTTCCAGTATGTGAAAGGGCTGTGAAGAAAGGAACAACAAGGACAGAGACTTAGGGGTAGAAAAAAATCACTGTGTATTGAGGCTAGGGTTTGTCTTGTTAAAGATCCTGTTTTACTGTGGATGATGGTAACTCTTTAGTCTTTTTTGAAAAAGATCATGCTGAGAATAATGTGGAGGATGAGTTTGAGGGATATGAAAGTGATACCAGGGGACATGGTAAAAATTTACTGCCATAATAGAAGTGGAGATGCTGAAAGAGAATTGGTAGTAGGGCCAGAGAGAAGAGAGGCTCTGGAGATGTTCTGAAATGGAAGGGATCAGCAGTTTCCCCCTAGATCTTTGTCTCTCACTCAGCCTCAGATGATCAGTGTTTTCATAGTTGGAAAATCTGTAATTGAGAAATCTGATGATCCCTGTTCATGCTAATGTATCAATGTCTGTTAAGAGACCCGTGTCTTTTCTCACAGAGCTGAGTTACAGAGTACGCCTAACATAAGCAGTAAGTGGGTTGAACGATAGGGTTTCAGATTTGGGTTTTAGTAGGGAGGTACCAAGATTGGATCCACAGGAAGGAAGAATAGACTACACCTTTTCTACTCATTGAACATTTGACAATGCCTAGGGATAGTTTTGGTTGTCATGACTTGAATGGAAATGCTAGCAGTTATGATGAGTGATGCAGGCCAACATCCTGTAATGCACAGGACAGGCCAGCCTCTCCCAGAGAACTACCTAGCCCAACAGGTCATACTGCCACTCCTGAGAAAGCTGACTTTAAATCTGTGTGTAGTGACTTGATGAGAAAGTGTGCACTCTCTGTAAGGGTTCTATACTATCACACTGAGCAGTCCCAACTTGAAGGGTGAAACCACAAGTAATTTCTATTTTGATCTTCATTTACTCCTTTAAGAGAATTAGTTGTCCTTGCCCCATTCTTGGATAAAACTTGGGCACACCTCATATGTTGCTCACTGTTACACAATGACGAGAGTCCTGTGGGTATTTTAAACCACATAGCACATTCTCCGTACAGTAATTAAAATGTCTAGGCTCTTGTAATAATGGAAATCCTAAACTCAATTTAAAGTTGAGCCTCTGCACTCCCTTGGCTTGGAGAAGGGGAGTGGCAGGTGCTCCTTTCACAAAGCTCAGTAGTTAGAGGTGAGAGCATGGGATTGGAAGAGGAGAAAGAGCCTAGGAAAGTTCCCAACAGACTCATAGTGGCTGGTTCAGGACTCCAGGCCAGGCAGGTGTTCATAGCTGATGTCTTCTCTGTAGGTTTTTTTGGGTAAGTTTTCCTAAGGAATCTTCCATGAATTCCCTTTATTTAGTGACATGCTCCCCTCTAGCTCAGGGTTTCCTAAAAATCATTTAGGTGATGAGGGGCTGGGGAGATGGCTCAGTGGAATAAGCACTTCCCTGGCAAGCACAAGTGCCTGAGTTCAATCCCTTGTTCTGCCAATAAATAAATAAATAAATAAATAAATAAATAAATAAATATCATTTGGGTGATGAGCCCCAGTATTTGTGTTTTATTTTATTTTTTAATTTCCAGTGTGCTATGATCTAACACCTTTGTAATCAGTAAGAATTACTGGGAGGATGAAGTGAAAGAAAAATATACAACATGGAAACCCACATTTTATATACATTCAACAGACATAAACTAATCTGCCAAACTGCTGTAATATTTGTAAAAGCTTTCTTCTGATTTCTGTACTTTTTCTATCTTAGACCAGTAATGGACAATTCTTAAACCAGCTCCAATTGTCCCTCCATCCTACATGCACAGCACACTCTAGCTTTTCATTTGCTCCTTACCTAGTGCCTGGAAGATAGCAATATTTGGTTTCTCTCTTCTGAGGCCAATCTCCCCTTCACCTGGGCTGAATTAATCTCTCTGATAGAAAGTTCTAAGGCACCGATAGAGAACCTTGGAGAAACTGAGTGCACAGACTGCAACCCACAGCTGCCTTATTTATTGCAAGGCCCCATCACTGCAATTAAACCTCGATACTGAGATTTTGGTTTACAAAGACAACTGTTGCCCAGTATTCAGCTGCTGATGCACTTGGCTCGTGTGCAAGAGCGGGCTGCGCATGCTGCTGCAGCACACGTGCCCCAGGTTTTCCACCGCTGTGCTAAGGCGTCCTCTGGCTACCAGTGCTTACCCAAGGGGCTGTGAGGCAGCAGGTGCTGCTTGGGTGTGGTAGGTAGAATAAGTGCCCACTCCCCTTCCTTTTCCTTCCCCAAGAGATGTCCACACCTAATCCCTGGAACCTATGAATTTGATTTTACATGTCGAAGGGGGTGTGCCAAAAGGGTTTGATTGAAGGATCTTAAAATGAGGGATTATCATAGATTCTCCAGGTGGGACCAGTGTAATTTTTTTTTTAAATTTTTTTTAATTTTTATTTATTTGAGAGAGAGAGAGAGAGAGAGAGAGAGAGAGAGAGAGTGTGGTGTGTGTGTGTGTGGCCAGCTCAGCCCACCAGGGGGCGGGGCTGGCCGGCATGTGGTGCTGGGGGATTGAACCGCAGTCCCTGATGCTTTGCTAAGCTTGTTCTAAGTAGGTGCTTTAGACCACTGAGCCATCTCTCCAGCCCCCAGTGTAATTTTTTTAAACTTTTTTTTCCAGGCTTAGATTTACTTACTTTAAGTCTTTATCAAATTAATTACCATAAAAATAGATTAACAGCCAGACTAACAGACACAAAGGTACTTAAGGTACACTTAGAGACATTGTACATCTAGATTACAGTAATTTCTCTCTTTTCCCCCCATTATGTCTTTTATTTTGTACTTTTATTTATTGGGTTTCTTGTATAAGAAAAGCTATATGAAATTTAGCTTGTGGGTTTTACTTCCATGCAATTTTTAACACCATTGTTTTCAACTACGAAGGATATACAATTAGCGATTTCATTCGTTTGATTGCTGTACTAATTTCCTCTACACACTTTTCTTTCATTGAAATACGCTGTGTAGAGATTTAAATTCATGAAAATAATATAATTTCTTTGTGTAGGTTTTTGTATATTGTAGTAGCAGAAATTGGCAAATGATATATGGAAACCCAGTTTTCTTAGGAACATTTAGAAAGAAACATAATTTAGTGCTGTTATATTTACCTGACTATCATTTCTCCATGGTATACAATTATTCATCATCTTATGTGAGAAATTAAGCAAATTACCCCATAATCTTTTGAAAGCACACCATTTATTACCTAGTTTCACTTACTAGGCTAGTAGAAGTTGTGTATTAAACAGAGTTGTGTATTCTGTATTTACTAGGCTAGTAGAAGTTGTGTATTCTGAAAGAGGTAACAGGGCAAGACAATATTCACAGTGCTCAGAAATGTTCCTAGTGATACTTCATGCTATAGCTATCTGCTGACTTTTAGAATGTATGATAGCACATTAAATTCAGCAGGATGTTAGAAATTATTATTATTATTTCTCTTGAATATAACTGTTTCAAATAGTTTCCTATATCACTATTGTATCATAAGCATAAAGTAAAAAAACTACCTGAGAAACTGCTCTTACATAGCTTGAAATAATCCATTACGAAGGAGTTGATTCTGTGATTGTAGCAAGTGCTTTAGAATAGTTAAACTGTTACGCTTTTATTATTATTTTTTCCCTTTTTTTAATTTTTTTTTTATTTTTCAACAAATAATACACTGCATATATTCTTCTTAGTGGTTAATTGCTGTACAAGATATTTTTTCCCTTTAGACTTCTGGATTCTCATGTAACTTGAAAAGACAATGAATGGGCCAAACTAACAGAAATGGCTTGCTTTTGAACAGTCACTTTTCTGGAGCTGCTCCACAAATTTCAGTTCATCTTGATCAAACAAATTAAGAAAAATGAATAAGAGCACTGAAGTTCAATTGGAAAGAGTGTGGTTTAATAGAACATACACAAAATTAAGACATGCATCTGACAGCTAATAGTTTTTCCCACAGACACTAATTTTATCTTTTGAGGGCATCTGGTTTATAAACAGAATCAAATCTATGGAACTTACTTCAGTGTTCTTGGAAAGCATGGAAGAAACACTCTTAAGACATAATGAAGCACAGGAAGACCAACAGTTTTATGTTATGGTTTAAAGCCAGAAAAAAAGCTAATGTTTGTAGGTGGACACTCCATGGATTATCTCTGGTTCTAGGTCCCTATTAAACTTAGAATTTCCTGTAGTTATTCTACGTACAGCTAGGCAGAAGGAAGGAGGCTCAAAATGTGAAGTCTTTTTCTGTTCTAGCTCCAGTCTTAAGGTGTGGTATTGTACATCAAAGAGGCCAAAACCCAGGGCTTGGGAAGTCTAGTAACCACAGGTGATACCACTGACATGTAGCCTTGATACAGTTACTGCTAGGTTTCAGCAGGACAATGATAATAATAAAGACGTTCTTATACGATGGATTGGGTATCTTACTTTATCTTGGTCTTAACCACCCAGTAGAAAAGTACAAAAACAAAGTATAAAAAGTAAAGCCATATTAATATGCTGAGCTGTAAAAGGCTCAAGTCAATAACTTCTGACATTGCCAGTCCTACAGATAACCCACTACTATTATGGACTACTGGACTATGTTGGAATATTTTGCTGAATTCATATGCCTACAATATTTAAATGACAATGGAATACCCATCTCTGACAAAACTGAACAAAAAAGAGGGATACAAATGAAGGACTTTTTTTTTTTTTTTTTTTTTTGAGATACCAGGGATTGAACTCAGGACCCTGTGCTTGCCAGGCAAGCACTTATTCTACTGAGCTATTCCCCAGCCCTGAAGGACAATTTTGTATCTGTATATTCAAAATAGTTAGGATAGATATACAGCTACTTTCTCTTAATTCAATGAATAGAAAGAGTTGTTTTAATAGTGTTTGTGGACAGGATATCATGTCTGCATCTTGTACTATAAATAACCACTAAGACAACAATATGCAATGTATTAATTATTGAAACTGTCCTACTAATTGGTTTTGAAAGTGTCTCATTGCTATTTGTTTCTCAATATAATTCTTAAAAAAACAATGGATTTGTTACCTAATACCTGGCACATAATAAATGTCAAGTAGATACTATTATTAGCATTAAAGTAAATATAGAAAGAGATGGGAAATTTTGTGAATTAATTTTATTTATTTCATGGGTTAAACCTCTGGTAGTAGCAAATATTGGTAACCATATCGAGCAACCAGAACTCTCCTACATCCGCTGTTTGCTGGAAGTGTGAAGTAGTATAATTAGTTCACAAAACTTCTAGAAGTTTCTATAAAACTAAACATAGACTTGATGACCCAGACATTTCACTTCTAGGTGTCTACTTCAGGGGATTTAAGACATGTCTATCCAAAGACTTCTACAGTATAATCATATCTGCGTTATTCATAACAGCAAAATACTGGAAATATCTTGGTGTTCTTCAAAAGGAGAATGGGCAATTGTAGTGTTTACATACAATGACATATTCTTTAGCAATAAAAAGAAATAAATCTCTGGCATTACACTCACAAACACCATACTTGCCTGTACAGCTTAATTTCTGAAGGCTGCCTGTGAAGTCAGGAGCTCTTCTGGTAAGTTTTGGATGCCTTGGCCTCTCAGGTTATTAGTTGTTACTGAGGAAATTCCTTGGGCCATTCAAGCTCCAATACTCAGCGGATTCTAGCATGCTAATCTCAGTCTCCCAGCATGGAATGGTTTTGCCCCCATAGTGCACAGATGCAACTAAGACTGCAAGTGGAGGGAAACAGGAGAGACCCAGCTGGGGGTTTGGTCTATCCAATGTTCTTTCTTCATGGATGTATTAGGTACGTGCTTGATGTTCCACATAGTGGTCCCCTCCCCTTTTCTTCATCCTTCCCTGTTCCTCTCCCTTCCCATTCCCCCAGAACAAGACTTTTTGCACAAAGGGTAAATGCTATCATAATGATCATTAAGGACGCTAAGGAGACCTGTCTTCTCACCCTGCCTTTCCTAGTTATATGACCCTGGATTGAATTATCTCTTCCTCCTCCTTTTCTTCCTCCTCCCCC